>NC_137051.1:29397782-29777115 GCF_032717465.1 Coenobita brevimanus | reverse complement strand
ACCACAAAAGTGAGCACATGTGCAGCCATGACAACGAGCGTGCACTCACGACAAGAGACGGGCGGTAAGTGGGGAGGATGCAGGGGTGCTGTAGCGGACATCGGAGGAATGACGCACCAAAACAAAGCTGTCCCGCGCCACATGTGCCAAGTTCAAATTACACGTGGGAGAAAGTCGGATTTTTTTTGGATGTTTTGTGGTTTTCGGACCATGTTGGGAATATTGGCTCCCGGGACGATTATGTCCGGTAAGTGGGGATGTCTGAACATTGTGGGCCTGGACCTTTGGAACCCAAAAATGGCCAAAAAAAGAAGAAAATCCCTCCAAATTCGAATTTTTTCCCTCCCCTACTTTGAATTTGCCGCGTGGCGCCGAACAGCTGTTACACCACAGACCTTCACCCCTTCCTTCATCCCCCCCCCTCCCTCTCCCCGCCCCTGTCAGGGTTGCCATTTGGTATTTTTCATTACCAAATGTGGGCCAATTTGATCATGAAAATTTCGTTTGGTAATGAATCGGAGTAATGCATTACCAAACGGATTTTTCACATGTATGAGGATACACAGGATGGAGATGGTGGATTCTTTGCTGTCTCTGATTAATCTGCTAACGTACATAGTGTGAAAATAACCAACATGCTGTTAATTATACAAAGAGTGATTACATGTATTTCCACTTGTATATATAATTAGTGAAGAATAAATGCTAGCATTATGAATTTGGTAATGAAAAGTTAAATTTGATAATGAAAATTGAGGAGTTTGGTAATGTGGCCATTGCAGTCTGGCAACTCTGTTTCCCCCTCACACACCAACACCCAAGTAGTTATACCCTAACTTCGATCGCGAGTGGTAGCATGTTGTAATGGGAGCCACACGTGCTCATTTTTTTGTGAATAAACAGTGAATAAACTGCAATTCCTCGCCACTAGACCACACAGGAATTTACAATGTTGTGCAGTTTTAAGAAATTAGAATTTAGAGTGCAAAGGATTAACTGTGGAGTGCAAATGGCGGTTGGAACTGGCATGGTGCAGTTAACTATGTGCAGTGTTAAACAGTTATAACTCACAGTGCAAAGAATTACTGTAAGTGCAGCACAACACTGGATTACTGTACGTGCCTCAAGAGATTTTCACCACTGCCAAAACCTTACAAAAGGCAGCCACAAATGTGCTGTAATTACCCTGGCTGAGGCACAGTCACTTCTAATTCCTCATTCTTTGGTTTCTTTTCATTTATTTCAAGCTCTGTGTCCATTATTGGTGTGAATAAGGTCTTAAATAGGTTTAAATATGTGCTATGCATGTCCGGTAGGAAGTTATTTAGGTGGCTTTCAAAATTAGGCTGGGTTAGGATCCATAAGTAACAGTCCAGGAGCCAGGGATTTGTTGTAAGTACCCAGAATGTTTAATATTGTATAAACTCACCTCTAAAACCTCATTTTATGGTTCATTTGCATTTATTTCAGTCTTTTATGTCCCTTATTGGTGTGATTTGGGTCTTAAATAGATGCTATGCATGTCCAGAGGGAGTTGTATAGGTGTTTTTCTGAGTTAGGGTCCATAAGTACAAGTCCAGGAGGCTGGGGCCCACTATCCGGACAGGACCACTTTCCGGACATGCCTTTGGCTCTATTACATAGGATAGTTGAGGGATTACTGTATATATATATATATATATATATACACATACATACATACATACATACATACATACAGGTAAGCCCTTAATTCACACGAACTTTTTTCACGCGATTTCGGTTATCCACGAATTTTTCGTACAATAATTAAAACATAAAATTATAGTATTCAAATAAATAATTTTAATATAGAAGAGAAATAAAATATAAAAATGCCTATGTGCTGCCTGTGTGCATACATATATGTATGTTTGTGTGTGTGTGTGTGTGTGTGTGTGTGTGTGTGTGATGTCGGTCTACCACGCACCACACAGTCAGTTTGAATCCGACAGTCGAACCATGCGTGACTCGCGAATTGTTATTTGTGGCTTATTTTTCTGCCTTCCAGTGATTCCTTGCCTTGTCTGCCAACATGGGGCCTAAGCATAGTGCTAGTGATGCATGTGGTAACACACCAAAACGGACTAGTAAAGTGATGTTGCTGACAGAGAAAGTTAAAGTGTTGGACAAACTTAAGGGAGGAATATCGGCGACAATTTTCCGTCAGGACGATTCCCTGTCATTTATTTATGTACCACTTTATTTAGCAAGTACAGTACACTAGTTTTTTACTTATATGAGTTATAAAATCCCCCTGAAAATTAGTTATTAAGTTATTAATTAATCAATAATAAGTATGTTTATAGAATGACAGGAAATCGTCCATGTTTTGATGGTGAATTGACTTCGTGGTGAATTGTCTTGGAACCGTGTGTTTGGGTGAGTCAACTGTTCTTACAATAAAGAAGGCAGAACGTAGCATACGGGAGGCAGTGAGGGCTAGTGCACCAGACTGTGCTGAAGTGTCTCAACCTACGCCTGTGAACTGGCTCGGAACCGTGTTTTTGGGGTGAATGAGTCAACTGTTTGGACAATAAAGAAGGCAGAATGTACCATATGGGAGGCATTGAGGGCTTGTGCACCAGACTGCTGAAGTGTCTCCATCTACGCCTGTGCTTGCCAGGTTTCAGTGTTAAATTTCTTACATTTTTGTTGGTTTTCTTACTTTATGCTAGTTTATAAGGTGTATGTAGTGCATAAACAGTATTATTCAGATGTAATATACTTAGTAGACATGCTTGATTATGTGCACACAAAGACAGAACATATACGCGAATTTACCACACACGCGAAGGGTCTGGGAACGTAACCCTCGCGTGAATTAAGGGCTTACCTTTATATGTATATATTTATATTTATATATACACTCAATCCTCGTAAATCACAGCAATTTGGGTCTGGGCCACTGCCGCGATTTACAAATTGTGTGGTTTATAAATAGTAACTCTTATGTGAAAAATGAATTTGGGTCTGGACTTTGGCCAACCACCCCCAACAGCACCCTACCTACATCTATCTAGGCACCATCAAACACAAACATACAAATTTAGGAATATTCAGTGCATGTATTTAACAGAAATAAGCAATGTTAATGGATCTCACCTTAATCCTATGACGATATTGCTTAAGTGAATGGAGTGGGGTCGTGTTGGGAAGAACATAGAACCTCTCAGCACTTGTTCTTCCCACACTCTTTCGCCAGCTTTGAAAGCTTCTCTCCCATCTCAACACGACAAATGAGCTCCAAATGTTGACTGTATGACAACAGCGGCTGCTTCTTGATGCCATACTGCTTAGAGCGCTTCATCGGGGGTTCGGGAGGCGGGGGAAAAGGTGCACAAAAAAAGGCAGGTAGCTCTCGTACTCCACGGCGATGGTCTGTAGTGTGTGGACTGGTGGGAAGAACAACAATAACGTGGCGGCATTAGTATGCACACTTTCCACCAGGGACAGGTGGTGATTTGTTGTTGGGTCGTGATTTTCAAATTGAATGCCGCGGTTTACGATTCTCATCGGAAAAGGCCCACTTCGGTGCCCAGGTCCGCGATTTTCGTGACTTAACAGCGATATAAGGGTGCCGGCAGTCTGACAGCCACTTAGCCGTGATTTACTAATCCGTGATTTATAAACACGCGATTTACGAGGATTGAGTATACTGTATATATATACAGTAATCACTCTAATATCCGGACGCCCAATAACCGAACATCCCCACTAACCGAACCTTATCGTCCTGGGATCAAACATTCCCAAAATGGTCCGAAAATCCAAAAAAATTGGAAAAAAAACCGATTTTTTGCCGTCCGTAATTTGAACTTGCCGCGCGCGCCGCGTGAGAGCATTGTTTTGGTTCGTCATTCCTCCGACGTCCGATAGAGCGCCGCTGCATCATCCCCACTTCCCGCCTGTCTCTCACCGCGACTGGACCTGCGCTGTTCGTCATGGCTGCCCACGTGCTCGCTTTTGTGGTGGTGCCGTACTTGCTGCAAGGCCTCCTGCTGCTCTCTGCCCTACTCTTAGTGTGTGTGATGATGGCCCCGCCTCCTGAGAAAAGGAAGAGAGTGGTGTTGACTCTGGAGAAGAAACGGGAGATATTGGAGAAGGTTGATGCGGGTTGGTCTTCCTCTCGCATTCTCCGCGAGTTCAACCTGGCCCGGTCGACTTTGTTTGATATCAAGCGTTCCCGAGACAAGCTCATGCAGTACACGGCTGACTTCTCGTCGAGAAGCAAACGCAACGTGGAGAGGAAGGTTATGTTTACTCCCAAGTATGCAGAGATCGACCGCTCCACGTTGATTTGGTATCGACAGCAACGTGCAGCTGGTGTGATGGTACGTGGAACGGAGCTGAAGGCTGCTGCTGAGAAGTTTGCAAGGCTTCACGACGCCCTAGACTTCAAGGCATCCGAGGGTTGGCTCTTCGCGTTCAAGTTGCGACATGGCCTTACTAACCGTAAAGCACATGGCGAAGCATTGGACGCTAACGAGGATGGAGTGGACGAGTTTCGGCACAAGGTGAAAGGCTTGATCGACAGGGAGGGCCTCACTCTCGGTCAAGTCTATAACGCTGACGAAACTGGCCTATTCTATCGCTCGGTGCCAACGAACACTCTCGCCGATGAGACGGAGAAGCGTGTACCTGGCCGCAAGCTTTCTAAGGAACGGATATCTGCTTTGTGTTGTGCCAATGCTAACGGCATGCACCGGCTTAAGCCCGTTATTGTTGGCCGTGCAAAGCAGCCTCGGTGCCTTCGTGGGGTGATGGATGTCCTTCCTGTCGTATGGTACCATTCTTTGAAAGCATGGTTCACAGCTGTGATTTTCAAAGACTGGTTTCACCATCACTTCGTCAAGGAGGTCATACATTACCAGACGAAGACACTGGGAATTCCTCGTGACCAGGTAAAGGCTCTCCTTCTCCTCGACAATGCACCTGCCCACCCGTGCGACAAGGACTTGGTTGCTGAGAATGGCCGTATTAGGTGCATGTTTCTGCCACCTAATACGACTGCTCTCATTCAACCAATGGACCAAGGAGTGATCGTGGCAACAAAGCGCCTGTACCGTCGGAAGTTCCTGGACGAGGTGATGGTGGTTCTCGAGGACGAGGACGAGCGCAGGGAAGGACGTGACACTCGAGGCAAGCGGACTTTGGAAAACCTTCGCCGCTACAACATCAAGTCTGCGCTGTACAACTGGGCTAGTGCATGGAAGGAAGTCCCTGTGAAAACTCTTGAAAATGGTTGGTCTCGTCTGCTTCTCGGAACAGATGTGGAGTACGATTTCCTAGGGTTTGACGTGGATGACTTCCATGCACGGCTACGTACGCACGGCGACGATGTTGATGTGGACGATGTTCGTGAGTGGTTGGACGACGACGAGGGCGATCCTGGGTATCAGACGTTGTCTGATATCGAGATCGCGTCTTCGGTTGCTGGTGTCAGTCCCGAACTTGAAGATTCCGACGACGAAGGCGATGATGATGCAGACTCCGCCCAGCAGGACACTACTCCAGCCATCCCCAAGCTGAGCGCACTCCGGGAACATCTAGAGTTCGTCCTAGACTACCTGGAACACCCGGACTGCGACAGGGAGATGGGGCCCTTGGGACTCGTGGAGGAAGTGCGTGCTTTCCGGCAGCGCATCATCAATCGCCAGAATCGTCGGTCCTTGCGTCAGTCAACGATTGACAGTTTTTTCAGGCCCGTGACCCCCGCTGTGCCAAGCCCTGGTTCCACTCCGTTGCCTCCCCAAGACAGGCCCTCATGCTCCGAGCCACAGCCCAGCACATCAGCTACAGTGGAGTCACCGCTCGACGTGAGTTTGCGGCTGTCTTCAGAGTCTTCTGTAGTCGGTACGCCATCACCACTACCCACCGATGCACCCCTTGGACGCCTGCCAGTGATACTCTCGGGCTCTGACAGTGAATAAACAGCAAGAACTTCTCCACTAGACCACACGGGAATTTTGAGTGTTGTGCAGTGAAAACGGTGTGTTGTGTTAAGGTTTTCAAGTTGGGAGAAAAGACTAAGTAGAAAAGAAATTTAACGTAACTAACCTTCTTTGTTTTGGCTTTGGAAACTTAAAAAAACTTGGGAAAAGTTAATGTGCAACACTTAAATTTAATGGAACATTATTTGGACTAAAGTGAACACTGTGAAAAGAACGGACTTCTGTGTGTTAGTGACTAAGTTCAGTGCAAGACTTCAGGAAGAGTGTAGTGCAAGTGCTTCAGGAAATCGTTCTTACTGTCAGAGTCCGAGAGGAGGCGGTTATTCATCGAGGTGGCCAGGGACTTGCTGTAAGTAGCCAAAATGTTTCATGTTGTACTATTTTCCATACTATATTTACCAGAATGTTTCATATTGTATTTTTTCCCATACTATACTTACCAGAAAGTGTCATACTGTACTTCTTTCCATATTAAACTTACCTCATGCATGTGCAGTAGGAATGGGTTTTTCAGAGTTCGGTTAGGTTCGGTTAGGTTAGGTTCGGGTAGAGTCCATAAGTACCAGAATGTTTATTAATGTATGAACATACTTCTAAACCCACATTTTATGTGTCTATTGCATTTATTTCAGTCATTTATGTGCCTTATTGGTGTGATTTGGGTGTTAAATAGGTGCTATGCATGTCCGGAGGGAGTTGTATAGGTGTTTCTCTGTGTTAGGGTCCGTAAGTACAAGTCCATAAGCTGGGGCCCAATATCCGGACAAAACCAATATCCGAACCTACCGATGGCTCTATTGATCCGGATATTGGAGTGATTACTGTCTATGTATGTATATATATATGTTTTTATATATATATATATATATATATATATATATATATATATATATATTTATATAAGTAATCCCTCCAATATCCGACGTAATAGAGTCATAGGCATGTCCAGATAGTGATCCTGTCTGGATATTGGGCCCCAGCCTCCTGGACTTGTACTTATGAACCCTAACTCAGAAAAACACCTATACAACTCCCTCTGGACATGCCTTGCACCTATTTAAGACCCAAATCATGCCAATAAGGGACATAAAAGACTGAAATAAATGCAAAAGAACCATAAATGAGGTTTTAGAGGTGAGTTTATACAATATTAAACATTCTGGGTACACTGTACTTACAAGTTCCTGGCTCCTGGACTGGTTTGAACCACCAGTTTGCAGTCCACAGTTAATCCTCTGCACTCTAAATTCTAATTTCTTAACACTGCACAACACTGTAAATTCCCGTGTGTTCTAGTGGTGAGGTATTGCAGTTTATTCACTGTTTATTCACAAAAAACAAGCACCTGTGGCTTGCACTGCTATAAGCATCTGCTCTCGATCGGAGTTAGGCTGTGACTGTTGATGATGGCGGGGTAACAGAGTTGCCAGATTGCAACGGTCACATTACCAATCTCCTCAACTTTCATTATCAAATTTAACTTTTCATAACCAAATTCGTAAAACTAGCATTTATTCTTCACTAATTATATATACAAGTGGAAATACATGTAATCACTCTCCTTATAATTAACACCATGTTGATTATTTTCACGCTACGGTAAAAGTCCTATTATTTGGCAGCTGATTGTTAGGTAGATCCGACATTTCGGCAGTTTTGAGAAATAGTCCCATTTATGAAAATCATTGATTGTTCGGCAGATGTCCGGAATCATCTCGGCAGTCTAGGAAGTGTTATCTGTGGCTTGTAGGCCTAATGTTTCATTACACTTCTGTATGTTCACTAATTTCTATATTTTTATTCAGATTCAGGTATAGTACTGTATTGATTACAATATTGCACAGTATCATACACTACAGTAACCACCCCCACCAAATTAGCGAGGGTTACGTTCCAAGCCCCCACGCTAATTCTTGAAATTCTTTCATTCTTGATGCCTTCCTGAAAATGGCACCGGTAATTGAGTAGCCCATGAACCACTGACACTGTAATGCATTACCCATAAATAAATGTTGCTTGTTAAATCAGTTTCCCCATTGTTTTTAGCTGTACGGCTGTGACAGCTCTATTATTTTTATTCCTCAGCATAATGGTGGAAGGGACTGTCCTGTTTAACTGAACCTAACCTAACCGAGTTTAACTGTACCTTATAATTTACCCAAACCTAACCTAACCTAAAGTCAGAAAAATACTTAAAAATAAACTGGAGGAATATGAATTGCTAAGGTCTCTCTGATGAAAGTTAAACTTACATTAGTGCTCATTCTTTTGTTTGTTTTTGTGCTTAACGTGAAAGAGAGAGCATTGATGCAAACAGTAATATATCCCATTAATCCTTTAATAACCTCCGGCACTGAACAACCTTTTACAGTACCGATGTCAGTGATGTTAAGTTAGTGTGAGCTATAAAGAAAACTGAACAATTATGGGGAGGGAACGAAGGTCAGTGGTATGTTTACGTGACTACGCTACGATTCCAAGCAGTTAGGCGGTCAGTTAACCTCAGATGTTTTCGCCCATTTGGTAAATACAGTAATCCCGCATTTTTTGCGGATTTTTTGTCTACGGTTTTGCCCTCTCGCGGATTTTCTTAGCATTAATAAGTTCAACAAAAATATCCTTGAATATACAGAAAAAAAAAAAAAAAATTGAAATTCCCGCAGCTTCCAATTGTAGCGCGGTAAACTCACGCCACCCTCTGTCCCTTTCCCGTGGCCCCTCTGCCAGTGTTACCATATCTAGCATAATATTATTCTTTTAGCATAATTTTGATCAAATTTTCGAGTCTGGAATATTTTTTAGCATATTAGAAGTTTTAGAATCATTCTAGCATAATTTAGAATGGAATGGAATATTTTTAGAATAATTTTATAAAAGCTACAAATCAGAGAGAGAGAGAGAGAGAGAGAGAGAGACGAATAAGGTAAGAAGATGTTTGAATAGTTGGTTACTTTCAGTTTGGGCTTGGTTGGGTTGGATTAGGTTAGGTTAGGTTAGGTTGGATTAGGTTAGGTTAGGTTAGGTTGGATTAGGTTAGGTTAGGTTTTAGGTTAGGTTCGGTTAGGTTAGGATAAGTTTGAGCTTTGTACTTTACCCATGAAACCTAGGTTTTACCGATGGATTTTGGTATGATTCATTCGATTTTCAGCTTCATTTCAGTCGGAAATGACCATTTTCTGTGTTTTCCCCCCTCCCTATAACCCCCGATTCCCCAAAGATCCCTCATTATTTCAGGGGGATGGGGGGGGGTCATATCAAAATCTGGTTATTTCCGACGGAAATGATGCTCAAAATCGAACGAATCACATCAAAATCCATCAGAAAAACGTAAGTTTCGTGGGAAAAAGCAGCATGGGTAGATACCGATATTTATCCTCTTACTCTATGTAGGTTCATTTTAATATTTTCATAGTAAACAATACATAATTAATATGTTGCACGAATATGTATAGAATTTTATCATTTAGCTTCAAGTTAGCATAATTCATTTTTTACTTGGAACAAATATGCTCAATCTAGCATAATTTTTTCATTGCCCTAGCATAATTTCGTTGTTTGGATATGGCAACACTGCTCTCTGTCCCGCATTCTTCAGTCCACGCCTGACTGCCATAAGTGGCTGTTGTGGTTGTAACCACACCATGATATGAACCTCTTGCCTCCCACTTGCTTTCCACATGGCCCCAGGACGTAAGCCAGCCTCACCAAAGGCTAATAATACAATTAGTAAGAACTCCAAAGTGACAAAACGATCAAGTTATGACCTTAGCAGAGAAAATTGTGTTACTGGACAAGCTAAGAAACGACCGTGCGAGTGTTTGCTATCACCAGTTAATGCATCTTTTTATTTTGTACTGTTTTGTTAATAAATGTGTAGATAATTGTGTATTACAGTACGGTGTTTACGTTTTTCCTTCATAATGGAGTATGTGCTTTCAATCTTGTAAGAAGGTATTTCGGGATGAGTATGGAGGTTTCGGGACAATTCGCAGTCACAACAAACACAAAACAATTCGCCTTCATTAATGAAGATAGCTATGGGTGACGCTAGAATATAATTCAAAGGCGACTACAGCGAGGAAGAAACAAGTTAATTATTGACTAAAGGTGCAACTAATAATATATATCCAGAACCTACGCTACTGAACATAGACTGCTGGATCCCCCTGAAATATAGTTATTAAAGTATTGATTAATTAATAATAAGTATATTGATGAAAGTATTGATTAATATATTTATAGAATGGCGGGGAATCGTCCAGGGTGCAAATTGTTCTGAAGGGGAATCGTCCATGTTTTGACGGGGAATTGTCTGACGGCGAATTGTCTCGCAATCAGTATGGACATGGACTGTGTGATGGGCAGCGTGGTGGACACAAGTGCAAGTTTTCAATTGTTAATAGAGTATTCGCGGAATTGACTTTTCGCGGGGGTTACAAGAACGTAACTACCGCGAAATATGCGGGATTACTGTACACCGTAACTTTATCAATCTTTCCATGACTCATAGCGAATCATAGCATGGGTTTAGGAAGCTAAATAACACATTGCTAGGTGAGCCAGACGATTATCTTCCCATCTTTAAGAAAAATAAATTGATTTCAGAAGAATGGAAGAACTTTACGTACTCAGAAAGGGATTTAATTTCTTCCATTTTCTTAAAAGATGTGAAGATAATCGTCTGGCGCACCTGGAAATGTGTTATTTAGCTCCCTAAACCCATGCTATGATTCGCTATGATTGACTGGAGAATTGACAAAGTTACGGTGCATTTACCAAATGGGCGAAAACATCTGAGATTAACTGACCCCCTGACTGCTTGGAATCGTAGCATAGAGTCGTGTAAACATACCAGTGACCTTTGTTCCATTCCCATAATTGTTCACAGTTTTTCCATTGCTCACTAACTTGAATCGGTACTTTAAAGGGTTGTTCAATGTCGGAGGTTATTAAGGGGTTCATGGAATACATTACTGTTTCCATCAGTACTCTCCTTTCACATGTAAAAAAAAAAAACGAACAAAAGAGTGAGTGCTAAATGTAATTTATGACTTTCATCAGAAAGACCTTACCAGTTCAGATCCCTTTATTTTATGCAATTTACCGACTATTTTATTTTGTTTGGAAAAAGTACTGTATACAGTACTCACTCCAAACATATTTGTAATAATATAAGTAGTGATGAGTTCACCAATACAAGTGATGTACTGAGCTGGTAGGTAATATTCCGTATCATTTCGGCCATCCAGGAAGTGTTATCTGACTTGTAGGCCTACTGTGTCATTACCCTTGTATATGTTCACTAATATATATATATATATATATATATATATATTTCAGATTCAGGTATAGTACTGTATTAATTGTAGTACTGTACAGTATACAGTACTCTCTCCAAACACAGTTGTAATATCGTACCATAAGTGGTGATAAGTGTTCACCAATTTATTTAAGGTACTGAGTGGGTAGGTTTTTGATTATTCTGCAAATCTAATTTCTCGGCATCATCCTGGTCCCATAGATGCCGAATAATGGGACTTGTACTGCATGTACGGTAGGAGATTAATCAGAGAGAGCAAACAATCCACCATCTCCATCCTGTGTATCCTCATACATGTGAAAAATCCATTTGGTAATGCATTATTCTGATTCATTACCAAATGAATTTTTCATTACCAATTTTTTTTTTTTTTTTTTTTTTTTTTTTTTAATGCGAGGAAGAAGGAACCAAAGGCCATGAGCCCGCAGTAACAGTTCCCTCCAAGAGAAAAACAAAATACAATATAGAGCCAAATTCAAGATCCGATCATTTTGAGATGCCTGGACACACTGCATTTGAAAGACTGGAGATCATAGGCAGCAGGAAATACAGACACAGGGAGACAGTTCCAGAGCTGACCAGTTGCATAAATGAAAGACTGGGAGTAACGGTTAACTCTTGCATTAGAGAGTTGGACAGAAAAAGGATGAGAGTTTGCTGCCAGACGGGTGCTACACGCCCGTTGTAGAGGTGGAGGAATGCAAGCAGACAGTTCAGAGGAGCAGTGATCATTAAAGTAGCGATAGAAAAGAGATAAAGATGCAACAGTGCGGCGAAGAGACAGAGGTTGAAGGGAGTCAGTAAGAAGAGGAGAGTTAATGAGACGAAAAGCCTTTGACTCCACCCTATTGAGAAGAGCTGTATGTGGGTAGCCTCCCCACACATGAGAGTTGTACTCCACACAGGGGTGGATAAAACCCCTGTATAGAGTCAACAATTGTGCAGGGGTAAAGAAAGAGCGGAGTCGGCTTAGCACACCCAATCTCTTGGAAGCAGATTTTACAAGAGATGTAATATGATCTTTCCAAGATAAGTCCCGAGTAAATGAAACCCCAAGCATGTTCAAGGATGATGCAGGATTAAGCTGAATATTATTAAACATTAGTGGGTATACCTGTGGAAGATTTTGTCGGGTTGATAGGTGTAAGAACTGAGTCTTAGATGCATCAAAGACAACCATATTATTTTTAACCCAGTCAGAGATACGAGCCAAGTCAGACATTAGGCGTGCCGCAGCCTCATCCCTTGTTTGTTGAAGTAACTGTTGAGATGGGCGTTGCGGGAACCGAATGGAAAGGTGAAGGGTGGAGTCATCAGCGTATGAGTGGATAGGGTTAGATGTACAGCTTAGAAGATCATTGATGAATAAAAGGAAGAGAGTTGGTGATAGGACAGAGCCCTGAGGAACACCACTGTTGATAGATCTAGGAGAAGAACGATGGCCGTCTACAACAGCGGCTATAGAACGACCAGAAAGGAAGCTAGCGGTGAAGGCACAGATAGAAGGATAGAAACCGTAGGAGGGCAGTTTGGATATTAAAGATTTATGCCAGACTCGATCGAAAGCCTTTGAGATGTCAAGTGCAATGGCAAAGCTTTCGCCAAAGTCCCGAAAGGAGGATGACCAGGAGTCTGAAAGGTAGGTGAGAAGATCGGCAGTGGAGCGTCCCTGACGGAACCCATACTGACGATCGGAAAGAAGGTTGTGATAGGAAAGATGCCTTAAAATTTTTCTATCAAGAATTGACTCGAAAACTTTTGAAATACAGGACGTTAAAGCAATTGGACGATAGTTGGAGGGTTGGGAGTGGTCACCCTTCTTTGGGACTGGCTGAATGAGAGCAAACTTCCAGCAAGAAGGAAAGGTACAAGTTGACAGACAAAGGCGAAAGAGTTTGCCTAGGCAGGGTGTAAGCACAGAAGCACAGTTCTTGAGAACAACAGGAGGGACCCCATCAGGCCCATATACCTTGTTAGTACTGAGGCCAGTGATGGCAGAAAATACATCAACTGAAGAAATTTTAATGTCAGCCATGAGGAAGTCAGAGGGGGGAAGCGATGGAGGAACAGCACCGGAATCGTCTAAGGTGGAATTGGAGGAGAAAGTCTGTGCGAAGAGATCTGCTTTATCAGTAGAAGAAATAGCTACAGAACCATCAGAGTAGAAAAGAGGAGGGAAGGATGATGAGGTAAAGTTGTTAGAAAGATTTTTGGCAAGGTGCCAGAAGGAGCGGGAAGAATTCGAGTTGGAGAGTTGAGAGCATTTAGTATGGATGAAATTATTTTTAGTAGAGCGAAGAACAGACTTAGCACGATTCTGGGCAGAAACATAAAGATGATGTGATTCAGGGGTGGGTTGGCTCTGGTACCTTTTGTAGGCCCTCTCCTTGTTGCGGACAGCATTAGAACAAGCGTGATTAAACCAAGGCTTTCTTGCGTTAGTCAAAGGATATGAGAAAGGAATGTATGCTTCCATGCCCGAGAGAATAACCTCTGTAATCGCAAGGCACACTCAGATGGCTCACGGCTATGGAAGCAATAATCATTCCAGGGAAAATCAAAGAAGTACTGCCTGAGGGCCTCCCAGTCCGCGGCTCCAAAATGCCACAGACGACGTTTCCCTGGAGGGTCCACAGGCCGTACCAGAGTGATAGGACAGGTTAAGGTAATAAGGTTGTGATCGGAGGAGCCCAACGGATAGAAAAGATTAACAGAGTGAGCAGAAGGATTAGTTGTGAGGAAGAGGTCAAGTATGTTGGAGCTCTCTCCAAGGCGGTCAGGGATACGGGTAGGTTGCTGTACAAGCTGCTCTAGGTCATTAAGGATAGAAAAGATGTAGGCTTGTTCACCAGGTGGATCCATGAAAGGAGAGGAGAGCCAAAGGTGGTGGTGAACATTGAAATCTCCAAGAATGGAGATTTCAGAGAAAGGAGAAATGGATAGAATGTGTTCCATCGTAGAAGAAAGATAGTCGAAGAATTTTTGATAGTCAGTAGAATTAGGGGATAAGTAAACAGCACAGATATATTTAGTCAGAGAATGACAGGAAAGCCGAAGCCAGAGTGTAGAGAATTCAAAAGAATCAAGTTCAGGAACACGAGAGCAAGATAATTCGTTGCGTATGTATACACAACAGCCACCTTTGGCTTTGAAATGAGTACAGAGAAAGTAGGAGGATACAGAAAAGGGTTTGCTGTCATTTGCCTCAGACAGCTGAGTCTCCGTTAGAAAAAGGTGAGGTTTAGAGGAGGAGAGGTGGTGCCAACAGATCGAAAGTTAGAGGAAAGGCCGCGAATGTTGCAGAAATGATGAAGAAGAGAGTCAGACAGTGGTTCCAGGCACCTTGAGTCGTCACCGGGAGAGGGGCAGATGGTGGGGGCATTTGTGGTCCCCCCTCCTGGGGACTCCGAGGCTTGATAAATCGACGCTATTTTTGGTGAATTTTGAATAGGAAGTGTAGTGTGTACTGTGCATGTAGTTTGGTGAAGATAGTTAGAGAAATTTGTACTGGAGAGCATGCTGGCCTACTCTCTGTGTAACTGAGACACTGAAAAAGTTCAGCAAAGGGGGATGGTCAGGAACTAGTCCTGAGGGCTGATGAAACGGGAGCTCCAGCACTCTCTGTCATCAGCTTTCCATCCACCTCGGGAGTACTGCCCTGCTCGACTGGTGCTACAGTCTACCCCACACTTGGTAATGAAAAATACCAAATGGCAACCTTGACAGGGGAGGGGGAAGGGGGGAGGAAGGAAGGGGTGAAGGGACCATGCTGTAACAGCTGTTTGGCGCCACGCGGGAATTTCAAATTACGGGTGGGAAAAAAGTCATATTTTTTTATAATTTTTTGCGGTTTTTGGCCCACTTTGGGAATATTGGATCCCGGGACGATTATGTCCAATTAGTGGGGATGTTTGGATATTGGGCGTTCGGATATTAGAGGGATTACTGTATATATACAGTATATATATATATATATATATATATATATATACAGTATATATATATATACTGTATATATATTACTGTACTCTCTTTCTCTCTCTCTATGTATAGGACACAAGTCAAGAGTGAAAGCAGTGGAAATGAGTTATTTAAGAGGAGCCTGTGGAGTCACATGGAGAGAGAGGCTGACGAATGAGGATATAAAGGAACGTTGTGGTGTTGATGTGGATGTGATAGGGAGCGTTATGAGGAACACACTGAGGTGGTTTGGCCATGTGGAGAGGATGGAGGGTGAAAGACTGACGAAGAGAGTGTATGTGAGTGAGGTGGAGGGGGGAAGAGGGAGGGGGAGGCCGAGGATGAGATGGAGGGATGGGGTGGAGAGGTATATGAGAGAGGGGGGGTGTGAGTTGGGAGCAGGGCAGTGAAATGGCGGGGGACGGGGCGACTTGGAGGCGATATGTTTGTGGCCACCCCAAACGGGATTGAGGCGTCTGGCAATAGATAGATATATATATATATATATATATACAGACGCACATATATGAGGCCCCGCATGCAAGAGTATACTCATGCACCATTTTTTAAAAGTGGCAGAAATTGCTTTTAAAGTTTTTACAACTTTGAAGAACGATACTGCAAAGACTATTATACCTAGGATAATGGCGTTTACATCATTTTGAAGCTGATTGTCTCTACTTTATCTAAAAACCTTTTAGTAAAGGTGCTGTTGTTTTTACCTGAAAAAAAAAAAAATCTACATATTAGCATAAAATGCCGCTACTTTTATGCATAAACTAGCACCGCAGGCCAATAGCCAGTGAGTTCCTTTGTTTTGTAAGATGAAGTTGAATGTGTTTATAGTGGTTAGTTATGAATTTGCCTGGTTATTGTCATAAAAAGTAAGTTTTATAATTTTTCAAAAAAATTATCAATACACACATTGTTTTTTTTACCTGGTCCTCGTTTTTGTGTGTTCGTATTTGAACAATAGACACTTTACATCTCTTAAATGCAATAACAAATAAATTAACAACAATAATACTAGGAATAATGATGTTTTACATTAATAATATTATGAACGAATACAGTGGTTGCACTTGATAAAGGGTAGTTATGTAAACCCTGTGTTATTTCTGTGGGTTTTCGTCCTTATGTCTTGGATCATACATCACAGTCACCAAGTCCAAATGAAAGTACTGTACATACTCTGAGAGACTGTGGGATAGCATTCTCTCAATTTTCGACAAGGTGGTGCATGGGTATACTCATGCACATGGGGCCTCATGTATATATATATACTGTATTTACACAGTGCGTTCTCAAATTTCGCTGGGCATGGGTACCTAAAAATCACCGCGAAATTCAAATCATTGAAATTTAAACTGAACATCTTATGGGAAAAATTAGTTTGGGTCCGGGGCCTCTGAACCTAACCACGTAAAATCATGATTGTTTGCCCACACCCCCTGTAAACTTTATGAACTATAATTGTGGTTAAGTAACTAGTTCTTCATTGTATTGCCATACTGTCAAAAAGTGTATACTTGGTGTATTTCTGCCCTTTCCTGTATTGCCATTTCTCCTTTGGCTACGAAGATTTGGAGGTGCCAAGCTGCACTTGACATTACCAGTGCCACCCAAAGAACCACTCTTGCTTGCCATCTTGAAACAGATAAGTTGCAACGAAAATACAAAGAAAATACATACAACAAAATTGCAGTGAAATGCATGTCCACAGGTGGAAGGTTCAGGCTGAAAGTGCAACACTTTGCTGTAGAGGGCTGGCTGCTGGCAGGACAGTTGTAAGATGGCAGCCGACAACTGAACATCACCTTGCACATGGCATGTTGTTGATGGTGCCTACTCCCATCCAGGAGCTCTTGTCTTTGAACAATATGACTTTTTTTTTCTCAGTCTCTATTCATTTCTATGTTGCTCCTTATATTCATAATTCTGTATAGTGAGTCCTTGATATACAAAAGGGATAGGGACCCACAAAAACTTTCGTAATTCGAAATTTCGTATATCGGAATGATTTTCCCCATTGAAATACACATATATGTACTGTATATATATATTTTTTTTATGTGAGGAAGAAGGAACCAAAGGCCATGAGCCTGCAATAACAGTTCCCTCCAAGAGAAAAACAAAATACAAGAGAGAGCCAAATTCAAGATCCATTCATTTCGAGACACCTGGACACACTGCGTTTGAAAGACTGGAGATCATAGGCAGCAGGAAATACAGACAGAGGGAGACAGTTCCAGAGTTGACCTGTTGCATAAATGAAGGACTGGGAGTAATGGGTAACTCTTGCATTAGAAAGTTGGAAAGAAAGGGGATGAGAGGTTGCTGCTAGATGGGTGCTACGCGCCCATCGTAGAGGTGGAGGAATGCAAGCAGACAGTTCAGAGGAGCAGTGACCATTAAAGTAGTGATAGAAAAGAGATAAAGATGCGGCGAAGAGACAGAGGTTGAAGGGAGTCAGTAAGAGAAGTAGAGTTAATGAGACGAAAAGCCTTTGACTCCACCCTATTCAGAAGAGCTGTATGTGGGGAGCCTCCCCACACATGAGAGTTGTACTCCACACAGGGGCGGATAAAACCCCTGTATAGAGTCAACAATTGTGCAGGGTAAAGAAAGAACGGAGTCGGCTTATCACACTCAATTTCTTGTAAGCAGATTTTACAAGAGATGTAATATGATCTTTCCAAGGTAAGTCCTGAGTAAATGAAACCCCAAGAATGTTCAAGGATGATGCAGGATTAAGCTGAATATTATTAAACATTAGTGGGTATACCTGTGGAAGATTTTGATGGGTTGATAGGTGTAAGAACCGAGTCTTAGATGCATTAAAAACAAGATTACTTTTACCCCAGTCAGAGATACGAGCCAAGTCAGACATTAGGTGTGCCATAGCCTCATCCCTTGTTTGTTGAAGTAACTGCTGAGATGGGCATTGCAGGAACTGAATGGAAAGGTGAAGGGTGGTGTCATCAGTGTATGAGTGGATAGGGTTAGATGTACAGCTTAGAAGGTCATTGATGAATAAAAGGAAGAGAGTTGGTGATAGGACAGAGCCCTGAGGAACACCACTGTTGATAGATCTAGGAGAAGAACTGTGGCTGTCTACAACAGCTGCTATAGAACGACCAGAAAGGAAACTAGTGATGAAGGCACAGATAGAAGGATAGACCGTAAGAGGGCAGTTTGGAAATTAAAGATTTATGCCAGACTTGATCGAAAGCCTATTGAGATGTCAAGTGCAATGGCAAAGCTTTCGCCAAAGTCCCGAAAGGAGGATGACCAGGAGTCTGATAGGTAGGTGAGAAGATCGCCAGTGGAACGTCCCCGACGGAACCCATACTGATGATCAGAAAGAAGGTTGTGATAGGAAAGATGCCTTAAAATTTTTCTATTGAGTATTGACTCGAAAACTTTTGCAATACAGGACGTTAAAGCAATTGGACAATAGTTGGAGGCTTGGGAATGGTCACCCTTCTTTGGGACTGGCTGAATGAGAGCAAACTTCCAGCAAGAAGGAAAGGTATAAGTTGATAGACAAAGGCGAAAGAGTTTGCCTAGGCAGGGTGTAAGCACAGAAGCACAGTTCTTGAGAACAACAGGAGGGACTCCATCAGGCCCATATGCGTTATTAGTATTGAGGCCAGTGATGGCAGAAAATACATCAGCTGAAGAAATTTTAATGTCAGCCATGAGGAAGTCAGAGGCGGGAAGTGATGGAGGAACAGCACCGGAATCGTCTAAGGAGGAACAGCACTGGAATCGTCTGAGGTGGAATTGGAGGAGAAAGTCTGTGTGAAGAGATCTGCTTTATCAGTAGAAGGAATAGCTACAGAACCATCAGAGTAGAAAAGAGGAGGGAAGGATGATGAGGTAAAATTGTTAGAAAGGTTTTTGACAAGGTGCCAGAAGGAGCGGGAAGAATTCGAGTTGGAGAGTTGAGAGCATTTAGTACGGATGAAATTATTTTTAGTAGAGTGAAGAACAGACTTAGCACGATTCCGGGCAGAAACGTAAAGATGATGTGATTCAGGGGTGGGTTGGCTCTGGTACCTTTTGTAGGCCCTCTCCTTGTTGCGGATAGCATTAGAACAAGCGTGATTAAACCAAGGCTTTCTTGCGTTAGTCAAAGGATATGAGAAAGGAATGTATGCTTCCATGCCCGAGAGAATAACCTCTGTAATGCGCAAGTCACACTCAAATGGCTCCCAGCCGTGGAAGCAATAATCATACCAGGGAAAATCAAAGAAGTACTGCCTGAGGGCCTCCTAATCCGCGGCTCCAAAATGCCACAGACGACGTTTCCCTGGAGGGTCCACAGGCTGTACCGGAGTAATAGGACAGGTTAAGGTGATAAGGTTGTGATCGGAGGAGCCCAACGAAGAGAAAAGATTAACAGTGTAAGCAGAAGGATTAGTTGTAAGGAAGAGGTCAAGTATGTTGGAGCTCTCTCCAAGGCGGTCTGGGATACAGGTAGGTTGCTGTACAAGCCGCTCTAGGTCATTAAGGATAGAAAAGTTGTAGGCTTGTTCACCAGGTGGATCAGTGAAAGGAGAGGAGAGCCAAAGATGGTGGTGAACATTGTAATTTCCTAGAATGGAGTTTTCAGAGAAAGGAGAAATGGATAGAATGTGTTCCATCGTAGGAGTAAGATAGTCGAAGAATTTTTGATAGTCAGTAGAATTTGGGAATAAGTAAACAGCACAGATATATTTAGTCAGAGAATGACAAGAAAGCCGAAGGCAGAGTGTAGAGAATTCTGAAGAATCAAGTTCAGGAACACGAGAGCAAGATAAGTCGTTGCGTATATATACACAACAGCCACCTTTGGCTTTGAAATGTGTGTAGAGAAAGTAGGATACAGAAAAGTGTTTGCTGTCAGTTGCCTCAGACAGCTGAGTCTCAGTTAGAAAAAGAAGGTGAGGTTTAGAGGAGGAGAGGTGGTGCTCAAGAGAGTGAAAGTTAGAGGAAAGGCCGCGAATGTTGCAGAAATGAGGGAGAGAAGAGTCAGACAGAGGTTCCAGGCACCTCGAGTCGTCACCGGGAGAGGGGCGGAAAGTGGGGGTATTTATGGTCCCCCCCCCCCTGGGGACTCCGAGGCTGGGTGATGAGATGCCATGATTTTTTTTTTAAATTTTGGAAAAGGAAGTGTAGTGTGTACTGTGCATGTAGTTTGGTGTAGATAGTTAGAGAAATTTGTGTTGGAGAGCATGCTGGCCTACTCTCTGTGTAACTGAGAAACTGAAAAAGTTCAGCAAAGGGGAATGGTCAGGAACTAGTCCTGAGGGCTGATGAAACGGGAGCTCCAGCTCTCCCTGTCATCAGCTTTCCATCCACCTAGAGAGTACTGTCCTGCTCGACTGGTGCTACAGTGTACTCCTCATATAAATGGGAGGATGTGTCCCTGAACCCCCTCGGACCCCCACCTAAACTTCACCCCCCCCCATTAAGACGTAAGCAATACCTGTATAGAATTGTAGAGAAGTGGCCATATTCTTGTACATCTCCTTTTTCTTCATCATAGTTCCAGTGGTGGAAACAGCAAGGCCTAAAGCACGCCCAATCTCCGAGACTCCCTGCCCCTCCTCATGGGGTCTTATAATTTCCAATTTCCTTTTCAGAATTAGAGTACGGTGCTGCTGCTTCTTTGCAGCGGGCTCCCCCAATGCTGGAGATGATGCAGGGTGCTTGGAAGACATGGCGAAACAATACAAAAAGGTGAAGGGCTGCAAAAATATCCTCACGTACAGCGAGGCTGTGAGGAGAGGAGGGACGTGGACTCAACTGAGAAGCATGCAAAAATTTGTTTACCAGAGAGGGTTTAGTTCGTTTTCTCTCGACAAGCAAGTGAGGCGCTATGCACCGCACCCATTTTGAATTTTTCATACAGTATTCCGTTAACCCCTTCGTAGTTGCCGGCCTTAAACAACACTTCACTGTTTTGGTGTGAATGATGTTGAGTTAGGGCACTATAAAAAACTGCGAACAATTACGTAAAGAGAACGAAGGTCACTGGTGTGTGTACATGACCATACTCTACCATCCCATCAGTCATGCTTTCTCTTCACTCCATGCTGATGTTTACATGCTTGTGTTACATGCACCCTAATTTTGAGTAAGTTTCTTTCAGCAAGAGAACATAATGTACCATCCTCAAAATAGTCAGAAAAATATAGAAGACAAAACTAGAGGAATATGAACTGAACTGGTATGGTCTTTAGGCTGTATGCTTACACGAAAGATTATGGGTTTTACAATTTTAAGAGACGATATGGAACGAGTATTTGCTAATCAGAAAAAAATTACTCTTTCGTCCCACATTTTCTTGCGGGTTAGCATTCAGTTCCACATTCTTCGTTCGGTATCACCCTTCCCAATATATTTCGGACCGACTGAGCACAGTTATTTCTGCTCCTTAGAGTTAGTGTACATTTACTGCTCATTCTTTTGTTTGTTTTTATGTGTATGAGTGAAAGAGAGAGGATTGATACAAACAATAATGTATTCCATTATCGCTTTCATAGCTGCTGGTGCTGAACAACGCCTTACTGTACAGGTCCCACTTGTTCTCGTAGGTTAGCATTCAATTCCACATTCTTCGTTCGGTATCACTCTTCCCAGTATATTTCGGACCGACTGAGCACAGTTATTTCTGCTCCCTAGAGTTAGTGTACACTTACTTCTCATTCTTTTGTTTGTTCTTGTGTTTATGAGTGAAAGAGAGAGGACTGATACAAACAATAATGTATTCCATTATTGCTTTCATAGCTGCTGGCGCTGAACAACGCCGTACTGTACTGGTGTCAGTAACGTTGAGTTAGGGTGAGCTAAAAAAAACTGTGAGCAATTATTGGAAGGGAATGAGGGTCACCGGTGTGTTTACACGACCCTACTCTACCACCTCAAGCAGTCTGGCGTTCACAGTTCACTTTGTCCCAGATGTTATCGGCCGATGTATACATGCTGATGTACACACATCCTAATTTTATTAATTCTTACACGAATCATAGCAAATCATAGGATGGGTTTAGGGGAAAAAATAATAAAAAACAAAAAAAGTCAGGTGTGCCAGACAAGTCTTTTCCATATGTAAGAAAAAGAAATTGATTTTAGAACTTTGAAAAAATGGTCCCAAGGCTGACCACGGGAGCACGCAAATATCTGATCCCACAGCCACTAAGGGGGCTAACCATATGTTTTACTTTAAGCAGTAAAAGCATCTTACCAAATCAATTCTTCCTGATAGTCTGTTATATTTTTCAGTTTATTTCTGGGTTGGTAAATACAGTAAACGTTTCTTATTAAATCTGTTTCCCCGTCATTTTTAGCTGTTATGGTGTGACAACTCTTGTTTATTTTGTTAACATAATGGCAGAAAGGACTGTTCCTCCTTAATTAAGTGTTTAACTAAACCTGGCCTAACCGAGCTTATCTGTACCTAATAATTTTAACCTAACCTAACCTCCAGTTGGGAAATTATGAATCGATATCCACCTTTGAGCACGTTGAGTTTCTTCCACTGCGCTGGAAATGATCGTCAGGGAAAGTGACGATAATAACTGGGTGGAAATTTTTCAGCAAGAAAAAGTAATTTGCCAAACTGAAAGTTGTCAGAAAATTATGGAAACAAGCTGGAGGATTATGCATTGAATTGATAAGGTCTTTCTGCTGCTTCAAGTGTACGATGAACGACACAAGTACACTCAATCCTCGTAAACCGCGTGTTTATAAACCACGGATTTGTAAACTGCGGCAAAGTGGCTGTCGGACTGCTGGCACCCTTATATCACTGTTAAGTCACAAAAATCGCGGATCTAGGCACCGAAGTGGGCCTTTTCTGAGAAGAATTGTAAACCATGGCATTCAATTTGATAACGGTGACCCAACAACCATCATCATCAAGCATCAGTCATCTCTGAGGCAGACTTTGAGGGCTTCCTGAGGGAGGCTGAGGAGCTGGAGAAGGGAGAACAGCATGAGGGAGCACCCCCACCTCATGCTGAGAGATTCTAAGTTCTTCCCAACACCACCCCACTTCATTCACTTAAGCAATATTGTCATAGGATTAAGGTGAGATCCCTTAACATTGCTTATTTCTATTAAATACATGCACTGAATACCTGTATTCCTAAATTTGTATGTTTGTGTTTGATGGTGTCTAGATAGATGTAGGTAGGGTGCTTTGGGGGGTGGTTGGCCAAAGTCCAGACCCTAATTAATTTTTCACATAAGAGTTATTATTTATAAACCGCAGATTTTGTAAACCGCGGCAGTAGTCCAGACCCAAATTGCTGTGGTTTATGAGGATTGAGTGTATCTTCCCAAAATTTGACGAATACAACATGGAAAAATCGAACCATTTGAAACATGCACTAGTAGAAACAGGGTTTTCATTGTATTTCGCCTGGTGTAAATTTTCTTCAGACTGAACTGGGAAGATAGTTGCGTCTTTCATTGTACATTTACCGGTAAATAAATCAATCTTACTACTGTATTTCCAATTTCCTCTCAAGAGTGACAGTATGATGCTGTTTCTTCTTTGCACCTGGTTCCCCGGATGCTGGAGATGATGCAGGGCGCTGGGGAGGCATGGTGAAAATACGAAAAGGTGAAGAACAGCGAAAAACAGCGTAACTTACAGCGAAGCTGAGAGGAGAGGACGGACGTGACTTGACTGGGAAGCGCGCGAAAATGTGTTTACCAGAGAGGGGTTAGTTCGTTTTCTCGTCGCAAGCGAGCGCGGAGCTGTGCAGTGCGCCCATTTTGAATTTTTCGTATGTCCTCTCGTACCGTTTTTCATACCATTGAGACAGATACTTTCGCACTGTGGAATTTGTCCTACATTTATCACTTTCGTACCATCGGAAATTCGTACTTCGAGTTTTCGTATTTCAAGGACTCACTGTACTTCTCTTTGTTTCAGTATTCTGCCTTCTGTATTTGCTACCACCCATACAGATATTCATTTTGTTTTAGTATTTTTATTATTGATTCTTTTTGTTTGTCTTGTTATATCTTCGAGTTATTAAAGTATTGATTAGTTAATAATACTGTAAGTATATTTATAGAATGACGAGGAATAGTCCAGGGTGCGAATTGTCCTGACGGGAAATTGTCCATGTTTTGACGGGGAATTATCTGACGGCAAATTGACTTGATGGTGAATTGTGTCAGAACCTTATCATCGTGTGCTCCGCATGTGAATAAGTGATGTTGATTTTCATTCTCGTCTTGTCACGTACGATATTAGGTTAGGCTCATAATTTTTCTTATAATTTTCCTTCACTTCTAGCATTTTGGTTCACATAAAAAATATTATCTTTGCTTATTTTGGTTGGAGTCTGGCCCTGAGAGCACTTGTCACATACGATATTAAGTTAGGCTTATAATTTTTCTTATAATTTTCCTTCACTTCTAGCATTTTGGTTCACATGAAAAATATTATCTTTGCTTGTTTTGGTCGGAGTCTGGCCCTGAGAGCATCGAAATACACGACTTTTTGCATTGAAAAATGAGGTAGGCAAACTACTCCAATATGCATCGAAATTTGATTAATCGAATTCTAAACTGTCGAAATTCAAGAATCCGCTGTATATATATATATATATATATATATATATATATATATATATATATATATATATATATATATATTTATCTATCTATCTATCTATCTATATACCTAGGCTGCTTCCCCCAAGGAAAGGGAGGTAGCCGAGACAGGACGACTCACTCTCCATTTACTCATCCATTCAAACACATTTATTCGCATCTTAGCCCCAAAGGGGAGAACGGACAGATCCTCACTGCATCACAACGCACAAGGGTCAACTGCGCAATGCAATCAGTGACATCCACAGCAGGGCCCGACAGCAGAACTGGTTTACCCCTGCCACATCATAACAGACCCATCCCCTTACCCGCACCTGACCTGACTAGCTGATCAGACCAAAAGCGGGAGAATATCCCTCAGGGCTGCGTCATCACTTATTCATTCACAATTTCTCTCCATTTATTTCTGTCACGCACAGCCACTCTTCCTTGCTCAACAGACATCCCTCTCGCATCCAGCGCTCTCTTCACACTGTCCATCCATCCTATTCGTGGTCTTCCTCTCAGTCTTACACCTCTCACATCAGATCTAGTTATCTTTTTCACCAATCGCTCATTATCCATTCTCTCCATATGCCCAAACCATTGCAACACCCTCTGCTCAACTCTACCAGCCATCTCCCGAACAACTCCAGTTCTCCTTCGCACTTCATCATTTCGCACTCGATCCATACGCGTCACTCCACACATACTCCTCAGACATCTCATCTCCATTACATTCAAACTTTTCCTCTCTGCTACACCCATATTCCATGTTTCAGCCCCATATAATGCAGTCGGTACCACAACACCCTCATACAGCCTTCTCTTTACATCCATTCTAAGCGAACGACATTTAAACACTTTTTTCATTCCTCCCAGCACCTTTCCTACTTCATTTATTCTAAACTTCACTTCTGCATCTATTCTTCCATCCACAGCAACATGTGACCCTAGATATTTAAAACAATCTACCTCCTCAAGCAACTCACCATTCAAAACTATATTCATCCCCCTACCATCTATCAACCTCGTACACTTCATCACTTTACTCTTATTCTCATTTACTTTCAATTTCCTCCTTTCACACACCCTTCCAAACTCCTCTACCAACTGTCTCAATCTCTCCTCTGAATCAGTCACCAGTGCAGTATCATCTGCAATCAGCAGCTGCTTCAGATTCCACTCTCCTCCATCAACATTTACCAGACTCAGACCACCTAAAACTCTTGCATTCACCTCCCTTACAACACCATCCATGTAAATATTAAACAACCAAGGCGACATCACACATCCCTGTCGCAGCCCCACTCTCACGGGAAACCAATCACTCACAGCATTTCCCACTCTTACACACGCTCTACTATGTACATAAAAACTTTTCACCCCTTTTAGTAACCTACTATCAAGTCCATACAATCTTAAAACAGTCCACAAAGCCTCCCTATCAATTCTATCATACGCTTTCTCTAAATCCATAAATGCCCAAAACACATCCTTGCCTTTCGCTAAATACTTTTCACACACTTGTCTCACAGCAAACACCTGATCAACGCATCCCCTCCCTCTCCTAAAGCCACACTGCTCATCACTAATCACTCCCTCTGTACCCTCTCTAACTCTCATAATTAACACTCTACCATACACTTTACCTACAACACTCAACAGACTTATACCCCTAAAGCTAGTACATTCATACTTATCACCCTTGCCTTTATACAACGGGACCACACAAGCACTTGCCCAGTCAACTGGCACCATACCTTTCTCAAAGCACACATTCAATAATCTTACTAACCAGTCAACAATATTCACTCCACCACCCTTCAGGCATTCCACAGCACACCCATCCATACCTGCAGCTTTCCCTGTTTTCATCTCCTTTACTGCCTTCTCCACTTCCTCCTTCGTGATCAAAGAATCATTCAACTCTCCCAACACATTTATTCCTTGCACCCTTCTATCTGCCACAATCTCAGCCACCCTTTCCTCCTCTACATTTAACAATCTTTCAAAATACTCTGCCCATCTCTTCCTTACTGCATCCATCTCAATTAACATCCTTCCATCCTCTGCTTTTACTCGTTCTTCCTTCCCAGACTCTCCCTTTCGCACCCTTTTCACCTCCTTCCAAAACATTTTCTTATTCTGTTGAAAATTCTCTGTCAGCCGCCTACCCCACCTCTCATCTGCTGCCACTTTAGCATCACGCACAGCCCTTCTCGCTCTATTCCTCTTTTCCTTATACCTTTCATATGACATCTCATCCTTCCTCTGCAGCCACACTTCATATGCACGTCTCTTCTCAGCCACAGCCATACTTACTTCCTCGCACCACCATTCACTTCCTTTTCTTACACCACCACCCACATGTCTCACACCACACACCTCTTCTGCATGCCCCACCACAGCACTCTTAAACAACTGCCATTCCTCCTCCACGCTGCCATTTTCCCGATCTTTCACTGCGTTCCACTCATCTCTCAATTTCTCCTGATACTCTATCTTTTTCTCTCTTTTATCCAACTCACTCACTTTCAAAACCTCCCTGCCACACCTAACCCTCCTAGCTCTCACCCATCTCTTACCTACTCTTAACTTTCCCTCCACCAGGTAGTGGTCAGACATACCTCCACCCTCCCCTCTCAGAACTCTCACATCCAACAATCTTCCTATTACATTCCTAGACACAACCACATAGTCCATCAAGGCTCTATCAACAACCCTTCCACCCTCCTGTCTCACCCATGTATACTTATAAATATCTTTCTTCTCAAACAGCGTATTCCCAATCACCATCTCTCGCTCAACACACATCGCTATCATTCGTTCCCCATTTTCATTTCTTCCAGGCACACCATGCATACCAACTACGCCTTCAACTGCTACATTTCCCACTCTAGCATTCAGATCTCCCATCATTACCACATTCACATTCGCTCCAAAACTCTGCAGACACTCATCAACATCATTCCAGAAAGACTCCCTCTCTTGTTCATCCCTTTCACTACCAGGCCCATATGCACTCACAAACACCCACAACTCACGTTCAAATTTCGCTTTCACCCACATCAGTCTCGATGACACCTCCTTCCATTCAATCACACACTGCTGTACTTCCGGACTCACTAACAAGGCCACACCTTCTCTTGCCCTTCCTCTATCAACACCTGACAATCTTCCATTCACACTTCCAAACATAGATTCCCCCTTCCCTTTCATCTTCGTTTCACTCAAAGCTAACACATCCAACTTTCTTCTCACAAACATTCTCCCAATCTCCTCCCTTTTAGCCTCAATTGTACTACATCCACGCACATTCATAGACCCAATCTTCAGGGTACGGGGATAACTCCATCCCCCATCCCTTTCTCTGGCCTGTCTCTTTTTAGGAACTAAAAAACAGAGGAGGGGGTCCCTAGTCCCCTCACCCCGCCCCTTTTAGTCGCCTTTTACGACACGCAGGGAATACGGTGGCAGTATTCTTCCTAACACAACCTGGCCGCAGAGTAGTAGTACCACCCCATAGTGCGGCCAGGTTGTGTCCCCCCCGCCACAGGGGGGGGGGACACATCAAAAATACAGAGACAGTCCTCGACTTATAACACAGGCCCCATATAGTCTTCACAAGTACTTCTGAGTTGCAACCAGCAGCAGTTACAGTCATCAGTGGCCAGTCAGGCAGCGTTCCCGTGGCCTGCTCACATAACAAACTTATTATGCTCCCAGCAGTATGAATAATGATACTGAATACCAAATTATAATACAGTACTGTACAGCTATAATAAACACCTACGTTACAGGTATATGATACTGTTTATTGTTACATGTTACTGTTTACAGTTTCTCTTTACTGCAAAGATAAAGATATGTATATCACACTATGTGATAGTTTGCTACCAAGGATGCACTTGTTTCATCTCAAACCCAAGCCTACAGTCTGTTTTTTATATGTGATGCTAAACGAACATGTGGCCCTGATTGTGATGTGCAGTTTAGTGCAAGTCACAGCTGGTTTATGCTCCTTCCACAACGTTAAGGTGACACGCTGAGGCTGCTGTGCCAACGTGACACCAGCTGAGACATTCATGGTGGATTTTTTTTTTTTTTAATCATCATCCGGACCTCCATTCCCATCCTAGGGAAGGGTGAGGGGTAGCAATGTCCAGACAGCCCAAATTTGCCAATGGGCCACGCTACCATTCACTCATCATTCAAGACCCCGGAATCTTGGTACTATCTGATGTGCAATTTGTAATAAGTAATATCTGGTATAAACCATTAATAATATCTGGTACTTTGTTCATGAATAGTAAACAAACAGAAAACTACCTTACTGCAAAGCAGCACATCAAACACGATCAGTGTGATTATCTTTTCTCTTACTGTGGTGCAATGTGAAGAGACACAGCAACGACTTGTCAACAAGTGCACATATCTTGTTGCCATCATGAAGCCAGGATGGTGAGTTGAGGTGACTCCACTGATGATGGGGCAAGACTGCACTGCACTGCATAGCACTTATGGTATGCCTCCTGCAGACTCTATCTATCTATCTATCTATCTATTGCCAGATGCCTCAATCCCTTTTGGGGTGGCCACAAACAAATCGCCTCCAAGTCACCCTGTCCCCCGCCATTTCACTGCCCTGCTCCCAACTCACACACCCCTCTCTCATATACCTCTCCACCCCATCCCTCTATCTCATCCTCGGCCTCCCCCTCCCTCTTCCCCCCTCCACCTCTTTCACATATACTCTCTTCGTCAGTCTTTCACCCTCCATCCTCTCCACATGGCCAAACCACCTCAGTGTGTTCCTCATAACGCTTCCTATCACATCCACATCCACACCACAACGCTCCTTTATATCCTCATTCGTCAGCCTGTCTTTCCACGTGACTCCACAGGCTCCTCTTAAATAACTCATTTCCACTGCTCTCACTCTTGACTTGTGTCCTTCCAACAATGTCCAAGCTTCACTTCCGTACGTTAGAGTTGGTATCACAATACTGTCATGTAGTAACTTTTTCACTTCCATGCTCACTTCCCTGTTTCTTATCACTGCTTTCAAAGAACCAGCAACCTTTCTTCCCTGCTGTACCCTTTCAAGCACTTCACCCTCCAAACCTCCATCCTTACTCATCACACTACCCAAGTACTTAAACGTACTCACATTTTCCAATTCCTCACCATCCAACCTCGCTGTACATTCATTAACTTCACCTCTCTCAAAGACCATCACTTTACTCTTCCCTACATTCACCTTTAGATTCCGTTTCTTACACACTTTCTCAAACTCATCCACCAAGCCTTGCAGCTCCCCTTTGTCTTCACTCAACAACACAGTATCATCTGCAAACAACAGTACAGGGAGTTTCCAAACACTATCCTCTCTCACCAGGGCCACTCCAACATCCACTACCCTACCTTGTACCTCTTTTATTACCCCATCCATGTACAGATTGAACAACCATGGAGACATGACACATCCCTGTTTCAACCCAACTTTCAAAGAGAAAAATTCACTTAGTTCACCATCCACACGCACTGCAGCCTTCGCACCATCGTACATACTCTTCACAGCATTCAACAACTTCCCATCTACTCCATATATTCTTAACACTTTCCACAATCCTTGTCTATCCACCCTGTCATATGCTTTCTCCAAATCCATGAAAGCCACATACAACTACTTTCCCTTCTCTAGAAACTTTTCCACTAAAGATCTAAGAATGAATATCTGATCTACACAACCTCTTCCCTTCCTAAAGCCTCCCTGTTCTTCTCCAACTAATTTCTCTGTTCTTTCTCTAACTCTGTCTATAAGTATCCTACCATACACTTTTCCTATTATACTAAGAAGACAAATGCCCCTATGATTACCACACACTTCTTTTTCCCCTTTTCCTTTGTACAAGGGAATAATTATACCTGACTTCCAATCCTCCGGGACTCTACCTTCCTCCCAGGCCAATCTGCACATCTTCCACATCCATTCTACTACTATCTCTCCCCCATGCTTCAGCATTACACCACACACTCCATCAATTCCTGGGGCTTTCCCCGATTTAACTTTCTTCATTGCTTCCACAACTTCTATCCTACTGATTTCTTCCTGTCTTCTCACCTCCCTCCTTCTCCCAGCCATTCCCCAGCCACTTATACTCGCATTACTTCCATCCTCTGCGTTCAACAATTCCTTAAAGTGTTCTCTCCATCTGCTCACTTTTTCTCCCTTCTTCACTAGTAATCTACCATTTTTATCTTTCACTCCCCTGCTAACTTCACTTCCACCCTGTCTTACTCTTTTCACTTCTCTCCAGAACATTTTCTTACAGTCCCTCCACTATACACTCAAATTCCTTCCAAATTCCTCATCCACTCTCTTCTTACTCTCTCTTACTAATCTTTTCACCTCTCTCTTTCTTTCCACATATAACTCTTTCTTCTGCCTCTCAACTTCTTCCACGCCCCTATTTCTCATCCATTCATTGTATGCTTTCTTCTTTTGTGCCACAGCCTGTTTCAACTCTTCAGTCCACCACGCTGTTCCTTGCACCTCCCTCCGTCTTCTCTTCCTTCCACACACTACATCACATGCTGCACATATTTCTTCTGTAAATATGCTACACACATCTTCCACGTCTCCCATCTGCTCCACTTCATATTTGCCCAATCGTTCCTCCACTTCTCTCTTATACTCTGCCTTTTTCTCATCCTCTTGTAACCTTTCCACTCTCCTTGCAACTACTCCTTCCTCTCGTCTTTCCCTTCTTCTGTTCCTCCATCTTACTTGCATTCTAATTCTGGCCACCACCAAGTAGTGGTCAGAAAGTCCACTCCCCCAACCTCTATACACTCTTGCATCCTTTACACAGCTTTGCATCCTTTCATCCACACACACATAATTAATCATTGCCTTCCTTTCATTCAGTTCACCACCCACCCTTCTCATCACTCACTATGTATACCTGTGGATCATTTTATGCCTGAAGAGGGTATTGGCTATCACCAACCCCCTCCCAGCACAAATGTCCACTAACTCACTCCTATTCTCATCTATCTCAGCAGGCACACCCCACTCACCAACTATTCCATCCACCTTCACATTCCCAACTTTACCATTCATATCACCAATCAGAAACACTCTCTCATTCCTTCCAAACTTTTCCATTTACACTTCTACATTTGTCCAGAACTCTTCTCTCACTCTTCTAGCACGATCTTGCGTTGGTGCATACACACACACAATCGCCCACATTTGTATTCCAACTTTCAACTTTACCCACACAATCCTTGACCCAACTGATCCATACTGTCTTATGCTCCTCTTCCATCTTTTACTCATAACTATACATACTCCTTCCTTTGCCCTCTCATTCTCACCTACTCCTGCACATATACCCCATCCATACTCCCATTCTCTCACACTTTCTCCTCTCCATTTTGTTTCAGTTATTCCACATACATCCACTTTCGCACCCTCAAGCACCTGGACAATCTCTCTCTCTTTCACCTCATCATTCGCTCCTTGTACATTCCATGTACTCATTACCAAGTCCTTTGTCCGGTCCTGGGTTGTCATCGTTTGGTCAGTCCTTGTCCGAAGCTTCTTCTTTGTTTTTTTAGTTAGTTGTTTTCCGGGGAGGGGCACTAACCCTCCGCCAACCCTTTTAGTCGCCTTTTACGACAAGCAGGGATACTGGGGGAGTGTTCTTGAAAACCCCCCTACCCCCAGGGGGGATATATATATATATATATATATATATATATATATATATATATCTATCTATACACACACAATTGGCGCATCTCGATGCGATCGCGGTGAGTAGCGCGTGGCCAACTTGTGTGACTATTATTTTGCCACTGCTTCCACCACGGAAATGCCACGTGGGATAAAATGACTGCATAGCAACTCTCTCAATTTCTCGTCTGTTGCTTTGTGGGATAATAATGGTCAGTTTTAGTTACACGTGATTGAGTGGACGTTTGCCTTCTCACCCCCACCCCTTTCTCCCTACCCCCTCAGGGGCTTTGTGCAATACCAACAAATTTGCATGTGCATATTTTCCGTGATGTTAAAGGCTTAAACAAGTGAGGGTAATATAGCGAGAGTGACTGAGTGCTACAAATTAAGGCTAAGTACCAAGGAAATAAGTCAGCAAACTGGCGTAAACCAAGTTATATTATGCTGCCTCATATCTAAGTTTAAGGCCTCTGAACAATGTGAGATGCCCCGCCGCAAACATGGTGGGAATGGCATCCCAAGATTAGTGGTAGGACTTTGGCTCACATAAGGTGCCAGTTGGAGAAAAATCCCACCCCTACAGCAAGACAGATAAAGGAACAGAATCCCATGCTACTCCACGATGTCAGTGTACGAACCATTCATTCAAACAAAACTGGGATATCGGAAGATGCGAGCTTAAAGCAAGCCTTTTATTTCCGAGGTTCAGCGGAAAAAGAGGCTAGCTTTTGCACACAAGTACAGCTCCTGGACCGTAGATGAATGGAGACGAATCTTGTGGACTGATGAATCCTCATTTAGAGTCAGTGACACAAAAGGCAAGAGGGTGTGGCACTGGAAAGGGTCGGATCCTTGCGACCCGAAATACACCGCAAAGTCCACCAAGCATCCTCCTTCCCTCATGGTTTGGGGTGCATTCTTGTATGGGGGCATGGCTGATCCACATATCTCCCCCAAAGGCCAGGCAGTCACCAAGGACGTCTACCTGAGCCATTTAGACAACCGTCTGGCAGACTGTTTTGCAGCGACTGGTGCTGAGGTGCTGCAGCAGGACGGTGCCTCGTGCCACACCACGCATGCTATCAAGGAATGGCTTTCTGCAAGGAAGGTGGAGTATATGCCTGACTGGCCAGCAAACAGTCCAGGCATACCACCCACAGAAAACCTGTGGGCCATCGTTAAAGGCAAGTTGAGGAATGAGGACACATACGCATTGGCCAAATTAGAGTCTGCACTTTGTCGTGCATGGAGCAGCATATCCAGGGAAACTTTCAAGAAACTCGTGGAGTCTTTCCCCAGTTGCCAGTTGGAAGTGTGAAAATGTAAAGGTTACTGCATAAGTAAATAAAAGGTTAGTTAATAAGTATTGAGAGAAATTTTCATCGCATTCTGTAATGTAGTTTAGTTATTGTTATCAGTAGAAGTCATGTTGTACATGTTGTTTTAGAGCTATCACGTCGAGATGCGCTGACTGTATATTCTTTATACATATATATACAGTAATCCCTCCACTATCCGATGTAATAGAGCCAAAGACTTGTCCGGAAAGTGGTCCCGTCCGGAAAGTGGGCCCCTGGCTCCTGGACTAATACTTAAGGACCCTAACCCAGGCTAACTTTGAAAGCCACCTTAATAACTCCCTACCGGACATGCATAGCACCTATTTAAACCTATTTAAGACCTTATTCACACCAATAATGGACATAAAGCATGAACTGCTGTAAATGAAAAGGAACCAAAGAATGAGGAATTAGAAGTGACTACCTCAGCCAGGGTACTTACAGCACGTCTATGGCTGTCTGCTCTAAGGCTTTGGCAGTGGTGAAAATGCTCTTGAAGCACGTACAGTAATCCAGCGTTATGCTGCACTTACAGTAATTCTTTGTACTGTGAGTTATAATTGTTTAACACTACACAGTGTTAATTGCACCACACTAGGTTCAACCACCAGTTTCAGCCGCCAGTGTCACTCCACAGTTAATTCTTTGCACTCTAAGTTCTAATTTCTTAACACTGCACAGCACTGTAAATTCCCGTGTTGTCTAGTGGTGAGGTATTGCAGTTTATTCACTGTTTATTCACAAAAAACGAGCACTTTTGGCTTCCATTGTGATAAGCATCTACTCATGATCAAAGTCAGGCAGTAACTGTTGGTGGTGACGGGGAAACAGAGTTGCCAGATCGCAATGGCCACATTACCAAACTCCTCAATTTTCCTTATCAAATTTAAAGTTTCATGACCAATTTCGTAAAGCTAGCATATATTCTTCACTAATTATATATACAGGTGGAAAGTAATCCCTCCACTATCCAACGTAATAGAGCCAAAGGCATGTCCGGAAAGTGGTCCTGTCCGGATAGTGGGCACCAACCTCCTGGACTTGTACTTATGGACCCTAACCCAGAAAAACACCTATACAACTCCCTCTGGACATGCATAGCACCTATTTCAGACCCAAATCACACCAATAAGGGACATAAAAGTCTGAAATAAATGCAAAAGAACCATAAAGTGAGGTTTTTGAGGTGGGTTTAAACAATATCAAACATTCTGGGTACTTACAAGTCCCTGGCTCCTGGAATGGTAGTTATGGACTCTAACCTAGCCTAACTCAGAAAAACACCTCCCTACTGCACGTGCATAGCACCTAAGACACTATTCACACCAATAAGGGACATAAAAGAGTGAAATGAGGTGTTAGAGGTAAGTACAGTATGGAAAATACAGTACAGTACAATATGAAACATTCTGGGTACTTACAGCAAGTCCCTGGCCATCTCGATGAATAACCGCCTCCTCTCAGACTCTGACAGTCAGCTGAAGCACTTGCAGTACACTGTTCATGAAGTCTTGCACTGAACTTAGTCATTCGCAATCAGAAGTCCATTCTCTTTACACTGCACACTCATGTCTTACTTATGCTCCATTGTAACTTAATGAAATAAGTGTTGCACTCTGAATAAGTGTTGCACTCTGCACTTTAAGTCTTTCCACTCATAAAACCATTTTCTAAACAAAACACACTCAAGTTAATTTACGTTAAATTTACAGTCCAAAAATTCTTTGTCTTTTCACTCAGATTTCTAATTTCTTAACAATACTGTATGCACTGTTTTTCTTTCACTGCACAACACTAAATTCCTGTGTGGGCTAGTGGAGAATTTCTTTCCGTTTAATCACTGTCAGAGTCTGAGAGTAGCACAGGGAGGTGACCTAGGGGTGCGTCGCTGGGTCGTGGTGATGGACTACCCACTGCAGACGACTCTGAAGATAGGTGCAAACTCATGTCGAGCGGTGACTCCACCGTGACTGATGTGCTGGGCTGTGGCTCGGAGCATGAGGGCCTGTCTTGGGGAGGCAACGGAGTGGAGCCAGGGCTGGGCACAGCAGGGGCCACGGGCCTGAAAAAGCTGTCAATCGTTGATTGACGCAAGGAACGACGATGCTGATGATTAATGATGCGCTGCCTGAAAGCACGCAATTCCTCCACAAGTCCCAAGGGCTCCATCTCCCTGTCGCAGTCTGGGTGTTCCAGGTGGTCCAGAACAAACTCTAGGTGTTCCCGGATTGCACTCAGCTTGGGGATGGCTGGAGTAGTGTCATGCTGAGAGGAATCCACATCATCGTTTCCATCCTTGTCGGAATCTTCAAGCTGGGTACTGACACCTGCAGCTGAAGATGCGATCTCGATATCAGACAGGGTCTGATACCCAGGATCGCCCTCTTCGTCATCCAACCACTCTCGCACTTCGTCCACATCAACATCGTCGCCATGCGCGGGTAGACGTACATGGAAGTCATCCACATCGAAACCTAGGAAATCGTGCTCCACATCTGTTCCAAGAAGCAGAGAAGACCAACCATTTTCTAGAGTCTTGACAGGGACTTCCTTCCATGCACTGGCCCAGTTGTAGATTGCAGACTTGATGTTGTAGCGGCAAAGGTTTTCTAAAGTCCACTGGCCTCGCGTGTCCTGTCCCTCCCTGTGCTCGTCCTTGTCCTCGAGAACAACCATCACCTCATCCAGGAACTTCTGTCGGTATAGCCGCTTCGTTGCCACGATCACTCCTTGGTCCATTGGTTGGATGAGAGCAGTAGTATTAGGTGGCAAAAACATGCACCTAATGCAGCTATTCTCAGCCACCAAGTCCTTGTCGCACGGGTGGGCAGGTGCATTGTCGAGGAGAAGGAGGGCCGTTACCTGGTCGCGTGGGATTCCCAGTTTCTCCGTCTGGTAATGTATGGCCTTCTTGATGAAATGGCGGTGGAACTAGTCTTTGAAGATGTGCGCTGTGAACCATGCCTTCAAGGAATGGTGCCAGACAGCAGGAAGGACATCCATCACCCCACGAAGACACCGAGGCTGCTTTGCATGGCCAACAATAACGGGCTTAAGCTGGTGCATGCCGTTAGCATTAGCACAACGCAAAGCAGATATCCTTTGCTTAGAGAACTTGCGGCCAGGTACATGCTTCTCTGTCTCCTCGGCTAGAGTGTTCGTAGGCAAAGAGCGATAGAATAAACCAGTTTCGTCAGCATTGTAGACTTGACCGAGAGTGAGGCCCTCCTTGTCGATCAAGCCCTTCACCTTGTGCTGAAACTCCTCTACTCCATCCTCGTTAGCGTCCAAAGCTTTGCCATGAGACATACGGTTGGTAAGGCCATGTCGTAACTTGACCGCGAAGAGCCAACCCTCGGTTGCCTTGAAGTCTAGGGTGTCGTGAAGCCTCGCGAACTTCTCAGCAGCAGCCTTCAGCTCCGTACCACGCACTGTCACACCAGCAGCACGTTGCTGTCGATACCAAATCAACGTGGAGCGGTCGACTTCAGCAAACTTGGGAGTAAACATCATCTTCCTCTCCACGTTGCGTTTGCTTTTCGACGAGAAGTCAGCTGTGTACTGCATGAGTTTGTCTCGGGATCTCTTGATATCAAAGAAAGTAGATCGGGCCAGGTTGAACTCACGAAGGATGCGTGACGAAGCCCATCCTGCATCTACTTTCTCCAATATCTCCCTCTTCTCCAGAGTCAAAACCACTCTCTTCCTCTTCTCAGGCGGTGGGGGCATCACACACACGAAGGAGAGGCACGAGAGCAGCAGGAGAGCCTGCAGCAGGTAAGGCACCACCACAAAAGCGAGCACGTGGGCAGCCATGACGACGAGTGTACACTCATGACAAGAAACGGGCGGTAAGTGGGGAGGATGCAGGGGCGCTCTAGCGGACGTCGGAGAAATGATGCACCAAAACAAAGCTGTCCCGCGCTGCTCGTGCTAAGTTCAAATTACGGGCGGGAAAAAGTCGGATTTTTTTTTTTGGTGGTTTTCGGACCATTTTGGGAATATTGGATCCTGGGATGATTATGTCTGGTAAGTGGGGATGTCCGGAAAGTGGGCTTCCGGATAGTACAGGAATTACTGTACATGTAATCACTTTCCTTATAATTAACAGCATGTTGATTATTTTCACGCTATGTAGGGTAGCAGATTAATCAGAGAGAGCAAACAATGCACCATCTGCATCCTGTGTATCCTCATATATGTGAAAAATCCATTTGGTAATGCATTATTCTGAATCATTACCAAACGAATTTTTCATTACCAAATTGCCCCACATTTGGTAATGAAAAATACCAAATGGAAACCCTGAGAGGGGAGGAGGGAGGAGGGAGGAAGGAAGGGGTGAAGGGGCCATGGTGTAAGCAGCTATTCGGTGCCGTGTGGCAATTTCAAATTACGGGTGGGAAAAAATTAGGATTTTGGGGGGATTTTTTTCATTTTTGGCCATTTTTGGGTTCCGAAGGTCCAGGCCCATAATGTCCAGTAAGTGGGGCTTCCGGAAAGTGAGCATCCGGATAGTATGGGGATTACTATATACAGGTAAGCCCTTAATTCACGCGAGGGTTACGTTCCCAGACCCTTCGCGTATGTGGTAAATTTGCGTATATGTTCTGCCCTTGTGTGCACATAATTATGCATGTCTACTAAGTATATTATATCTGAATAATACTGTTTATGCACTACATACACCTTATAAACTAGCATAAAGTATGAAAAACAACAAAAATGTAAGAAATTTAACACTGACACCTGACAAGCACAAATGTAGGTGGAGACACTTCAACAGTCTGGTGCACAAGCCCTCACTCCTCCCATATGCTACATTCTGCCTTCTTTATTGTCCAAACAGTTGACTCATGCACCCCAAACATACGGTTCCGAGCCAGTTCACAGGCGTAGGTGGAGACACTTCAGCACAGTCTGGTGCACTAACCGTCACTGCCTCCCGTATGCTACGTTCTGCCTTCTTTATTGTAAGAACAGGTGACTCACCGCAAACACACGGTTCCAAGACAATCCACCACTAAGTCAATTCACCATCAAAACATGGATGATTTCTTGTCATTCTATAAATATTCATTCATTCATTGCCAGATGCCATGTATCCCAAACGGGGTGGCCAAGGGCTTAGAGTTAATTGTTTTACGGGGAGGGGCACTAATCCTCCTCCAACCCCACTTGACACGTAGGGAGAACGTTATGCCAGCAGCATCTGGTGTTCCCAGGCGGTCACCCATCCAAGTACTAACCAAACCATTAATTAATTAATACTTTAGTAACTAATTTTCAGGGTAATTTTATAACTCATGTAAGTAAAAAACTAGTGTATTGTACTTGCTAAATAAACTGGTATGTAAATAAATGATGGGGAATCGTCCTAACGGAGAATTGTCGCCAACATTCCTCCATTAAGTTTGTCCAACAATTTAACTTTCTCTGTCAGCAACATCACTTTACTAGTCCGTTTTGGTGTGTTACCACATGCATCACTAGCACTATGCTTAGGCCCCATGTTGGCAGACAAGGCAAGCAATTACTGGAAGGCAGAAAAATAAGCCACAAATAACGATTCGCAAGTCACGCATATTTCGACCGTCGGATTCAAACTGACTGTGTGGTGCGTAGTAGACCGACCTCCCACACACACACACACACACATATATGTATGCACACGGGCAGCAGGTAGGCATTTTTATATTTTATTTTTTTCTCTTATATTAAAATTATTTATTTGAATACTATAATTTTATATTTTAATTATTGTATGAAAAATTCGTGGATAACCGAAATCATGTGAAAAAAGCTTGCGTGAATTAAGGGCTTACCTGTATATATACAGTATATATATATATATATATCTATATATATATATATATATATATATATATATATAGATAGATAGATATTTAGATATATATATAGATTGTGATAGATATATATATATATATATATATATATATATATATATATATATACTGTATATATATATATATATATATATATATATATATATATATATATATATATATATATATATATATATATATACATCTATATATATATATATATATATATATATATATATATATATATATAATACAGTAATCCCTCCACACTATCTGATGTAATAGAGCCAAAGGCATGTTCGGAAAGTGGTCCCGTCCGAATAATGGGCCCCAGCCTCCTGGACTTGTACTTATGGACCCTAACCTACCCTGACTCAGAAAAACACCTATACAACTCCCTCTGGACATGCATAGCACCTATTTAAGACCCAAATCACACCAATAAGGGATATAAAAGACTGAAATAAATGGAGAAGAACCAGAGAATGAGGTTTTAGAGGTGAGTTTATACAATATTAAACATTCTGGGTACTTACAACAAGTCCCTGACTCCTGGACTGGTAGTTATGGACCCTAACCTAGCCTATTCAGAAAAACCACCTCCCTATTGCACATGCATAGCACCTAAGACCCTATTCACACCAATAAGGGACATAAAAGAGTGATATGAGGTTTTAGAGGTAAGTATGGAAAATACAGTACAATATGAAACATTCTGGGTACCTACAACAAGTCCCTGACCATCTCAGTGAATAACCTGCCTCCTCTCAGACTCTGACAGTAAAAAGGAGTACCTGAAGCACCTGCAGTACACTGTACATGAAGTCTTGCACTGAACTTAGTCATTTGCACTCAGAATTCCATTCTCTTAACACTACGCACTCTAGTCTTACTTGTGCTCCATTGCACCTTAATGAAATAAGTGTTGCACTCTGCACTTAAGTCTTTGCACTCATAAATCCATTTTCTTAACATTATACACTCTAGTCTAATTTGTGCTCCATTGAATGTCAATAAAATCAGTGTTGCACTCTGCACTTTAGTCTTTGCACTCACAATTCTAATTTCTTAACACTACGCACTGTTTTCTTCACTGCACAACACTGTAAATTCCCATGTGGTCTAGTGGAGAGTTCTTGCCATTTAATCACTGTCAGAGTCTAAGAGTAGCTGATTCAGGTGGTCTAGGGATGCGTCGTTGGGTCGTGGTGATGGACTACCCACTGCAGATGACTCTGAAGATAGGCGCAAACTCACGTCCAGTGGTGACTCCACCGTGCCTGATGTGCTGGGCTGTGGCTCGGAGGATGAGGGCCTGTCTTGGGGAGGCAATGGAGTGGAGCCAGGGCTGGGCACAGCGGGGATCACGGGTCTGAAAAAGCTGTCAGTGGTTCATTGATGCAAGGAACGACGATTTTGGCGATTAATGATGCACTTCCTGAAAGTGTGCACTTCCTTCACAAGTCCCCAGGGCCCCATCTCCCTGTCGCAATCCGGGTGTTCCAGGTAGTCGAGAATGAACTCTACATGTTCCCGGAGTGCGCTCAGCTTGGGGATGGCTGGAGTAGTGTCACGCTGAGAGGAGTCCACATCATCGTCCCCGTCCTCGTTGGAATCATCAAGCTGGGTACTGACACCTGCAACTGAAGATGCAATCTCGACATCAGACAAGGTCTGATACCCAGGATCGCCCTCGTCATCATCCAACCACTCACGCACTTCGTCCACATCAACATCGTCGCCATGCGCACGTAGACGTGCATGGAAGTCATCAACGTCAAAACCTTGGAAATCGTGCTCCATATCTGTTCTGAGAAGCAGACGGGACCAATTATTTTCTAGAGTCTTGACAGAGACTTTCTTCCATGCACTGGAACAGTGTAGATTGCAGACTTGATGTTGTAGTGGCGAAGGTTTTCGAAAGTCCACTGGTCTCGCATGTCCCGTCCCTCCCAGCGCTCGTCCTCGTCCTCGAGAACAACCATCACCTTGTCCAGGAACTTCCGTCGGTACAGCCTCTTCGTTGCCACTATCACTCCTTGGTCCATTGGTTGGATGAGAGCAGTCGTATTAGGTGGCAGAAACATGCGCCTAATGTTCCCATTCTCATCCGCCAAGTCCTTGTCGCATGGGTGAGCTGGTGTATTGTCGAGGAGAAGGAGGGCCTTTACCTGGTCTCGCGGGATTCCCAGTTTCTCCATCTGGTAATGGATGACCTCCTTGACGAAATGGCGGTGGAACCAGTCTTTGAAGATGTGGGCAGTGAACCATGCCTTCAAAGAATGGTACCAAACGACAGGAAGGACATCCATCACCCCACGAAGACACCGAGGCTGCTTTGCACGGCCAACAATAACGGGCTTGAGCCGATGCATGCTGTTAGCATTGGCACAACACAAAGCAGATATCCATTTCTTGGAGAGCTTGCAGCCAGGTACACATTTCTCCGTCTCCTCGGCTAGAGTGTTCGTTGGCAATGAGTGATAGAATAAACCAGTTTCGTCAGCATTGTAGACTTGATCGAAAGTGAGGCCCTCCCTGTCAATCAAGCACTTCACCTTGTGCTGAAACTTCTCTACTCCATTCTCGTTGGCATCCATAGCTTCGCCATGGGCCTTACGGTTGGTAAGGCCATGTCGTAACTTGAGCGCGAAGAGCCAACCCTCGGATGCCTTGAAGTCTGGGGCGTTATGAAGCCTTGTGAACTTCTCAGCAGCAGCCTTCCCCTCCGTGCCACGCACCAGCACACCAGCAGCACGTTGCTGTCGGTAACCAAATCAACGTGGAGTGGTCGACTTCTGCATACCGGGGAGTAAACATCATCTTCCTCTCCACGTTGCGTTTGCTCTTCGACGACAAGTCAGTCGTGTACTGCATGAGTTTGTCGCGAGATCTCTTGATATCAAACAAAGTAGATCGGGCCAGGTTGAACTCACGGAGGATGTGTGAAGTTGACCATCCCACGTCCACCTTGTCCAATATCTCCCTCTTCTTCACCAGAGTCAAAACCACTTTCTTCCTTTTCTCAGGCGGTGGGGCCACCATTACACACACTAAGAAGAGGCAGGAGAGCAGCAGCAGAGCCTGCAGCAGGTAGGGCACCACCACAAAATCGAGCACGTGGGTGGCCACGATGACCTGCGTGCACTCACGACGAGATGGGCGGTAAGTGGGAAGGATGCAGGGGCGCTCTAGCGGACGATGGTGGAACTACGCACCAAAACACAGCTGGTCCACGCTGTGCGCACCAAATTCAAATTACGGGGAGAAGAAAAGTCGGATTTTTTCCAATTTTTCGCGATTTTTGGCCCATTTGGGGAATATTTGATCCTGGGACCAAAATATCCGGTAAGTGAGGATGTTCGGAATGTGGGCGTCTGGATAGTACAGGGATTACTGTACATATATACAGTAATCACTCCAATATCCGACGTAATAGAGCCATAGGTAGGTCCGGATAGTGGTCCTGTCCGGATATTGGGCCCCAGCTTATGGACTTGTACTTATGGACCCTAACTCAGAGAAACACCTATACAACTCCCTCTGGACATGCATAGCACCTATTTAAGACCCAAATCACACCAATAATGCACATAAATGACTGAAATAAATGCAAAAGAAACATAAAATGAGGGGGTTAGAAGTAGGTTCATACAATAATAAACATTCTGGTGACTGGCTCCTGGACTGGTACTTATGGACCCTAACCTAGCCTAACTCAGAAAAACACATTCCTACTGCACATGCATAGCTCCTAACACCCTATTCACACCAATAAAGGACATTAAAGAGTGAAATGAGGTAGGTACAGTATGGAAAAAAGTACAGTATGAAACATTCTGCCTACTTACAGCAAGTCCATGGCCACCTCGATGAATAACCGCCTCCTCTCGGACTCTGACAGTAAGAAGGATTTCCTGAAGCACTTGCAGTACACTGTTCCTGAAGTCTTGCACTGAACTTAGTCATTCGCACACAGAAGTCCGTTCTCTTCACAGTGTGCACTCTTGTCTAACTAATGCTCCATTGTAACTTACTAAGTGTTGCACTTAAACTTTTTCCATTCTTCTAATAATTTTCCAAAGCCAAAACAAACAAGTCTATTTACGTTAAATTTTGTTTCAATTGAGTCTTTTCTCTCACAACTGTAAATCCTTAACACAACACACTGTTTTTTTCACTGCACAACACTCTAAATTCCCGTGTGGTCTAGTGGAGAAGTTCTTGCTGTTTATTCACTGTCAGAGTCCAAGAGTATCACTGGCAGGTGACCTAGGGGTGCATCGCTGGGTCGCTGTGATGGCGTACCCACTGCAGACGACTCTGAAGACAGCCGCAAACTCACGTCGAATGGTGACTCCACCATGGCTGATGTGCTGGGCTGTGGCTCGGAGCATGAGGGCCTGTTTTGGGGAGGCAACGGAGTGGAGCCAGGGCTGGGCACAGCGGGGGTCATGGGCCTGAAAAAACTGTCAATGGTTGATTGACGCAATGACCGACGATTCTGACGATTGATGATGCGCTGCCCGAAAGCATGCACTTCCTCCACGAGTCCCAAGGGCCCCATCTCCCTGTCGCAGTCTGGGTGTTCCAGGTAGTCTAGGACGAACTTTAGATGTTCCCGGAGTGCTCTCAGCTTGGGGATGGCTGGAGTAGTGTCCTGCTGAGAGGAGTCCGCATCATCGTCGCCTTCCTCGTCGGAATCTTCAAGTTCGGTACTGACACCTGCAACTGAAGACGCGATCTTGATATCAGACAACGTCTGATACCCAGGATTGCCCTCGTCATCATCCAGCCACTCACGAACATCGTCCACATCAACATCGTCGCCGTGCGTACGTAGCCGTGCATGGAAGTCATCCACATCAAAGCCTAGAAAATCGTACTCCACATCCGTTCCTAGAAGCAGATGAGACCAACCATTTTCCAGAGTCTTCTCAGGGACCTCCTTCTATGCACTAGCCCAGTTGTTCAGCGCAGACTTGGTGTTGTAGCGGCGAAGGTTTTCCAAAGTCCGCTTGCCTCGTGTGTCCCATCCCTCCCTTTGCCCGTCCTCGTCCTCGAGAGCAACTATCACCTCGTCCAGGAACTTCTGACGGTGTAGGTGCTTTGTTGCCATGATCACTCCTTGGTCCATTGGTTGGATGAGAGCAGTCGTATTAGGTGGCAGAAACATGCACCTAATCCGGCCATGTTCAGCTACCAAGTCCTTGTTGCACGGGTGGGCAGGTGCATGGTCGAGGAGAAGGAGGGCCTTTACCTGGTCGCGCGGGATTCCCAGTATCTTCGTCTGGTAATGGATGACCTCCTTGACGAATTGGCGGTGGAACCAGTCTTTGAAGATCACAGCTGTAAACCATGCCCTCAAAGAATGGTACCAGACGACAGGAAGGACATCCATCACCCCACGAAGGCACTGAGGCTGCTTTGCGCGGCCAACAATAACGGGCTCAAGCCGGTGCATGCCGTTAGCACTGGCACAACACAAAGCAGATATCCGTTCCTTGGAGAGCTTGCGGCCAGGTACATGCTTCTCCGTCTCCTCGGCTAGAGTGTTCGTTGGCAGCGAGCGATAGAATAGGCCAGTTTCGTCTGCGTTGTAGACTTGACCGAGAGTGAGGCCCTCCCTGTCGATCAAGCCCTTCACCTTGTGCCGAAACTCGTCAACTCCATCCTCGTTAGCATCCAATGCTTCGCCATGAGCTTTACAGTTGGGAAAGCCATGCCTTAACTTGAACGCAAAGCGCTAACCCTCGGATGCCTTGAAGTCTAGGGCGTCGTGAAGCCTGGCAAACTTCTCAGCAGCAGCCTTCAGCTCCGTTCCATGTACCATCACACCAGCAGCACGTTGTTGTTGATACCAAATCAACGTGGATCGGTCGATTTCTGCAAACTTGGGGGTAAACATAACCTTCCTCTCCACGTTGCGTTTGTTTCTCGATGAGAAGTCAGCCATGTACTGCATGAGTTTGTCTCAGGATCTCTTAATATCGAACAAAGTAGACCGGGCCAGGTTAAACTCGCGGAGAATGCAGGAAGAAGACCACCCCACATGTACTTTCTCCAATATCTCCCGTTTCTTCTCCAGAGTCAACACCACTCTCTTCCTTTTCTCAGGTGGCGGGGCCATCATCACACACACTAAGAGGAGGCCCGAGAGCAGCAGGAGTGCCTGTAGCAGGTAAGGCACCGCCACAAAAGCGATCATGTGGGCAGCCATAATGACGAGCGTGCACTCGCGGCGAGAGACAGGCGGAAAGTGGGGAGGATGCAGCGGCACTCTATCGGACGTTGGAGGAATGACGCACCACAACAATGCTCTCCTGCGCCGTGCGCGGCAAGTTTAAATTACGGGCGGGATTTTTTTTTTTTTTTTGTGGGGGGGGGGGGTTCGGACCATTTTGGGAATATTGGAGCCCGGGATGATTATGTCCGGGTAGTGGGGATGTTCGGATATTGGGCGTCTGGATATTAGAGTGATTACTTATATATATATATATATATATATATATAGATTTATGTATATATACACACACGGTATAAATGCAGTACAATAAAGGTATACCTTAATATATAATACCCCTAGATGCTATACCCCAACTTAGTGATGGGGATAGAAATACCACTATACCGCACCTACTGATGGCCAAACCCCGGTTTAATGATGGGTTTTGAGTTTTTAAAATTGATTTTGATGATATTTTAGACTTAAATTTTATGTTTAGGTTGATTTGTTAACTGTTTTTAGATTTAGATCAATGTTTTTTAGTCATGTGTGGGGTGAACATTGTCATTTTGGGGTACAGTTTACTAAGTTTGGTTTTCTCCAGACTTATATATGATGATTTTCAGATTTTATTTTTGGGTTTATGTGAGTTAAAACTGCTTTTAGGCTTAGTTTAGCTTGTTTTAAGCCATGGATTGTGAGCCACAGCTCAGGCTGGGTAGCGTCGCATTGTGAGCCACAACTCAGCCTGTGGTGGCTGTGCATCACCATAAACAACTCGACCCCTACGCAAACTCATTCATGGTGCTGCTCGAAGACGGACAGAGAGAGAGATTTTTTTCTTTTCACTAGATGATGCCCTGGATGTTTATCTTCAAGTTTATAATAAAAAAAGATAAATAAATAAAAATAAATCGTTTTGGCACACCACAGGGTGGGATAAAAAAAGGTAATTGCACAGTGCACAGGTTAAAGCTATTTAGGGGTTTAAGTTAGCTAGAAACTTATTTCTGGACTCATTTGGGTGGGTTTAGGACTTGGTTGAGGGGGAAAACCAAGGCTCAGAAATGCAACCCTACACTCCACATGTTAAATCTACCCCGAGATTACGATATCTCGCCTAGCGATAGTTTTTTACCTAACCATTTTGCATCAGTAAACCGGGATATACCTATATATATATATATATATATATATATATATTATATATATATATATATATTTATATATATATATTTTGTATATGACAAATAATCCAGATCAGTACAGGATAGAGGTACTGTCACCACTTGGATCCTCTGACCACGATCTCATCAAAGCCTCATTAGTTAGCCACCCCAAACCTTCCTGTTCTGAACCTGTCAGGGTGACCTGATGGCACTTTGATAGGGCAAACTGGGATGGATTTAGAAATTATCTTGCTGGCATTCCATGGCAGTCTTTCTTCTCTAGTGATGCCAATCCTACCCAGTCCCACATTTGTGACTTAATACTAGCTGGTATGGATTTATTCATACCAAGTCAGCAGTTCACTAAAAGATCAAACTCTCCAAAATGGTTTAATAGCAACTGTGCCAGAGCAACAGCCCAAAAGTCATTTGCATATAACTCATATTTAAAATAAAAAACATCTGAATCACTCTCTCAATTTAAAATTGCTAGAAACCATGCAAAAGCTGTAATAAATCTTGCTAAATCAAACTTTCTTCAAAATCAAGCATGAAAACTACTTAACAGCCCTAATGGCAATAGAATATTCTGGTCAACTCTCAATTCTTTCAATAATAACTTTAACAAGACATCATCCATTCCCCTACTAAAATCATCAGATGGCAGCGTTACTAATTACCTGCATGGGAAAGCAGATATCTTTGCCAGTACATTTGCCAGAAATTCTACCATAGAGGAAGTCAGCCAGGATGTCCCAGTACTAGAACTTGACCCTCCCAAAATTTGTTCTACTTAAAATTTAGGCAAAGTGCATAAAATTCATCCTAGACAATTTACCCACCAACAAAGCTCCTGGACCAGATGTAATTCCTCCAGTTGTTTTGAAAAAGTGTTCACCAGAACTTTTTTTTTTTTTTTTTTTTTTTTTTTTTTTTTTTTTATGCGAGGAAGAAGGAACCAAAGGCCACGGCCCGCAGTAACAGTTCCCTCCAAGAGAAAACAAAATACAATAGAGAGCCAAATTCAAGATCCGATCATTTGGAGATGCCTGGACACACTGCGTTTGAAAGAATGGAGATCATAGGCAGCAGGAAATACAGATAGAGGGAGACAGTTCCAGAGCTGACCTGTTGCATAAATGAAAGACTGGGAGTAATGGTTAACTCTTGCATTAGAGAGCTGGACAGAAAAGGGATGAGAGTTTGCTGCCAGACGGGTGCTACGCGCCCGTCGTAGAGGTGGAGGAATGCAAGCAGACAGTTCAGAGGAGCAGTGACCATTAAAGTAGCGATAGAAAAGAGATAAAGATGCAACAGTGCGGCGAAGAGACAGAGGTTGAAGAGAGTCAGTAAGAGGAGGAGAGTTAATGAGACGAAAAGCCTTTGACTCCACCCTATTGAGAAGAGCTGTATGTGGGGAGCCTCCCCACACATGAGAGTTGTACTCCACACAGGGGCGGATAAGACCTCTGTATAGAGTCAACAATGGTGCAGGGGTAAAGAAAGAGCGGAGTCGGCTTAGCACACCCAATCTCTTGGAAGCAGATTTTACAAGAGATGTAATATGGTCTTTCCAAGATAAGTCCTGAGTAAATGAAACCCCAAGCATGTTCAAGGATGATGCAGGATTAAGCTGAATATTATTAAACATTAATGGGTATACCTGTGGAAGATTTTGTCGGGTTGATAGGTGTAAGAACTGAGTCTTAGATGCATTAAAGACAACCATATTATTTTTACCCCAGTCAGCGATACGAGCCAAGTCAGACATTAGGTGTGCCATAGCCTCATCCCTTGTTTCTTGAAGTAACTGTTGAGATGGGCGTTGCGGGAACCGAATGGAAAGGTGAAGGGTGGAGTCATCAGCGTATGAGTGGATAGGGTTAGATGTACAGCTTAGAAGATCATTGATGAATAAAAGGAAGAGAGTTGGTGATAGGACAGAGCCCTGAGGAACACCACTGTTGATAGATCTAGGAGAAGAACGATGGCCGTCTACAACAGCGGCTATAGAACGACCAGAAAGGAAGCTAGCGATGAAGGCACAGATAGAAGGATAGAAACCGTAGGAGGGCAGTTTGGAAATTAAAGATTTATGCCAGACTCGATCGAAAGCCTTTGAGATGTCAAGTGCAATGGCAAAGCTTTCGCCAAAGTCCCGAAAGGAGGATGACCAGGAGTCTGAAAGGTAGGTGAGAAGATCGCCAGTGGAGCGTCCCTGACGGAACCCATACTGACGATCGGAAAGAAGGTTGTGATAGGAAAGATGCCTTAAAATTTTTCTATTAAGAATTGACTCGAAAACTTTTGAAATACAGGACGTTAAAGCAATTGGACGATAGTTGGAGGGTTGGGAGTGGTCACCCTTCTTTGGGACTGGCTGAATGAGAGCAAACTTCCAGCAAGAAGGAAAGGTACAAGTTGACAGACAAAGGCGAAAGAGTTTGCCTAGGCAGGGTGTAAGCACAGAAGCACAGTTCTTGAGAACAACAGGAGGGACCCCATCAGGCCCATATGCCTTGTTAGTACTGAGGCCAGTGATGGCAGAAAATACATCAACTGAAGAAATTTTAATGTCAGCCATGAGGAAGTCAGAGGGGAGAAGTGATGGAGGAACAGCACTGGAATCGTCTAAGGTGGAATTGGAGGAGAAAGTTCTGTGCGAAGAGATCTGCTTTATCAGTAGAAGAAATAGCTACAGAACCATCAGAGTAGAAAAGAGGAGGGAAGGATGATGAGGTAAAGTTGTTAGAAAGATTTTTGGCAAGGTGCCAGAAGGAGCGGGAAGAATTCGAGTTGGAGAGTTGAGAGCATTTAGTATGGATGAAATTATTTTTAGTAGAGCGAAGAACAGACTTAGCACGATTCCGGGCAGAAACGTAAAGATGATGTGATTCAGGGGTGGGTTGGCTCCGGTACCTTTTGTAGGCCTTCTCCTTGTTGCGGACAGCATTAGAACAAGCGTGATTAAACCAAGGCTTTCTTGCGTTAGTCAAAGGATATGAGAAGGGAATGTATGCTTCCATGCCCGAGTGAATAACCTCCGTAATGCGCAAGGCACACTCAGATGGCTCACGGCCATGGAAGCAATAATCATTCCAGGGAAAATCAAAGAAGTACTGCCTGAGGGCCTCCCAGTTCGCAGCTCCAAAATGCCACAGACGACGTTTCCCTGGAGGGTCCACAGGCCGCACCGGAGTGATAGGACAGGTTAAGGTAATAAGGTTGTGATCGGAGGAGCCCAACGGAGAGAAAAGATTAACAGAGTAAGCAGAAGGATTAGTTGTGAGGAAGAGGTCAAGTATGTTGGAGCTCTCTCCAAGGCGGTCAGGGATACGGGTAGGGTGCTGTACAAGCTGCTCTAGGTCATTAAGGATAGAAAAGATGTAGGCTTGTTAACCAGGTGGATCCGTGAAAGGAGAGGAGAGCCAAAGGTGGTGGTGAACATTGAAATCTCCAAGAATGGAGATTTCAGAGAAAGGAGAAATGGACAGAATGTGTTCCATCGTAGAAGTAAGATAGTCGAAGAATTTTTGATAGTCAGTAGAATTAGGGGATAAGTAAACAGCACAGATATATTTAGTCAGAGAATGACAGGAAAGCCGAAGCCAGAGTGTGGAGAATTCAGAAGAATCAAGTTCAGGAACACGAGAGCAAGATAAGTCGTTGCGTATGTGTACACAACAGCCACCTTTGGCTTTGAAATGAGTATAGAGAAAGTAGGAGGATACAGAAAAGGGTTTGCTGTCGGTTGCCTCAGACAGCTGAGTCTCCGTCAGAAAAAGAAGATGAGGTTTAGAGGAGGAGAGGTGGTGCTCAACAGAGCGAAAGTTAGATGAAAGGCCGCGAATGTTGCAGAAATGAAGAAGAAGAGAGTCAGGCAGTGGATCCAGGCACCTCGAGTCGTCACCGGGAGAGGGGCAGATGGCGGGGGCATTTATGGTCCCCCCCCCTGGGGACTCCGAGGCTTGATTAGTGGACGCCATTTTCGTTGATTTTTGAATAGGAAGTGTAGTGTGTACTGTGCATGTAGTTTGGTGAAGATAGTTAGAGAAATTTGTACTGGAGAGCATGCTGGCCTACTCTCTGTGTAAATGAGACACTGAAAAAGTTCAGCAAAGGGAGATGGTCAGGAACTAGTCCTGAGGGCTGATGAAACGGGAGCTCCAGCACTCCCTGTCATCAGCTTTCCATCCACCTCGGGAGTACTGCCCTGCTCGACTGGTGCTACAGTCTACTCTGTTCTAGCTAAATTATTCAGACTATGCATACCCACTTCTTCATTCCCTTATTCATGGAAAAAAAAAAACATTATCCACCTAATTCCATAGAAAGGAAGTTCCTCTGACCAATAGCTGTCACATCTTCTCTTGGTAAAGTATTTGAAATTTTAATTAATAAGCATATAGTTAAATATCTTGAATCCAATGATTTAATTAGTGATAGAGAATATGGTTTTTGCCATGAAAGATCTACAGTTGACATACTCAGTCACCTGATTCATACAATTCATCAATCAATCGACCTACATGGAGAAACTCATGCAGTAACCCTTGATATTTCTAAATCTTTCAACAGAGTATGGCACCATTCCCTGCTGTCCAATCTCCCTTGCTATGGACTAACGTCTTTTGTTCCTCTGCTTTCCTCATATCTCAGTGACAGAAAAATAAGAGTAAAAGTAGATGATGTATATTCCACTTTCCACTCAGTTAACACCAGCGTGCCACAGGGACCAGTTCTGGTGCCAACCCCGTTCCTATTAATGATCTCCTATCTGTTACCCACAATCCCATCCATTCATATGCAGATGACACAACACTTCATAGTTCATTCACACTCAGACACCCATTTACAAAGTCTAATATCTCTAATTCTCAATTCAGTACAGCCATCTTCATAAATCAAGACATATTTACGATCAGTGAATGGGGACAAAATAACCTTGTCTCATTTAACGCTAGTAAAACCAAATACTTGTATATACAGTTTACCGATAGACAGATATTGCCAGACTCATATACACTGTATTACTTTCATTGCAACTAATATTCCCATCTCCAAAAGTATTGAAATTCTCAGTGTCCCAACAATGCCCTTAACTGGACCTCTCATGTCAGATCACTTGCTAAAACCGCCTCAAAGAAACTTGGATTATTGTACAGAGTCTGTAACGTCTTCACTGACGAGCAGTTAGCTGTAATTTATGAGGCATGTGCGCTCATAGCTTGAATATTGCTCATCCTTATGGAGTGGATGTGGAGAGGTTGCATTAAAACAACTAAACAAAATTCAGAATAAAGCTGCTGGAATTATTAATAACCCTGCTGTTATAAATAAACTACCTCCCCTACAAGTAAGAAGGAATGTTGCCTCCTTTGCATTATTTTACAGGTATTTTTATGGCAGATGCTATGACGAAGTTGCATCCATTGTGCCTCCTCTCCATGCCTTCCCTCGTGCTACACGGGCATCTGGTAGCGCTTATGACTGGAATGTCACTCTGCCATATTGCAGAATTGCCTATCAGAATTCTTTCATTCCCCAAACTGCATCTCTCTGGAACTCGCTTCCCCAGAGTTGTTTCCCTCCAAACTTCAACCTGTAGCAGTTCAAGTCCAACTGTTGCAGATATTTTATGAATGGAAGACACCAGTAATCTGGTGTATGAATTATTATTTTTACTCATTTGTTTTTCCTTCCAAGCAACATGAAGAAATAAAAGAAGGGAAGGACGGGAAGAAGGAGTAGTTGCAAGGAAAGTGGAAAGGTTACAAGAGGATGAGAAAATGGCAGAATATAAGAGGGAAGTAGCAGAACGATTGGGCAAATATGAAATGGAGCAGATGGGGGACGTGGAAGGTGTGTGCAGGATATTTACAAAAGAAATATATGCAGCATGTGATGTGGTGTGTAAGGTGAAGAGAAGACGAAGGGGGGTGCAAGGAACAGCGTGGTGAAATGACGAGGTGAGAGGCTGTGGCACAAAAGAAGAAAGCATACAATGAATGGATGAGAAATAGGGGCGTGGAAGAAGTTGAGAGGCGGAAGAATGAGTTATATGTAGAAAGAAAGAGAGAGGTGTAAAGATTAGTAAGAGAGAGTAAGAAGAGAGTGGATGAGGAATTTGGAAGGAATTTGAGTGTAAAGTGGAGGGACTGTAAGAATATGTTCTGGAAAGAGGTGAAGAGAGTAAGACAGGGTGGCAGTGAAGTTAGCAGGGGAATGAAAGATAAAAATGGTAGATTACTAGTGGAGAAGGGAGAGAAAGTGAGCAGATGGAGAGAACACTTTAAGGAATTGTTGAACATAGAGGATGGAAGGAATGCGAGTATAAGTGGCTGGGGAATGGCTGGGGGAAGGAGGGAGATGAGAAGACAGGAAGAAATCAGTAGGATAGAAGTTGTGGAAGCAATGAAGAAAGTCAAATTGGGAATTGATGGCGTGTGTGGTGAAGGGATGAAGCATGGGGGAGAGATAGTAGTAGAATGGATGTGGAAGATGTGCAGATTGGCCTGGGAGGAAGGTAGAGTCCTGGAGGATTGGAAGTCAGGTATAATTATTCCCTTGTACAAAGGAAAAGGGGAAAAAGAAGTGTGTGGTAATCATAGGAGCATTTGTCTTCTTAGTATAATAGGAAAAGTGTATGATAGGATACTTATTGACAGAGTCAGGCAAAGAACAGAGGAACTAGTTGGAGAAGAACAGGGAGGCTTTAGGAAGGGGAGAGGTTGTGTAGATCAAATACTCATTCTTAGATCATTAGTGGAAAAGTTTCTAGAGAAGGGAAAGAAGTTGTATGCGGCTTTCATGGATTTGGAGAAAGCATATGACAGGGTGGATAGACAAGGATTGTGGAAAGTATTAAGAATATATGGAGTAGATGGGAAGTTGTTGAATGCTGTGAAGAGTATGTATGATGGTGCTAAGGCTGCAGTGCTTGTGGCTGGTGAACTGAGTGAATTTTTCTCTTTGAAGGTTGGGTTGAAACATGGATGTGTCATGTCTCCATGGTTGTTCAATCTGTACATGGATGGGGTAATAAAAGAGGTACAAGGTAGGACAGTGGATGTTGGAGTGGCCCTGGTTAGAGAGGGTAGTGAGAAGCAGGGAAGTGAGCCTGGAAGTGAAAAAGTTACTACATGTCAGCATTGTGATACCAACTCTAACATATGGAAGTGAAGCTTGGACGTTGCTGGAAGGACACAAGTCAAGAGTGAGAGCAGTGGAAATGAGTTATCTAAGAGGAGCCTGTGGAGTCACATGGAGAGACAGGCTGACAAATGAGGATATAAAGGAGCGTTGTGGTGTGGATGTGGATGTGATAGGAAGCATTAGGAGGAATACACTGAGGTAGTTTGGCCATGTGGAGAGGGATGGAGGGTGAAAGAAAGACGAAGAGAGTGTATGTGAGTGAGGTGGAGGGGGGAAGAGGGAGGGGGAGGCCGAGGATGAGATGGAGGGATGGGGTGGAGAGGTATATGAGAGAGGGGTGTGTGAGTTGGGAGCAGGGCAGTGAAATGGCGTGGGACAGGGCAACATGGAGGCGATATGTTTGTGGCCACCCCGTACGGGATTGAGGCGTCTGGCAATAGATAGATATATATATATATATATATATATATATATATATATATATATATATATATATATGTATCTATCTCTCTATCTATCTATCTATCTATCTATCTATGTGTCTATATATATATATTTATATATTTATATATATATATATACTTATTTATTTATTTATATATAAGTTGTAGTATTATATTTGTTCAAGTAAAATAGAAAACACATACAAAAGATAATGAAGACAATGAATAGTGTAAAGAAAGCATAAATGATGAATATAGAGTTCAATGGTGAAGAGAAGCAAATGAGTGAATAGTTTGGTAGCCTTGCCCTAGGTGCGCCTGGTGATAAGCTGCCTGCCCGCTCTCCTCCCTCACTCCTCCCCTCCTCCTCCCTCACTCCTCCCCTCCTCCTCCCACAGCCAGCAGAGACGTATTACCACTCATGTAACACTCTTGCCTTCGTTTTTCATCCATTTTCATCAATTTATGCATGTTTAGGCTTATTCCTTGATACTTTATTTTTCCGAAAATATGCTGCCCCACACGGTGGTATAATTGATAAGTTGCCCGCCCATAAGAGGTTAATAATATTGTAAGTATATTTATAGAATGATGGGGAATAGTCCAGGGGGCAAACTGTTCTGACGGGAAATCGTCCATGTTTTGACGGGGAATTATCTGATGGCGAATTGACTTGACGGTGAATTGTCACGGAACCTTATCATCATGTGCTCCACATATGAATATATGATGTTGATTTTCATTCTCTTCTGACACGTCACATACGATATTAGGTTAGGCTCATACTTTTTCATATAATTTTCCTTCACTTCTAGCATTTTGGTTCGCGTTAAAAATATCATCTTTGCTTGTTTTGGTTGGATACTGGCCCTGAGAGCACATGTCACATACGATATTAGGTTAGGCTCATACTTTTCCTTCACTTCTAGCATTTTGGTTTGCATCAAAAATATTATCTTTGCTTGTTTTGGTTGGAGTCTGGCCCTGAGAGCATCGAAATGCGTGACTCTGCATCAAAACGTGAGGTAGGCAGACCACTCCAAAATGCATCAAAATCTGATTCATCGAATTCTAAATTATCGAAATTCGAGAAACCACTGTACCACAATGTTTGTTCATGAAATGCCATTCATTAATATGAAATCATGTTTCCCTTGTTTTTCAAGACCAGTTGGATGCGTTTTGGCATAGAATCACTTAGATCTCTAAAGTAAACTAAGGACATTTCTTTGCACCAAACATTTGTCAGTTCAGTCTTGAGGTTGTCCAGATTGGGTGTCTTCTTCTCTGCCTTGATTTTCTTCATCTTTGCCCACCAGTTTTCTATCGGATTTAGGTTCGGATTGTTGCCAGGCCAGTTGAGGACCTCAATCCGATTATCCTGAAGCCATTTTGTCACCTTTCTTGACTTGTGGCATGGAGCTGAATCGTGCATGAAAAAGTCACACCCATGAATAGCAAAAAAGTTTATAAATGATCTTTCAGAACTTGAATGTACTGGCCACCATTCATCATCAGGTTCTTAGGAAGAAAGTAGTGGCCTCTCCATTTCACCTGAGAAACACCCCCATACCATTACTGATTGTGGGTGCTTAACAGTCGGCACCGTGTAAGCAGGGTCATATCAACTGTAGCACCAATCGAGCAGGGCAGTACTCCCAAGGTGGATGGAAAGCTGATGACAGGGAGAGCTGGAGCTCCCGTTTCATCAGCCCACGGGACTAGGTCCTGACCATCCCCCTTTGCTGAACTTTTTCAGTGTCTCAGTAACACAGAGAGTAGGCCAGCATGCTCTCCAATACAAGTTTCTGTAACTATCAGCATGAAACTACATGCACAGTACACACCACACTTCCTTTTCCAAAATTAAACAATCATGGCAGCGCAACACGTGGCCTCGGAGTCCCGGGGGGGGGGGGGACCATAAATGCCCCCACCTTCTGCCCCTGTCCTGGTGACGACTCATGCTGCCTGGAACCACTGTCTGATTCTCCTCTTCTTCATTTCTGCAACATTCGCGGCCTTTCCTCTGACTTTCGCTCTGTTGAGCACCACCTCTCCTTCTCTGAACCTCACCTTCTTTTTCTAACTGAGACTTAGCTGTCTGAGGCAACTGACAGTAGACCCTTTTCTGTTTCCTCCTACTTTCTCTATACTCATTTCAAAGCCAGTGGTGGCAATTGTGTGTATATATATATATATATATATATATATATGCAATGACTTGCTCTCGTGTTCCTGAACTCGATTCTTCTGAATTCTCTATGCTCTGGCTTCGGCTTTCTTGTAATTCTCTTACTAAATATATCTGTGCTGTTTACTTATCTCCTAATTCTACTGACTACCAAAAATTCTTTGACTGTCTTACTTCTACGATGGAACACATTCTATCCATTTCTCCTTTCTCTGAAATTTCCATTCTAGGAGATTTCAATGTTCACCACCACCTTTGGCTCTCCTCTCCTTTCACTGCTCTACCTGGTGAACAAGCCTACATCTTTTCTATCCTTAATGACCTAGAGCAGCTTGTACAGCACCCTACCTGTATCCCTTACCGTCATGGAGAGAGCTCCAACATACTTGACCTCTTCCTTACAACGAATCCTTCTGCTTACACTGTTAATCTTTCCTCTCCATTGGGCTATCCGATCACAACCTTATCACCTTAACCTGTCCTATCACTCCGGTATGGCCTGTGGACCCTCCAAAGAAACGTCATGTGTGGCACTTTGGAGCTGCAGACTGGGAAGCCCTCAGGCAGTACTTCTTTGATTTTCCCTGGAATGATTATTGCTTCTATGGCCTGGAGCCATCTGAGTGTGCCTTGTGCATTACGGAGATTATTCTCTCGGGCATGGAAGCATACATTCTTTTCTCATATCCTCTGACCAGTGCAAGAAAGCCTTGGTTTAATCACGCTTGTTCTAATGCTGTCCTCAACAAGGGGAGGGCCTATAAAAGGTACCAGTGCCAACCCACTCCTGAATCACATCTTTTGTACGTATCTGCCCGGAATCGTGCTAAGTCTGTTCTTCGCTCTGCTAAAAATAATTTCGTCCGTACAAAATGCCCTCAAGTCTCCAACTTGAATTCTTCTGCTCCTTATGGCACCATGCCAAAAACCTTTCTAACAACTTTACCTCATCATCCTTCCCTCCTCTTTTCTACTCTGATGGCTCTCTAGCTATTTCTTCTACTAATAAAGCAGATCTCTTTTGCTCAGACTCTCTCCTCCAATTCCACCTTAGACGATTCTGGTGCTGTTCCTCCATCATGTCCCCCCTCTGACTTCCTCATGGCTGACATTAAAATTTCTTCAGCTGATGTATTTTCTGCCATCACTGGCCTCAATACTAATAAGGCATATGGGCCTGATGGAGTCCCTCCTGTTGTTCTCAAGAACTGTGCTTCTGTGCGTACACCCTTCCTAGGCAAACTCTTTCGCCTTTGTCTGTCAACTTGTACCTTTCCTTCTTACTGGAAGTTTGCTGTCATTCAGCCAGTCCCAAAGAAGGGTGACCATTCCCAACCCTCTGACTATCGTCCAATTGCTTTAACATCATGTATCTCAAAAGTTTTTGAGTTAGTTCTTAATAGATAACTTTTAAGGCATCTTTCCTATCACAACTTTCTTTCTGATCGTCAGTATGGGTTCCATCAGGGACACTTCACTGGCGATCTTCTCACCTACCTTTCAGACTCCTGGTCATTCTCCTTTTGGGACTTTGGCGAAATCTTTGCCATTGCACTTGACATCTCAAGGCTTTCGATCGAGTCTGGCATAAATCTTTAATTTCCAAATGTCCTTGTACGGTTTCTATCTTTCTTTCTGTGCCTTCATCTCTAAATTCCTTTCTGGTTGTGTAGACAGCCATCATTCTTCTTCTAGATCTATCAATAGTGGTTTTCCTCAGGGCTCTGTCCTATCACTGACTCTCTTCCCTTTATTCATCAGCCACCTTCTAAGCTGTACATCTAACCCTATACACTGATGACTCCACCCTTTGCCTTTCCATTCAGTTCCCGCAACGTCCATCTCAGCAGTTACTTCAACAAACAAGGGATGAAGCTATGGCACACCTAATTGTCGGGCTTGCAACGATCAAGTACTTGCCGCCCACCTAAATACCGTTGCTCCTGACATCATCTCCACCTCTTAGTCACACGGCCCCTTCAGACCGAGGCCTGGATTGAGTAGGAGTAGAGGGGGAGAGGAGGAAGGCAGAGAAAGGAGGAGTGAAGGAGAAGACGGATGTGGGGCAGGCAAATATGAAGCAGGGGACGATAGGACAATGGATCGCCAGCGTCAGAAGTTCCTGAAGGTAGCGTTTAAAACACTCCGACATAAGCAGGGTGCTGAGGTTTTGGCACGTGCCCAGCAGGAGTGGGAAAGAGCACAGGGAGCTAGGAGACAGTGAGGGCTGGAGAGAATTGCAGAGGCAAGGGAAGATGAAACACAGGAATAAATGAAGTGAATAAGGGAGTGATGGGAGAAGGAGGGTGACTATGTAAGGGGCAAAAAACACCCAGGACGTAGATTAATAATAGCTCTTGAGGGGCCAGGGTGTAGAGGCTAATGTACTCGGAGTGCCCTGGAGGGTCCCGGAGGTGGCTGTCATCTGTGAAATCTCCACCCATAATGGTGTGCCAGTGAGTGAGAGCAAAGGGTGTATACTGGGATGGAGTATGGTGTATTGGTGACACAATATCTGTATGGAGGTGTATATAAGCACGCTTATGAGAGAGATGGGGCTAGAGAGGGTTTGGCAGTCAGACAAATTGTCTTGTGTCCAGCTGGGACTGACAGGGAGAACAGCCACGACCATGGGCTTTGCGGTACTGGCGAGTAGAAGTAGTTGAAGAATAGTCTTGCGGGAGAGTAACACAAGGTAAGTGCCGTTAAAGTAAAGTAAAGTACCGGCAGTCACTACTCGGAAAAATCAGCAATATTATTTGATGCGTATGTTCCAGGTCGTGGTGAATATTAATTAAGTAGTAGAATTAACTTAGAGTAAGCCTTATAACATTTAAGTGAACATTTATCATTCACGGATGGTTGTCTAGTCTTTTGGATAAGTAGACTAACGTCATATATGGCTATCAAGTTAAGTACTTAGTTGCTGTCAAGTCGTAATTAAGCGATTGAGACTTCCCTTGTGTCGAGATGAGACTCGGGATATTAATGTTATATATAAGCTGTGTAACTTGTTTCCAAAGTAGCGTAAATACTGTGTATCAGATTGTCAAAAATTAAACTAAAAATTGTTTCTGTGTTCTGTAACCTTAGTGTGGAACTGTTAATTTTTGGAAGTCCAGGAGGGAGTCTGGGGCAGAAAGGAGTATTTAATATCTTGTTGTCCTAACCCACGAGGTTTTAGGCCTCCTCTGGGCTTGTCTCCAAACTCTCTGCTGCTAGTGTTACATGCTACCAACTACTAATTAGTGGCAGCCGTTCACCATACTCGGCGAAACTGAGTGCGAAGCATACCAAGGGTTATGTAGAGAGTGTAGGATACGACATAATGTCTGACTTGGCTCGTATCTCTGACTGGGGTAAATATAATCTGATTGTTTTTAATGCATCAGAGACTCAGTTTTTACACCTATCAACCCGACAAAATCTTCCACAGGTATACCCACTAATGTTTAAAAATATTCAGCTTAATCCTGCATCATCCTTGAACATGCTTGGGGTTTCACTAACTTGGGACTTATATTAGAAAGATCATAGTACATCTCTTGTAAAATCTGCTTCTTAGGGATTAGGTGTTCTAAGCCGACTCTGTTCCTTCTTTACCCCTGCACAATTATTGACTCTATACAGGGGTTTTATCCACCCCTGTGTGGAGTACAACTCTCATGTGTGGGGAGGCTCCCCACATACAGCTCTTCTCAATAGGGTGGAGTCAAAGGCTTTTCATCTCATTAACTCTCCTCCTCTTACTGACTCCCTTCAACCTCTGTCTCTTCATCGCACTGTTGCCTCTTTATCTCTTTTCTATCGCTACTTCAATGGTCACTGCTCCTCTGAACTGTCTGCATGCATTCCTCCACCTCTAGGACGGGTGCGTAGCACCCGTCTAGCAGCAAACTCTCATCCCTTTTCTGTCCAGCTCTTTAATGCAAGAGTTAACCGTTACTCCCAGTCCTTCATTTATGCAACAGGTCATCTCTGGAACTGTCTCCCCCTGTCTGTATTTCCTGCTTCCTATGACCTCCAGTATTTCAAACGCAGTGTGTCCAGGCATCTCGAAATGATTGGATCTTGAATTGGCTCACTCCTGTATTTTGTTTTTCTCTTGGAAGGAACAATAATTGCAGGCTTGCGGCCTTTGGTTCCTTCTTCCTCGCAAAAAAAAAAAAAAAAAAAAAAAAAAAAAAAAACTACGGGAGGCAGGGCAACGAACCTTGGCAGAACGCACCTGGAACACTTCAAATGTTCTTTCATCGGAAAACATAACCTTTCTCCACTCATCTGATGTCCAGTGTGCACACTTCTTGGCAAACTGAATGCATTGTTTCCTCATGCAGTCAGTAAGAAACGGTTTCTTGGCTATGGTGTGGCTTAGCAAACCCAGTTCCTTCTGCAAGCGGTGTTGGATAGTTTGAATTGAAACATCATGTAAGAGGTGGGGGATGCATTCTCTTCAATTCTGCTGCTGTCAGTTGAGGATTCTTGATTACTTCCTTCTTCAGAAGCGTATCTGTACCTCTGGAAGTCGTCCTCTTCTTTCCACTGCCATTCTTGTGCATCAGGTGGCAGGCCGCATGCTGCAGCAAGAATCTTCATGACGTTCGACTTTGCACGTCAAGTATGTTGACAGTTCATGTTGACAGGGACATTATCCTGCCTCCATGGAAAGATACGGACCCTCTCATCCCTTGAGCAGTACTTTCCAGGCATGACAACTCAACTCTAGAAAAATAACAGGGCAAACAGTGATGCATCCAAAAAAAAGAGGGAGGTGCAAACTAGGAGCGACGGGAACATATACTCCCACTCTCGCTTCTGGGCAAGCACAGACGTGCTGAGTGTTTCACCACCTCCTGCCAACACCAGAGGAGTTGCCAATTACTTCTTGCCCAAAATATTCATTTGGTAGAGGTGGAGACACAAAGCAAAGACAGACAACTCTCCCATAAAAGGCAATATATTATATATATGTAGCAGCCGTGGCTCAGTGTGTTAGAGCACTCCGCTCTGACCAAAGGGTCGGGGGATCGAATCCACCCAAGAGTCACAGGTATACATCAGGAAGGGCATCTGGTCATAAAATGCTACACGCTTCAATCCAAAAGTCCTCTACCCAGGGGCAACACCTTAGCCCTTCGGGGATACCTGGCGTAAAAGCAAATTGTTATTACAGTTGGATCTCACCAATAATGACTTCAACAATAATGTTTTCAGCAATTACGGTAAGTGAGAATAGATACCCGGTTTCTATAATAACGTTTGGTTTAACATGAACAATGGTTATTTCACAAATGCCAAGCTGTTATACTACGAATATGCCCATAACAAGATGAGGAATGAAACAGACAAACAAGAAGAGGTGAAGGAAATTGTCAAAAATGTGAGCAATAGCGAGGAGGAAAAGGAGGATCCTCCCCTCACCACCTCCCCTGACTCGCCTGCCGCCGTCCCCTCCACCTCCACTGCCCCACCTGACTTACCAGTCGCCTCCCCCTCTGCCTCCACAGCCCCACCTGACTCACCTGCTCCATGTGGCATACCTGCAACCCCAACCATAATTACTGCTGCTGTATTCTGGAAGAAATATAACATTCTACAGGTCATAAATTTCCTCCTCAAAGCCTGGAATAATACAACACTGGCAACCTTTAAACAAGCGTGGTCAACACTCCTGCCACAACTCAAGTCTGTTGAGATGGGGTGAGAGCAGCCATCAGAAATAATGACTAATGATTGGACTTGCAAATCAGATTTCAAGACAGTGCTATAAACAGTATCATGACTGACTGAATGCCCGTCATCAGTCACTCATCACTCGCTTTCTTTCAAAACACTGGCCAGCCAAGGAAGAACAACAGAGAGGGGTTGAGTAGATGATGACATTGATGATACTGGGGACTTGCCTGAAGATTTTGACTTTGTGGGGTTTGATGATCTGTTGACGGAAGTAGGGGACCCTGGCACAAGAGGCAGGAGTGGGGACGAGGCCAGCAAGGGGTCAGAGGGTATGCTGCAGTAGCCTCCATCCACAGGCCTCAAAACAGTCATCACACCAAACACCATATTAGCTCATTTAAGGTGAGTTTTATATTACTTATGACAATTTAACAACTAATCTTATTATTTCAGAAAAAAGTAGTGATAGGAGGGCTGCACATGGAAATAATGGGTAAAAGTTGTGGGGTGGCAGTACCAATAAACCCATTATACATGTATTTTAATGTCACGCAAATAATGTTTTTGCTAATAACGGTGTTTTTCTGGCACCAATTAAACGTTATTGGTGAGATCCTACTGTATTTATATGTATATATACTGTATACATATATATATATATATATATATATATATATTTGTGTGGTAGATGGAGGCGCCCACCATTCATTCATTCAATGTAGTGCTGCTCTCGGGTGTCTGCCCTTTCCTCTCCTCCATCCTTTTTTCCTTCCATCTTCTTCTCTCTTTCTTTCCTCGTCTTTCTACCTGAGGGTGACTTTACACTCCCTCTTCTGTCTTTCATTCCTTCATTCTTTCCTCTTCCTTCTGCCTGTGGGTGACTCCACACTGAGTGACAAGCCAAATGGTTTCCTGTACACCAGGAAACCATTTACTATGCTGGGTGGTAACCATATAACCAAATTTTGGCGCCTGGTGGTTTAGTGGGTAATTAAGTTGCACCAGTCGGATTGAGCTGTTCAAAGTTTATATCCAAGGGGTGGTTGGGGTTTACTGCTCACATAATGCCATTCAGGGATGAGGGAGGCTGGTCACTCTCATCTTAAATGTCAGGACCAACTGCCTAGCCCCGGGTTGCTGCGCTCCTCATGGGGCAATGTGGGATTGGATGATGGATGGATATATATATATATATAGATAGATAGATAGATATACAGTATATATATATATATATATATATATATATCGTTTCGTTTTTAAAGGCTCCAACATGCTTGCATGTGTCAGCCTTGGTCACCTAATGGCGGCTGTCCACGCTGCAAGATCCATTGCAGCCTCCCTGTTCAGTCCCTTAACCCTAAGGTCACAATGACCTCGTCCCATGTATTTCTCGGTCTACCCCTCATAACCCCACCCCCAATATTAACACTTCCCACCTTCCTCACCCAATTATCATCCCCCATCTTCTCCACATGTCCAAACCACCACAATCTACCTCTCCTCATCACAACACCAATACACTCCAGTCCCATCCTACCTCTCAACTTTTCCATCGTAAACCCAGCCCCTCCAGGCCTTGGACGTGGGGACGCACTGCACATCCACCTAATCATTGTCATTTCTGTACGTCTCAGCTGGCGAATATCTTCCTCCTTCACTGCCCAGGTCTCACTACCATACAGCATTACACTCCTAACACATGCTGCATACAAAGACCCCTTAGCACGTAGGGAGAGCCCTCTCAATGTCAGGAGAGGAAAGAGCTCCCTGAACTTCTTCCAACCACCTCTCACCCTAGCCACGGAGCTAGCTCCAGCCCCACCTCCAGCACACAGCATGTCTCCCAAATAACAAAACTCTTCCACACACTCAAGAGATTCACCAGCAAGTTCAATCCTTTCACGTCTGACAATCTCCACCTGCTCACCCCGGCACACCGTACACATAAAATCAGCATTATCTCGCAGTCTACCTCTGATACCACTACATCTCTTATGCACCCATTTATCACACACACCGCACAAGATGGAATTACTTCCCACGCCCTTGTGGCAAACTGCATATGGCCACTCTCCCACGTCTTCGACAGTACCGCCACCAACCTTAGATATCATCACTTTTGTTTTATCTGCATTTACCCTTAAACCCTTTTGCCCCATACCATCTCTCCACTTCCTAAACCTTTCCTTCGCCTCCCTTTCGTTTTCTGCAATCAACACCAAATCATCAGCATACAACAACTTCCACGGGAGTCCATTTCTAAAGTCACGTGAAAGGGCTTCAAGTACCATGATAAACAACATGGGACTCAAGACTGACCCCTGATGCACACCAACAATCACGGAAAACTCATCACTCAAATCTCCATTCACTCTCACCTGGGTGTGAGCACCCACATACATGGCCATAACCACCCTAACCAGCCACTCCTCCAAGCCAAGCTTTCTCATTGCCCACTTCACCACCTGTCTAGGGACTCTGTCAAAGGCCTTTTCCAAATCAACAAAAACAAAATAAAGATCCCTTCTCATACCAATATATTTTTCCTGAAGCTGTCGAACAATGAATATGGCATCAGTGGTCCCCCTACCTAGCATAAACCCAAACTGCATCTCATCAATATTCACTCTTTCTCTAATCATACCTTCTAAAACTCTCTCCATTACCTTCATTATCTGATCAAAAAGCTTTATACCTCTATAATTTCCTCTTTCCAGGGCATCACCCTTCCCTTTATACACATTTACAATTACTCTCTTCAGCCAATCATCTGGGACAGCACACTCATAAATAATCCTATTTATCAGGTCAGTGATTAAACTCACCCCTATATCGCCTGAGGCCTTCAACATTTTGGCAGTCAACCCAGACACACCTGCTGCCTTCCCCACCCTCAACCTGCCTGTTGCCTCACTCACAGTAGCAGTATCAATCAAAGGCCAAGGGCCAGACACTGGATCTGCTGGCTCCAAACCTTCCCTGTCCCAGTCAAACTCCTCATTCAACAACCAGTTATAATGCTTTCTCCATGCATCTTTAATATCCTCACTGTTCACCACTACCCTTCCTTCATCATTCTTCACACACTGCTCACCTATAATATCCCGATTATCCCTCTTCACCTGACCTGCCACCCTAAATATATTTTTCCATTCCCCATGATTTAGGTTATCAAGTAATTGTCTCTGTGACTCAGACTTTGCCTTGTATATATATATATTTTTTTTTCTCCATCAACTACCACTAACTGAAGATGAAGAAGTTGCAAGGCTTGGTGAATGAATTTTGGAGTGTTTGCAAGAAACAAAATCTAAAAGAATGTCAATCAATCAATCAATCATTTCCTGTGGCACCCTCGGGGATGCATAGGGCCTCGATGAACTCACACCACCACATCCTATCTTGTGCTAACTCCTCAAGATCTCCCCAACACTCATCTGCAGCTTCCCGTCTCATTGTCCTCACCCAAGTCTCTTTTGGCCTTCCTCTACCTCTCCTACCAGGTGCCACCCACCCTGGTGTACCTCGTACTATTCCCTGTCTCCTATACACATGTCCTAGCCACTTCCATCGTGAGAATCTAACATATTCATCGATCGGCTGCACTCCCGTTATTTCTCTAATTCTACTATTTGGTATCCTTTCCCACCACTTAATTCCTAATATTCTTCTAAGTGCTTTATTTTCAAACACCAAGAATTTATTTTCCATAGTCACTGTGCTGTACCAAGACTCGTGTCCATAAATTAAGATACTCCTAACCATTACCTTATAAAGTTTGATTTTTGTATGCACAGAGAAATTGTTATTATTCCAAATATTTTTAAGCATTCCCATTGCCTGATTAGCCTTCTTTAACCTTTCCTCGAATTCAAAGTTCAAAGAACCATCCTTGGCTAAATAAGTACCTAAATATTTAAACCTATCAACTTGCTTTACAACCATACCTCCAATTACACATTCCTGCGCATTTTCCATATTCATATTGATTATTTCAGTTTTTCCACAATTAATAACCAAACCCACCTTGCGACCTTCACTCACCAAACAGTCCAACACTCTCTGCATCTCTTCTGGCCCATCACAAATCAAAACTATATCATCTGCATAATCTAAATCCAAAAGTGTCCTGTTCTCTCCCCAAAGTATACCTGCACCGGTTTCTGTTCCAACACGTTTCATAATGTAATCAATGACCAATATAAATAGTAAAGGCGATAGAACACCACCTTGAATTACTCCGGACTTGACTTCAAACAAATCACTCAGACAACCATCAACCATCACTTTACAAAATGTGTCCTCATGCATGTTCATAATGACCCTCACAAACTCCTCTGGTATTCCATAATGTCTCATGATCTTCCCCATAGACTCTCTCGAAACACTATCAAAAGCCTTTTCAAAATCAACAAAACAAAGACTTAATGGTACTCTCATTTCATTAACTTGCTGCATCAAATGCCTAACTATAAAGATCTGATCATTGCAACCACGTCCCTTTCTAAAACCAGCCTGTTCATCCCTCAGAATACCCTCAACCACCGGCTCCAACCTATTTAACAACACTCTACTGAAAACTTTCAAAGCTATCGGTGACAAAGAGATTCCCCTCCAATTACCACATTCACTCAGGTCTCCCTTCTTCGGAACTTTAACAATTACACCATTCTTCCAAACTGATGGTAGCAACCCCGTCACCCATATCTTATTGAATAGCTTGGTCAAGATCATTATTAATCTATCCCCCTCCACTTTAAACATTTCCGGAAATAAACCATCCTCCCCTGGTGCCTTATTATTCTTTAACTGTTTTACTGCTTTCTCCACTTCTGCAAGCCTCAACTCTCCTGTTTCTATATTTAAATCTTCCTGAGCAGACGGTATATCCTCTTCTGGTGGTATTGGTCTATTAAGAACTGTCTCAAAATGCTCTTTCCATCTATTTTTAATATCTCCATCTTTGGTCAATAAATTTCCTTCCCTGTCTCTAATTGGTATTTCCTTGCGTTTACCTGCATTACCACTCAGTTCTCTAATCGATTCATATGCTATTCTTTGACTCTGTCCATCATTTTTGTTTATTAGGATTTCAGTCTCTGCAACCTTTTCATCCACACATCTTCTTTTATCTCTCCTAGCTAACCTTCTTACTTCTGAATTCAAACTCCAGTACGCAGCTCTTGCTAATTCAATCTCTCGTTCATCAACGCATTGCATCTCACTCCTCAATTTAGCCTCACCTCTCTTTTTTTATCATATCCCACGTTTCCTCTGATATCCATTTCTTTCTCCTGAATCTATGTCTCCTTCCAATCATACATTCAGCAGTCTCATGCAAAACTTTGTTCACATCCTCCCACATCTCATCTACACTTCTCTCCCCCTCTTCCAATGTTTCCAACACCAAAAACCTATTTCTGCATTCTAATCTGAATTCCTCCTTTTCTTCTCCTTCTCTTCTAAGCTTAACAATATCGTATCTACCAACACCAGATTTTTCCTTCTTCTGATTTTTAAGTTTAAACCTTATTTTTGCAATGCTGAGTTGATGGTCACTACCAATATCCGCTCCCCGTTTAACATGAACATCTAGCAGAGAACTTCTATGCCTCCTACTGATAGCGATGTGATCAATCTGATTTTTATATTTTCCACACGGCGACACCCAAGTTGTCTTGTGTATATTGCAATGCTGAAAGAGTGTGCCCCCGATGACTAAGTCATTTGCTAGACAGAAGCTTCCAAACCTCACTCTGTTTTCACTCATCCTACTACCAACTCCCATTTTACCCATACATGCCTCAAATCCCTCATTTGAACAGCCCATTACTGCATTAAAGTCTCCAACGCAGATCAAAACATCATGTCTAGGTACCCTTCCTACTCCTTCTTGCAACTTTTCATAAAATGTGTCTTTCCTTTCATCGAGTGCATCATTAGTAGGTGCATAACACACAAACAGACTGATGTTGCCATGATTTGATTTAAACCATGCGTATAGCAATCGCTCATCTATAGGATCCCACTCACATAAAGCCTTATTTGCTTTACAACCCAGCAACAATCCTACTCCCTGATAATGCATTCCGTCCTGTCGGCCAGATATCAATAAACGTATACCATCCTCCAAATCCAACTTATCGACTCCAGTTAATCTAGTTTCTGTCAGAGCACAAAAGAATGTAGTTTTAGTAAAGTCATGGTCTCTTGGAGAAATGAAATAACAGAATGCATAGTGAGAGTGGATGGTCAAGAAAAGGAGAATGTTACAGTTTTCAGATATTCAGATTGTGTAATGAGAGGGATTGAAGTGTAGAGGATGATGTCCATGAAAGAGTACAGTAAGGAAGAAGAAAGGTTGCTGGTACAGTGAAGCAGTAACAAGAAATTGGAAGTGTTTAGGGAAGTAAAAGGTCACTGCTTGACAGCATTATGATTCATATGCTAACGTATGGAAGCGTGGACCCTGTTGGAAGAACACAAGTAAAAAATGAGAGCAGTAAAAATTAGTAATTTCAAAGGAGCCTGTGGAGTTACGTGGTGAGACAGACAGACAAATGAGGAAGTGATGGAGTGTTGTGATATTGATGTGGATGTGATTATAAGTGTTGGGAGAATAATCTGAGATGATTCGGCCTGTAGCCAGGGCAACATCGAGAGGGTTGGACAACGGTCTGTTTTTTATATCTGTGCAAAAAGAGTCACTCCTTTGTTCAGAAGTTTTGTGCTGCTTCTCAACATTGCTTATGCATACATTCAGACCCCCATAATAAGCATGCAACAGACCTTTGGCCTGCTGTCTGCTATGTAACTCCAGATTCAGCAGAAAAGACCCCCTCTTTCCTTTGAGAAGTCTGGCTATGGGCTAGGTGAAGAGGTTGGAGAATGATAGGCTGACTAGAAGAGTGTATGTGAGTGAGGTGAGGGGGGCAGACTTACATGAGATGGAGGGATGGGGTGGAGAGATACCACATACGAGAAAGGGTGGGTGTGAATTGAGGGAGGGCATCCTAACAGCAGAGGACAGGGAAAAATGGAAGCAGTTTGTTTGTGACTGCCTCATACATGATTAAGGCATCTGGTTATAGATAGGTAAAGATATAGATAGAGCTTGTCTCTCAGAAATTCTCCCATGGCATTGGACATAAGCATCCTCCCTGTCCATTTTCTTGGTAGTCAGTGGATTGATTCTGTCCCATAGGTGTTGCAAAAGTAACTTAATTCTGCCGAACACACAAATACAGAAGAATTGTAATGCCTGTAAGGCATAGCCAAGAATTTTAAAGTCTTCTTTGCTGTAAATTTTGATAATAGTATTCTTGATTTTGTGTTTTTCGTTATCATGTGTTTACATCAACCCATTCCCCATATAGCAGTGAGAAGAGGATAAAGATGGAGATAATGATAGGAAATTACAAATGCTTTACTTTATCATATGTAAACTAGCTGTGTACTTAAATGGTACTCCATGACTGATAAATATTGTACAGTGTAATACATTAAGATTGCTGAGGTCTGCCCAAAAGGAAACTGAACTTTTCAAATAGCACACCAGCTATCCAGCACAGTGTGATCACGGCACAAGCGCTGTGTAGCAGCAATTTTGAGCTTTAGTCTAACACTAGCTGCATCACGCCACTTCACATAGTCATTGAGGTACATGTGCTTGAGTGAACGTGTCTTGTGCTCATCTTGGCGTTTGTTGCAAGTTGAACAATGAAGGATCTTGAAGAGCAACGTTTTTACATGCAATTCTGTTTCAAATTGGGGAAACTTTTTTTGAGGCTTTTCATGTTGCAGCAGGCTTATGGAGAGGATTGTTTGAGCCATACACAATGTCATAAGTGGTTCCAGCAGTTCATATTGGAAAGCATTAAAGATGATCTCAAGTCTGGACAGCCTTCCGCATCAAGAGACAACAATCACATTGAGAAAGTGAGTTACTGTGATTTGTGAAAATAGTCGCCTGACTGCCCATGAAGTTTCCACAGAAGTAGGCATCTGTAAAAGCTCGTGCCTCTTGATTTTAACCAAAAGACTGAAGATGCATCATGTTGCTGCAAAATTTGTGCCGCATCTGTTGACATGAGCATAAAGAGAACCGTGTCAGTTCGTCAGGAGTTATTTGATTCTTTGAATGCTGATGAAAACTTTCTGAAAAATGTCACAACAGGTGATGAAATAGAGTGCATGGCTACAATGTTGAAATAAAAAGGCAGTCAATACAGTGGGTTGGAACATCATCACCGAAACCAAAAAAAAGCCTATTGGACTCGCTCAAATGTGAAGGTGAGGTTTATTTTCATTTTTTATTGGAAAGGCATCGTTCATCACAAGTTTGTTCTTTGTGGTCAGGCAGTCAATAAAGAGTTTTACTTGGGTATCTTGAAGCGTTTAAGGGAGGCAGTATGAAGGAAGAGGCCCAAGGCATGGAGCAACAAAACCTGCATGTTGCACCATGACAGTGCACCTTTTTTTTTTATGCGAGGAAGAAGGAACCAAAGGCCATGAGCCCGCAGTACCTTTTTTTTTTTTTTTTTTTTTTTTTTTTAAATGCGAGGAAGAAGGAACCAGAGGCCATGAGCCCGCAGTAACGGTTCCCTCCAAGAGAAAAACAAAATACAATAGAGAGCCAAATTCAAGATCCGATCATTTTGAGATGCCTGGACACACTACGTTTGAAAGACTGGAGATCATAGGCAGAAGGAAATACAGACAGAGGGAGACAGTTCCAGAGCTGACCTGTTGCATAAATGAAAGACTGGGAGTAACGGTTAACTCTTGCATTAGAGAGTTGGACAGAAAAGGGATGAGAGTTTGCTGCCAGACGGGTGCTACGCGCCCGTCGTAGAGGTGGAGGAATGCAAGCAGACAGTTCAGAGGAGCAGTGACCATTAAAGTAGCGATAGAAAAGAGATAAAGATGCAACAGTGCGGCGAAGAGACAGAGGTTGAAGGGAGTCAGTAAGAGGAGGAGAGTTAATGAGACGAAAAGCCTTTGACTCCACCCTATTGAGAAGAGCTGTATGTGGGGAGCCTCCCCACACATGAGAGTTGTACTCCACACAGGGGCAGATAAAACCCCTGTATAGAGTCAACAATTGTGCAGGGGTAAAGAAAGAGCGGAGTCGGCTTAGCACACCCAATCTCTTGGAAGCAGATTTTACAAGAGATGTAATATGATCTTTCCAAGATAAGTCCCGAGTAAATGAAACCCCAAGCATGTTCAAGGATGATGCAGGATTAATCTGAATATTATTAAACATTAGTGGGTATACCTGTGGAAGATTTTGTCGGGTTGATAGGTGTAAGAACTGAGTCTTAGATGCATTAAAGACAACCATATTATTTTTACCCCAGTCAGAGATATGAGCCAAGTCAGACATTAGGTGTGCCATAGCCTCATCCCTTGTTTCTTGAAGTAACTGTTGAGATGGGCGTTGCGGGAACCGAATGGAAAGGTGAAGAGTGGAGTCATCAGCGTTTGAGTGGATAGGGTTAGATGTACAGCTTAGAAGATCATTGATGAATAAAAGGAAGAGAGTTGGTGATAGGGCAGAGCCCTGAGGAACACCACTGTTGATAGATCTAGGAGAAGAACGATGGCCGTCTACGACAGCAGCTATAGAACGACCAGAAAGGAAGCTAGCGATGAAGGCACAGATAGAAGGATAGAAACCGTAGGAGGGCAGTTTGGAAATTAAAGATATATGCCAGACTCGATCGAAAGCCTTTGATATGTCAAGTGCAATGGCAAAGCTTTGGCCAAAGTCCCGAAAGGAGGATGACCAGGAGTCTGAAAGGTAGGTGAGAAGATCGCCAGTGGAGCGTCCCTGACGGAACCCATACTGACGATCGGAAAGAAGGTTGTGATAGGAAAGATGCCTTAAAATTTTTCTATTAAGAATTGACTCGAAAACTTTTGAAATACAGGACGTTAAAGCAATTGGACGATAGTTGGAGGGTTGGGAGTGGTCACCCTTCTTTGGGACTGGCTGAATGAGAGCAAACTTCCAGCAAGAAGGAAAGGTACAAGTTGACAGACAAAGGCGAAATAGTTTGCCTAGGCAGGGTGTAAGCACAGAAGCACAGTTTTTGAGAACAACAGGAGGGACCCCATCAGACCCATATGCCTTGTTAGTACTGAGGCCAGTAATGGCAGAAAATACATCAACTGAAGAAATTTTAATGTCAGCCATGAGGAAGTCAGAGGGGGGAAGTGATGGAGGAACAGCACCGGAATCGTCTAAGGTGGAATTGGAGGAGAAAGTCTGTGCGAAGAGATCTGCTTTATCAGTAGAAGAAATAGCTACAGAACCATCAGAGTAGAAAAGAGGAGGGAAGGATGATGAGGTAAAGTTGTTAGAAAGATTTTTGGCAAGGTGCCAGAAGGAGCGGGAAGAATTCGAGTTGGAGAGTAGAGAGCATTTAGTATGGATGAAATTATTTTTAGTAGAGCGAAGAACAGACTTAGCACGATTCCGGGCAGAAACGTAAAGATTATGTGATTCAGGGGTGGGTTGGCTCCGGTACCTTTTGTAGGCCTTCTCCTTGTTGCGGACGGCATTAGAACAAGCGTGATTAAACCAAGGCTTTCTTGCGTTAGTCAAAGGATATGAGAAAGGAATGTATTCTTCCATGCCCGAGAGAATAACCTCCGTAATGCGCAAGGCACACTCAGATGGCTCACGGCCATGGAAGCAATAATCATTCCAGGGAAAATCAAAGAATTACTGCCTGAGGGCCTCCCAGTCCGCGGCTCCAAAATGCCAGAGACGACGTTTCCCTGGAGGGTCCGCAGGCCGTACTGGCGCGATAGGACAGGTTAAGGTAATAAGGTTGTGATCGGAGGAGCCCAACGGAGAGAAAAGATTAACAGAGTAAGCAGAAGGATTAGTTGTGAGGAAGAGGTCAAGTATGTTGGAGCTCTCTCCAAGGCGGTCAGGGATACGGGTAGGGTGCTGTACAAGCTGCTCTAGGTCATTAAGGATAGAAAAGATGTAGGCTTGTTCACCAGGTGGATCCGTGAAAGGAGAGGAGAGCCAAAGGTGGTGGTGAACATTGAAATCTCCAAGAATGGAGATTTCAGAGAAAGGAGAAATGGACAGAATGTGTTCCATCGTAGAAGTAAGATAGTCGAAGAATTTTTGATAGTCAGTAGAATTAGGGGATAAGTAAACAGCACAGATATATTTAGTCAGAGAATGACAGGAAAGCCGAAGCCAGAGAGTGGAGAATTCAGAAGAATCAAGTTCAGGAACACGAGAGCAAGATAAGTCGTTGCGTATGTATACACAACAGCCACCTTTGGCTTTGAAATGAGTATAGAGAAAGTAGGAGGATACAGAAAAGGGTTTGCTGTCAGTTGCCTCAGACAGCTGAGTCTCCGTTAGAAAAAGAAGGTGAGGTTTAGAGGAGGAGAGGTGGTGCTCAACAGAGCGAAAGTTTGAGGAAAGGCCACGAATGTTGCAGAAATGAAGAAGAAGAGAGTCAGACAGTGGTTCCAGGCACCTCGAGTCGTCACCGGGAGAGGGGCAGATGGCGGGGGCATTTATGGTCCCCCCCCCCTGGGGACTCCGAGGCTGGGTGAATTGACGCCATTTTGGTGAATTTTGAATAGGAAGTGTAGTGTGTACTGTGCATGTAGTTTGGTGAAGATAGATAGAGAAATTTGTACTGGAGAGCATGCTGGCCTACTCTCTGTGTAACTGAGACACTGAAAAAGTTCAGCAAAGGGGGATGGTCAGGAACTAGTCCTGAGGGCTGATGAAACGGGAGCTCCAGCACTCCCTGTCATCAGCTTTCCATCCACCTCGGGAGTACTGCCCTGCTCGACTGGTGCTACAGTCTACTCCTCACATGTCTTCACGCATGTCTTCATATCTGTGACTAAACCTATCGTTCCCCAGCCACCCTGCTTTCCAGATTTGGCCCCTGTAGGACCCCCCCCCCAAAAAAAAAAAAAAAAAAAAAAAAAAATTACCCTGAAAGATCAGTTTCAGATGATAGAAGAGCTAGAAGAAAGTTCATCAGGTGCACTAGTTCTTTCAAGTGCATGTACCTCAATGACTAAGTGACATGGTGTGATATGGCTAGTGTTAGACTAAAGCTCAAAGTTTCCGCAACACAGCGCTCCCATCGCAATCGTGTGACAGTGACTAGTTGGTGTGCTATTTAAAATGTTTGATTTCTTTTGGGACAGACCTAGTACACTTAAGTTTTGGCACTGAAACTGTACAAAATATCGGTTGATACTGCTGTGTTTGAAAGACTACAGTTCCTCCTTTATTTTCCTGAACATTGTCATGATTAATCTTGTGTTTTGCAGATCATTCAAAACTGGATGTCCTGCTTTCATTACTGCATCTGCTAATCGACGCAGAAACAGACTGGTGATTGTCAAGTGTCAGCTGGACCATAGCCATGAAACATCATCAGAAATATATAAAAAGTATCCAGAGGTGAGGGTGAGCAAAGATATAAAAACTTTCTCATTATACAAATTTCATTTACCCCTAAACTGTATTAATGTACAGTATTTTTTTTCTACATACAGTATGCTGCTGTTCTTTTCTTACATGTTTCCTTGTATTCCCACATTTAATCTTTGTATATGTTCAGAATGGTGTGATCTTATCGGCTTACATAGGGTCAGTAATGGACTGAATGCACTTAGGGCCCTTGCAGAGACAGAATATGGACAACAAAAAGAAACACTTCCTACTCAACAACACAAAATCAGATGAGCGATATCCTGCGCTTCCCAGGCATGGGATTCCATCCTATTTTACAGCCACTACAGAACTTTGCAGATCATACAAAACAACACTTATGTATCATCACTGGCTGCACTAGTACTACTCCCATAGCCCACTTTCACTTTGAAAATAAAGTACTGTAATTCATGTTTGAATATGTAATGATGTGAGACACTCAGAGCAAGAAGGGAGTCCGATGCCAAATTTTAGAATTAGAGAAAAATGCAATTAAACATTTCTGTACTTCAAACTGCCATTAAGATTGTTGATTGACATATAGTGCTTGTCAGAAGTATCAAGCGCCCTGAGTCCCTCCTACGAAACAAACCTTTCAACATTGAAAAAACATATAAATAATACATTTTATTTACCTTTAGTGCTTCGTAGGGTATCCTTCTTACACTTCTTCACGGACCTGAGACGTCTTGGAAGTGAAAGGGTGAGGTTCCTGAGGTGCTGGAGGGGTATTTTGTCCCAGGAGTCACAAATGGCGGCTTCCAGCTTTGGCAGAGAGCTCACGTCCTTCCCTTGGAGATTCTTCCTTATGAGGAACCAGAGGTTTTCAGTCTGGGCTATTGCATGGCCAGTCTTTCATGGATGATACCTCGCAGTCACGAAGCCAATTGGTGACCGATTTGGCCTTATGAGCAGGTGCACCGTCCTGCTGAAACACTCGTGCACTTGTGAGCTCGAAGGACTCTGGTAAATGATCACAAAGAAGCTCAAGATAAACGTCCTGATTCACTCTGCAGTTCATGGGAAGCACAACAAGCTTCCCCAAACCTTTACCAGAGAAACAAGCCCATACCATTAGAGAATCAGGGTGTTTAACTGTGCTTTCCACGTAACGTGGGTCAAGCGGGTCACTACGTTTGCACCGGTACACCCGTGCTTGATTACAGGTAACACTAAACGTTGCCTCATCAGACCACAACACTGACAACCATTGCTCCTCACCCCAGTTAAGGTATTTGTTAGCAAAGGCAAGCCTACAGAGTCGCTGGTTACATGTGAGAAAGGCTTTCTCACAGGTCTGTGACTTGTGTAACCAAGTTCATGGACTCTTCGAGACACTGTGCGCACAGACACCTCACCAAACACTTCCAGGTTGCTCTCCTTTATTTTTCTTGCACTCACACGAGGATTAGACTCCACTGCACATTTTAAAACATTAACAGACCTCGGGGAAGTTTTCCTGGGCCTACCAGACTGCGGTTTCATTGTGGGGACGTTACCACTGTTTTCCAATCGAAAACGGGCACACCACCTACGCACTGTCGATCGAGCCACACCAACCAATTCACTAATTTCCTTTGTCTGGTGGCCTGCCTCCTGTAGAGCAATGATCTGGGATATGATTTCACTCGATAGTTCACGGGTAGGTGCCATAACAAAGTGGCGAAAGCCAAAACACTGCGGGACACTCGGTAAAAAATGACGCAAAAAGAGAGGGAGACGCGGCGGAGTTCGTCTCTCTCACGCAGCCCATAGGCAACTGAGGCGGGAACCAACCAGCGCGCAGTAAGGCCTCAGGCTCCCATGACGTCATGCTAGCGCCTCAAACATCTGGCTCAATTTTTAGTACCAAAAACGGGTGATTCTTTTTTGGCCATAAGTATTGTGCACCCTGCCATAGGCGCTTGATACTTCTGACGAGCACTGTACAGTCCAACTTCACTATACAATTGGGTTACGTCTAGTGACAACCAGTCATAATACCAGTGCCTTCATAACATGGGTTCAATAGGGATATGTTTTTGGTCAAGGGTCACCCCCCTAAAAAGTCCAAAACAAATTTCCAGCTCACCAAAAGTGCTTCTTTGGCCTGTCTGATTTGTCACAGTGTGTCCTCCCAGTGGCTGGGGGACAGCTGGTGTCCCTAGATACTCAGGAGCAGGTAATGAACAATGAGGGGAGCGATCCGATGAAGCAGCGGGAGTGTGATAAAGTGGTGTAACAGAAGTGTGATCTGAGTGGGTAGGGGAGCCAGACAGTGAGCAGGAGAAGGGCAAACAGCATAGGGATGGATGCTGCGAGAAGTGAATGGAAAGGTGAAAGGTGGAGTCATCAGCATGTGGGTGGATAGGGTTAGACGTACACCCTCCCAAAAAAGTATCAGCACTCTTACAGCACATACCATTCTGAAACATGGATGAAGCATTGTGATACAGTATATGGGGCATCTTGTATTTATAAATGCAAATTTTATCTTTGGTAATTATTAGAACAAAAAATTGCAACAAGATTCACTTACTGGGTGGTATATGTTTTGAGACACCACATTTATAGACTCATATGTGTTTGTGGAAGTTGCTCATTTTCACAACCATCGTACCCAAAGATCCCAAATAATTTTTGTGTGGATGAATAGAAGGAGGAGAGTTGGTGCTAGGACAAAACTGTGAGGAACACCGCTGTTGATAGCTCTAGGAGTACAGTGGCCATCTACAACAGCAGTTACAGAATGACTAGACTGGAAGCTAGAGATGAAGGCACAGACTGAAAGATAGAAACCGTAAGAGGGCAGTTTGGAAATTAAAGATTTATGCCAGACTTAATCGAAAGTCTTTGAGATGTCAAGTTAAGTTCAGTGGCAAAACTTTCCCCTAAATCCCGAAAGGATGATGGCCAGGAGTCTGGAAAGAAGACGAGAAGGTCGCCAGTGGAGCATCCTTGGCAGAACCCATACTGGCAATTATTGTGATAGAAAAGGTGTTTTTAATTTTTTTTTTAAGAATAGGTTCAAAGACTTCAGAAATACAGGATGTTAAAGCAATTGGGCAATCACTAAGTTTAGAAGGATTATAACATCTTAATGATCATTTGTAAATGATCACAAAGTAATCAGTCATATACTGAAGTTGTGTAGACTGTTCATTCTGATTTTGTTGGAAAGGGTAAGTTTTCTTCCTTTGAAACGATGCATAAAATTTTCTTGTCATAGTAATTATCATGATATCCATCCATTCCTCCATCATCCAATCCTATGTTGCCGCATGAGGAGCGTGGAAGCCTGAGGTTAGGCAAGTTGGTCCTGACATTTAAGATGAGAGTGACTAGCCTCACTCATCCCTGAGTGGCATTATGTGAGCAGTAAACCCCAACCACTCCTTGGATATAAATCTGCACAGGCTCAATCTGTTTGGAGCACCTTAATTGCCCACTGAACCACCAGGTGCCAAAATTTGGTTATATGGTTACCACCCACTGTAGTAAATGGTTTCCTGGTGTACTGGAAACCATATGGCTTGTCACTCAGTGAAGAGTCACTCATAGGCAGAAGGAAGAGGAAAGAATGAAAGAAAGACAGAAGAGGGAGTGTAAAGTCACCCGTAGGCAGAAGCAAGAGGAAAGAATGAAGGAAATAAAGCTAGAGGAGGGAGGAAGGAAAGAAGGAAGACAGGAAAGGGCAGACACCCGAGAACAGCAGTACATCGAGTGAGTGAATGGTGGGTGACAGAAAAAAAAATCTTTGCAGACATCATTGTCTCCAACATCGCTTCTTTTAATGGTCAAAATGATGTTTGATTTCAGTGCATTAGCATCAGATTTGTGTTTAAATGCAGCTTAATTCCTTTATTTTGAACTGGTATAGAAAAAAAAAGTTAATTCACTTTGTTTCCAAAGTGATTGAAACTTAAACAATCGTCAATCAGTAACAGCTCTTTAGTCACAAGTGATAAACTTTAAGTTGGTGTGGACAGAATTAAAAAAAAAAAAAAAGTTTGTACCATTTAATAGCAGAATCATGGTGCTGGATTCCATAAGAAGCCTGAAGCTCCAGCAGAGAGAGCAGTATTCATTATTGTCAGTCAAGTCTTAAGATGCCAGATGGGAGATGTTGTATGCTGATGATTTGGTGTTGATTGCAGAAAATGAAAGGGAGGCAGAGGAAAGATTTAGGAAGTGGAGAGATGGTATGGGGCACAAGGGCTTAAAGGGTAAATGCAGATAAAACAAAAGTGATGATATCTAGGGTTGGTGGTGGTACAGTCAAAGAAGAGGGAGAGTGGCCATGCGCAGTTTGCCACAAGGGCGTGGTAAGTAATTCCATTTTGTGCAGTGTTTGTGATAAATGGGTGCATACGAGATGTAGTGATATCAGAGGTAGACTGCGAGATAATGCTGATTTTATGTGTGAGGCGTGTGAGGGAGAGCAGGTGGAGATTGTCAGGTGTGAAAGGATTGAACTGGCTGGTGAGTCTCCTGAGTGTGTGGAAGAGTTTTGTTATTTGGGAGACATGTTATGTGCTGGAGTTGGGGCTGGACCTAGCTCTGTGGATAGGGTGAGAAGTGGTTGGAAGAAGTTCAGGGAGCTGTTGCCTCTCCTGACATTGAGAGGACTCTTTCTACGTGGAAAGGGTCTTTGTATGCCTCGTGTGTTAGAAGTGTAATCCTGTATAGTAGTGAGACCTGGGCAGTAAAGGAAGAAGATATTCACAGGCTCAAACATACAGAAGTGACAGTAATTAGGTGGATGTGCAGTGCATTCCTGCATGCAAGACCCGGAGGGGCTGGGTTTACAGTGGAGGAGTTGAGAGGTAGGATGGGACTGGAGTGTGTCAGTGTTGTGATGAGGAGAGGTAGATTGAGATGGTTTGGGCATGTGGAGAGGATGGGGGATGATAATTGGGTGCAGAAGGTGAGAATTGTTAATATTGGGGGTGGGGTTGCGAGGGGTAGACCGAGAAAGACGTGGGATGAGGTCATTAAGTGTGACCTCAGGGTTAAGGGACTGAACAGGGAGGCTGCCATGGATCGTGCAGCATGGAGAGCTGCCATTAGGTGACCAAGGCTGAACACATGCAAGCATGTTGGAGCCTTCAAGAACGAAACGAAACGATATATATATACATATATATACAGTAAGCCCTTAATTCACACGAAGGTTTCGTTCCCAGACCCTTCGCATATGTGGTAAATTCGCGTATACGTTCTGCCCATGTGTGCACATAATTACGCATGTGTATTAAGTATATTACATCTGAATAATACTGTTTATGCACTACATACACCTTTTAAACTAGCATAAAGTATGAAAAACAACAAATAAGAAATTTAACATTGAAAGCTGACAAGCACAGGCGTAGGTGGGGACACTTCAGCAGTTTGGTGCACTAGCCCTCACTGCCTCCCATATACTACATTCTGCCTTCTTTATTGTACGAACAGTTGACTCATTCACCCCAAACATACAGTTCCGAGACAGTTTGCAGGCGTAGGTGGAGACACTTTAGCACAGTCTAGTGCAGTAGCCCTCACTGCCTCCCGTATGCTATGTTCTGCCTTCTTTATTGTATGAACAGTTGACTCACCTCAAACGTACAGTTCCGAGACAATTCACCGTCAAAACATGGACGATTCCCCGTCATTCTATAAATATACTTATTATTGATTAATTAATACATTAATAACTAATTTTCAGGGGGATTTTATAACTCATATAAGTAAAAAACTAGTGTACTGTACTTGCTAAATAAACTGGTATGTAGATAAATGACAGGGAATCGTCCTGACGGCGAATTGTCACCGACATTCCTTCCCTAAGTTTGTCCAACACTTTAACTTTCTCTGTCGGTGACATCACTTTACGAGTCCATTTTGGTGTGTTACCACATGCATCACTAGCACTACGCTTAGGCCCCATGTTGTCAGACAAGGCAAGCAATCACTGGAAGGCAGAAAAATAAGCCAGAAATAACGATTCGCAAGTCACGCATGGTTCGACCATCGGATTCAAACTGACTGTGTGGTGCGTGGTAGACCGACCTCACACACACACACACACACACACACACACACACACACACACACACACACACACACACACACACACACAGTAGAGATCAACACATCCGAAGGTAAAGTAATTGTAGCCAATTTGTACATGTCACCCAGATCAAAAACATGGGAAAGAGATGAATATGAGGACCTGGCAGAGAGTACAATTCAGAGTTTAAGATCATTACTACATAAAATGGAAGAGAAATCGGAAAGAATTATACTACCTGGGGATTTTAATACAAATATAAATTGGAATACTCTAGATATAATTAGCCAAGAAAGCTGTTGGGATCAAAAGCTCCTGGATCTTGTGCAAGAGTTTTTCCTAACGCAACATGTGAGGGAAACCACCAGAAAAAGAGGACTTGATGTACCTGCAGTGATAGATCTAATATTTACTAGGCAAGAAAATGATATTGACAGTTTAATATATCACCCTCCACTCGGCAAAAGCGATCATGCAGTACTAAATTATAACTTCAGGATAGCATATAACATAGTAAACAGCAATGACAGTTACAAAAAGAGCCTAAACTATAAAAAGGGAAATTATCAAGACCTAAAGAAGTATTTCTTAGAAGTTGATTGGGAAAATGAGCTTAGAGGACAAGATTTAAATGCTGTATATAAAAAATTCTGTGAATTTTATGAAATAGGAGTCCAGAAGTACATCCCACAGCACAAAGAAGCAGATAAGAAAATACAGAAATGGTTCAATACAGAATGTAAAAAATCAAAAGAAAGAAGAGATTTGTTGTGGAATAGATACAGAAGACACAATAGTGAAACGGCATATAATAATTACAAACAGGCAAGAAACGATTATACAAGATTAAGGAGGGAAGCCCAAAAACAATTTGAGGAGGATATAATAAATAAAAGTAGTGATCAACCAAAGCCGTTTTACAGCTATATCAGAAGCAAAACCAAAGTAAAAGTTATAATACAATCCATTACGGACGAGGGAATCACTTATACACAAGAGAAAGATATTTGTGAAGCACGAAATAAGAATTTCCAATTAGTTTTTACAGAAGAAAAAAATTTTGAGAGGGACTATGTGGAACATGCATGTCCACACATACCACCAGATATACAAATAGCAGAAAAAGTAATACAGGAGGAGTTAAGTTGATTAGACAGAGGAAAAGCAAGTGGTCCTGATGAAATTTCATGTTGGGTACTACGAGAATGTGCAAAGGAGTTAAGTAAACCATTATTTTTAATTTTCAAGAAATCCTTGAGTCAAGGTAAACTACCTGATATTTGGAAAAAAGCAAATATTGTCCCCTTATTCAAGAAAGGAAATAGACAAAATCCACTCAACTACCGACCAGTATCACTGACCAGTGTTGTAAGCAAGGTATTAGAAAAGCTTATAAGAAAAGCTTGGGTAAATCATCTAGAAGAACACAGTATGATAACAGAAAGACAGTTTGGCTTCAGAAAAGGAAAATCATGTGTTACTAATCTGTTGAGCTACTATGACAGAGTAACAAACACAATACAGGAAAGGGAAGGATGGGTGGACAGTATCTATTTAGATTTCAAGAAAGCTTTTGACACAGTACCACACCAAAGACTTTTATGGAAACTGTACCATCAAGGAGGAATTCGAGGCAAACTGTTTTGTTGGATGCAAGACTTTCTCATAAAAAGAGAAATGAGGACAGTACTAAGAGGAAACTACTCATCATGGAAAGAAGTGACTAGCGGAGTACCACAAGGTTCAGTGCTGGCACCAATCATGTTTTTAGTGTATATCAATGATATAAACAGTAACACTGGAAATGAGAGCTATCTGAATATGTTTGCAGATGATGCAAAAATACAAAGGAGAATTACTAACACAGACTCTTGTAGGGAGCTACAAGAAGAATTAAATAAACTTCATGAATGGAGTAGTACATGGCAAATGGAATTCAATGTCAGTAACACTGGAAATGAGAGCTATCTGAATATGTTTGCAGATGATGCAAAAATACAAAGGAGAATTACTAACACAGACTCTTGTAGGGAGCTACAAGAAGAATTAAATAAACTTCATGAATGGAGTAGTACATGGCAAATGGAATTCAATGTGGACAAGTGTCATGTAATCAAATTTGGTAAAAGTGGAAAAAGACCTGATTGGGATTATAAGTTAGGAAATAAAACCCTATACACATCAGAAAGAGAGAAAGACCTAGGTGTGATTATCAATAACAGACTATCTCCGGCTGACCATATCAGCGAGAAGGTACGTAACATGTATACACTGCTTGCAAATATGAGAGTAGCATTCACATACATAAATGAAGACATGCTAAGAAGGATAATAACGTCATTCATTAGACCAACCCTGGAATATGCATCAGTAGTCTGGAGTCCTCATCTCAAAAAGCACATAGACAAGATTGAAAAAGTTCAAAGGGCCGCTACAAGATGGATACCAAGCTTAAGGGACCTAAGCTACGAAGAAAGACTAAATAAACTGAATCTACCAACACTACAGGAGAGAAGTAAAAGAGGTGACATGATAATGCTATATAAGTGAATATCAGGGAAGGAGAAAATAGACATAAATGATTACTTAACATATGGAGAAGCATCAGCAAGAGGACACTGCAAAAAACTGCATAAGAAGAGAGGTGATAAAGACGTAAGGAAATTCAGTTTCCCAAACAGAGCAATTGATCAATGGAATGCACTACCGAATGAAATAGTGTGTGCCAAAACAATTCACAAATTTAAGGATATGTACGATAAATATGGTTTAAGACACGGGACAGCACGAGCTTGACTCATTCCTGTAAAGATACAATTAGGTAAGGTAAGAACACACACACACACACACACACACACACACACACACACACACACACACACACACACACACACACACACACACACACACGAACAGCCGGAGAGAGCAGACGTCCCAGCCATCGCTCCTAGCCTTGAGTAGTTTCAGGAATTTTGTCTGTCCTGTCTCCTAGGGTCCTTCTTTAAATTTAAAATAATGAAAGTTAGTAGACTACCAAAAATGTAAAGATTTGTTGGCTATAGTATACATGAATGTTTGTGGTTTATTCGGTAACAGCTGTTTTGGTACTTTACATTAAACATGGCCGAAAATGTAAACAGTGAGGGAATGGAATTTCAAGGATTTGATGCTAATACTAATGTCATGGACCTGGTGAAAACATTAATTATGAGGATTAGTGAACTCGAAAAGAAAGTAGAGAATCTAGTGATAAAGGATGTGTCAGTAAATACGGAAACCACCATACAGAGTCTGATCCAGTCCAATGAAACAGCCAATGAAGAGATTAGGAATTTGAAGCGGGAAAATGTTGAACTGAGGAGGAAACTAGAAGAGAGTACTAATAAAATGGAGAAGGTGAGTAATGTATTAGAAGAACATAAGGCAAAGTGGGCACACGTAGAAGAAGAACAGAAAGAAGTGGTCAGCTTAAGAGAGATCATCCAGGAAGAAAGGGAAATGAACAAGAAAGAAATGGAAGAAAATGTAGTGAAAATACTGAAGAAAAAAGAGAAAATAGTGAGAGAAACTGTAGAAAGGAACAGATGTGTGGTTAGTATTTGGAAACAGGGAAGAGGAAGAAAAGGTTAGGTTCGTAAGACTCGAGAGAGACACGAACAAGGTGAGAGGAATATTAGGCAAGATTGACCCTGAGGGAGACAAGTGGGTAAAAGAAATTGAGGAAGTAAGGAGGATAGGGCCTTATAAGAAAGGGGAAACAAGACCAATGAGAGTCAAGTTTACATGAGAAAGTGTAATAAATGAGATACTTAAAGTGACCTGGAAATTAAGCAAAGAGGCGGGGATGGAAAATATTATAATAAGAAAAGATCTGAATGAAGAAGAAAGAGAAGTTTTAAAATCATTAAAGGAAGAAGTAAAGGAAAAAAATGATAAGAGGACAGAGGAAGAACGTAATACTTTTTTTTTGGAGAGTATTGGATATGAAAGTAAGGAAATGGTATTTAAGGAAATAGAAGTGAAGGAAACTAGGGGGGATGGTTGTGAAAGATCAGAAGTTGAGGAAGTGGTACGGACAGAGAGTAGGAGAGAAGAGGGTATTAAAAACGTCAAAAATAATTTGAAGATGATATATACTAATGTTGATGGTTTCATATCGACAAGGATCGAAATTAATGATTTCTTGAGAGAACATGAACCTGATGTCATGTGCTTTGTAGAGACCAAATTAAGAGAAGATATTGATGTTCATTTGGGAGATGGTAAATACAAAGTATGGAGAAAAGACAGAAAAGAAAAAAAGGGAGGAGTGATGATAGCAGTGAAGAACAACATAAATGTAGATACTGTGGAAATGGGAGAAGGCAGGGCTGAAGTGATATATATGAAATTAGAAACTGGAGAGAATGTTAAGAGAGATATGACGGTAGTGTATGTCCCCCCAAAGACGAGAGCATGGAAGGATGACGAATACCATGAGATGTTGTCAGATATGGCTAGCTACTTGCAAAAAATAATTGAGAAAAGCAATAATATAATTTTGGTGGGTGACTTTAATTGTAAAGAGGTGAACTGGGAGGAATGGTACTCGGGAGGCGGCGAGGATTCTTGGGGCACTATGTTATTAAAGATAATAATGAATAATGTGATGACGCAATGGGTCAAAGAAGAGACACGGTTTCGAGGTGAGGACACACCAGCAAGGTTAGATTTACTGTTCACCAAAGAACCCGATGTAATAGAATCATTGGAATATCTCTGTCCTTTGGGAAAAAGTGATCACGTGGTCATTGAGTTCCAGATGTTAATAGGAAACGTCGAGCCAAGAGACGAGCTTCATAGACAGGGAAGATACAACTTTGGCAAAGCAAATTTTACAGGATTGAGAAACTTTTTTGAAAATGCGGATTGGAGAAAATTCAGAGAAACAAGAGAGATACAGAGGAAGTGGGATATCTTTCTAGACCTCTATAATTTGGGAGTGGAAAAATTTGTACCAAGAGTAAGAGGGAAAGAAAACAGGAAAAAGGAGTGGTTTAATAGAAGGTGTATGATAGCAAAAAAAAGAGAGAGATAAGGTGTGGAACAATTGGAGAAAGAGAGGTAACGACAGAACAAAGGAAGAATATAAAAGAACAAGAAATGAATACACAAGAATACGTAGAGAAGAAGAAAGGAATTTTGAAAAAGGTATAATTGACAAATGCAAGGATGAACCCAAACTGTTTTATAGATTTGTTAATGGCAAACTGAAACAAAAGGAAGGAATCACCAAGCTGAAAGTAGAAGGAGAGGTCTTTAAGGATGCGGCAATGCAAGCAGAAATAATGAACAAACATTTCCAGTCAGTTTTCACTAAAGAAAAGGAGCTTGTGGAAGGGGAGGGAGTGATTAGAAATGTTCCGGTGATGAAAGATATAAAAGTGGAGGTACAGGAAGTGTATAAATTACTGGAAACTCAAGATGTAAGGAAAGCCCCAGGACCTGATGGAATTTCTAATTGGGTACTGAAGGAATGCAGAGAACAACTGACGGATAAAATTCACAGCTTAATTGTATGCTCACTGGAAGAGGGGAAAGTGCCAAAAGAATGGAAGAGGGCAAATGTGGTACCAATTTACAAGGGAGGAAACAGGGAAGAACCCCTGAATTATAGACCAGTGTCTCTAACCAGCATGGTCGCAAAATTGTGTGAGAGAATCCTGAAAGACAGATGGATAAAATATCTGGAAGAGATGAATATTTTGGCTGAATGTCAGTTTGGATTCAGAAGTGGAAGGTCATGTGTTTCAAACTTGTTGAGCTTTTACTCAAGAGCGATTGATGTGGTACAGGAGAGAGATGGTTGGGTGGATTGTGTGTACTTAGACTTAGAGAAGGCCTTTGACAAGGTACCTCATAAGAGACTAATGTGGAAACTAGAATATATAGGAGGACTAAAGGGGAAACTTCTGGAATGGATGAGAGACTTTTTGAGAGACAGACAAATGAGGACAGTAATAAAGGAAAAGATGTCTGGATGGAGGAAAGTAACAAGTGGAGTCCCTCAAGGCTCAGTGTTGGCGCCAGTAATGTTCCTGATTTACGTAAATGATATGGTAGATGGAGTGAACAGTTACGCAAGTCTGTTTGCTGATGATGTAAAGATCTTGAGGAAGATAGAGGTTGAGGAGGATTGTAAAATACTGCAGGAGGATTTGGATAGGATACACAATTGGAGCTGGACGTGGGAAATGAAATTTAATGTAAAGAAATGTAAAATATTGGAAATGGGTAAAAGTACCAGGAGACCATCACTGAATAATTTTTTGGGTAATGAATTAATCACAAAAAGGAGAGAAGAGAAAGATTTGGGAGTGCTGGTCCAAGATAGTTTGTCACCAGAAAAGCACATTAACAAGATAGTTGGAGAGACTTATAAGCTCTTGACCAACATAAGAGTAGCATTTCATTATATGGATGAGGAAATGATGAAAAAATTGATAGTGGCCATGATCCGCCCTAGGTTAGAATATGCAGCGGTAGTGTGGTCCCCACACAAAAAGAAAGATATAAACAAGATTGAGAGAATACAAAGAACAGCAACCAAGATGGTCCCCAGTCTGACAGACCTGTCATACAGAGAGAGGCTGGAAAAACTGGATTTGCCTTCATTAGAGGAAAGGAAAAAGAGGGGAGACATGATTGCGGTGTTCAAGACCATGGTGGGAGTAGATAAAATTGACAAAGAAGATCTGTTTGTATGGGATAAGAGAGCAACAAGAGGACATGGAATGAAATTGAAAAAGTCAAGCTGCTTGAAGGATATCAAGAAGTATAGCTTTCCTTACAGAAGTATAGACTTATGGAATAGCCTGGACAAAGAGATCGTCCAGTCTAAAAACTTAAACGAGTTTAAAGTTAAATTCGACTTACTGAGAAACAGCGACGGAAACCCACGAGCATAGTACATTCCGTGTATATCACAATTAGGTATATTAGGTAAATACTTAAATATTTGGAACGACTTAGACAAAGAGGTGGTGCATGAGAAAAACATTCATGTGTGTAAAGGTAGACTTGATAAATGTGGATATGGAGACAGGACAACACGAGCATTGCTCAATTCCTGTATACTACAAATAGGTAAATACAAATAGGTAAATACACACACACACACACACACACACACACACACACACACACATATGTATGCACACGGGCAACAGGTAGGCATTTTTATATTTTCGTATTTCTCTCGTATATCAAAATTATTTATTTGAATACTGTAACTTTGTTTTAATTATAGTACGAAAATTTCGTGGATAACCGAAATCGCGTGAAAAAGGGATTATCTGTATATATATATATATATATATATATATATATATATGTGTGTGTGTGTGTGTGTGTGTGTGTGTGTATACAGTCGACCCTTTGTCTTCGCGGGGGTTAGGGGCCTGAGACCCCCGCGATGATCGAAAATCCGTGTAAAATTGGTGCCCCCCTAAAAACACCCCTAGCCCCCCATTTCCTTCTTTAACCCCTACACCGCGGGCATGTTTACCGATGTTTTGTGTGTGCCGTGGGGTTATTCGGGCTCCGACAGACTCTCAAAAAATATTTGCCAAAAATCAGTTATTAGTCCTAGAATATTAAAATTACATATGCTTATGGCACATACCTTCAGCTTTCTCCTGGAATGTTTGTTGAGCCTTCGTCAGTTACCGTAGGACTTGTGGAGACCTCTGAAGTTGGGTAACGAAGTCTCCACTTTACACTTCCCGACAACCCGTAATATGATTACCACAGCCAGATATTAACACTATAAACACTACTCTACGATTTTCAAGTAATTTGGGATCCATACTCCCCCAAAAAAAACACTGTGAAAGCAATGAAAATTACGAGCGCGTCTGACCGTCGCACTGGCACTAGTTCGCTCTTGGTACTCTGTCATTTATTATTCATAAAACCCCTCACACTTTATATTTCTATTACTATTAAACACATATATATATCTACAGTCTTTATCCATAAGTTTCCTTCAGTAGTGTTAGTTTATTGTCACTGTAGGGATTCAATTTCTTTCAGTAAAATACATAGCATTCACTTTCTCGTCCTGTATACTAGCATTGAGAGTGAATGCCACTTTCATCTTCACTTTCATAACTCATAGCATTCAGACATGCTAGAGTGAAACTTTCACTTTCATTACTCCTAGGGTATATACTCGTATTCTTATAATACTGCTCATTTACATTTCTATTTACGTTCTCTATTTTATTTACGTTATTTACATTTCTATTTTATTTACACTGGTATGCACTGTCACTTGAAGTAACTTATAAAACTATTTTCCATTGTTCACGTATATTTACATTCATTACTTTCACTTGCTGTTTACACATTATTTACACATTATTTAGAATTCCACTTGCACTGTTTTACTCAATAGAAAGATCGTAGTCACTCTTTTATCAATTGTCAGCCCTTTACCTCTTTCGACACGAGGTTTAGTAGGGAGTAAAGGTCACAGGGCCCTTTGCATGGGGGTGAAAAAGTCCCTGAAGTCAGCAAGAAGAAACATACGTACCCTCACTTCGGAAGATGAGAGTAAACTGATAACGGAGGGCCGGGGTAGAGGCCTACTTAGGGGATATTCAGTGCTACCAATGTTAGCTCTTGAAACAGCTATGTCTAGCACTGAAATGATTGGCAGGAAATCTAGACAATACATTATAAATTAGATAGTTCCAGGTGAATGTAAATATCACTTAGGCTACTCCCATCCCTCCTTACATGTATATTTATTACGAAAATAGATTATACGGCATATTTCAAGGGGAAAAAAACAGCGAAAATTAGCGAACGAGTGCACGTGAGGTGTTGTCAGGTGATAATTAGCCAATTCCGGGTGTATGGCACTCTCACTTACCTTATTTCTTTCTTGTATATATTATTTGGTATAAGAATAGGACATAGGGCTTATTTCAATGGATGAAATAAGTGAAAAATTCCAGGGAAGATTTACTTAGCGTAGCATGGCCGGGCAGGCGAGAGGATAGGGTAATGGAGGGGAGTCAAGAACGGGGAGAAATGGCTAAATTGTCAACAATGGATGGGAGTACAGATGAGATTAGGAGTGCTGACTAGTGTTGGACATTGGCAGTACTGATAGATGATACAAGCCCCCACTTGGAAGCCCGGGTGAATTCAAAATAACACAGAATCACAAAAGCAACGCCCCGCGGTATGATCCCTTGCTCCCAAGCGTCACGAAAGTGACTCCCCGCGGTTAATGGGTTAATGAAAGAAAACCCCTGTGTACATGTCAAAAAACACTTTATTTATAATTAAAGTATGAAAAAAATAGTTTAATTGCGTAGGTGGATGGCCGCTTACACCGCTCGTCACAGCTACACCCTCACCCTCCACCATTGTTACCAGGATTTTCCCTCCCGTAACTTGTCCAGCAATTCTACCTTCTCCAGCAGGGTCATTACCTTCTGGCACTTTGGGGTGCCTTCAGGAGATGTCTTGGCTGCTCTCTTAGGGCCCATGGTAAATAAAATGATGGTGTCACGGGGAGATCAGCGAGTACAAGCACACACAAGCATGGTCACAGTGAGAATGGGTTTCGGGACAATTCGCCGTCAAGTCAATTTGGAGTCACAACAATAACAAGACACTTCGCCGTCAGGACTTTTCGCCCTCAGGACGATTCCCTGTCATTTATTTACATACTATAATAGTCTTTTAAATATGCGAGTTTTAAAAGTGGTGGTGGTTTATTGTTTTTATAATAAATGTAGTGACATCTGTTGAGGCTCAGCCATATCTTTCCCCACGGTTTGCGTCCATTATGACCGATCAGAATAACACGTTGGATATTGTCATTTGAGATGAATATATACCTGTACCTCTTCAGAGCCGTTTTAAAATATACCCAGGATGTTGTAGTACCAATGAAAATTAATGAATCAGCTACGGATGAAGCTAGAATATAATTCAAAGTTGACTACAGTGAAGTAGAAACACGTTAATTATTGGCTAAAAGTGCAACTTATAAATGATATCCAAAGCCTACGCTATTGAATGAACATAGACTTTGATAGATCCCCCTGAAAATTAGTTATTAAAGTATTAATTATTCAAAAATAAGTATATTTATAGAACGACGGGGAATCGTCCAGGGTGCAAATTGTCCTGATGGGGAATCGTCCATGTTTTGACGGCGAATTGACTTGACGGCGAATGATCTCGGAACCTGAGAATGAGAGAGCCTGCCGCAAGAGATTCAAAACAATGCGGGGGTGGCGCGGGTGGCGCTGCGGGCGGTATACAGCGTGTGGCGTGCGATTTGAATGTGTTTCCATTTTTCTCTGGACTTCAAAAAAGGTGATTTGGTTTCCCTGGTGACAAACCACGAACAATCGAAACTGCAAACAGAGGAACCGCGAGGACAGAGGGTTGACTTTATATATATATATATATACAGTATATATACACACACACACACACACACACACACACACACACTCAAACATTGATTATTGAAGTTATGTGGTCACCTTCTCTGCGACAAAGCTCAAGCAAAAAGTTACAGGATATATAGTTCATTCTTGCGCAGTGTGGTGCCCATCATACAGTGTCAGCTCTACTCAGCTTCCACAGTCCCACTCAAACTATTCCCCTTGCATCTCACCAAAGTCTAGGTGCATTATTATTTGGGTGTAGGTGTGAGTGTGGGTGTGTGTTCTTACCTAATTTTATCTTTACAGGAATGAGTCATGCTCATACTGTCCTGTATATTAAACCATTTTCATCATACATATCTTTAAATTTATGAATACTTTTGGCACACACGATTTCATTCGGTAGTGCATTCCATTGATCAGTTGCCCTATTTGGGAAACTGAATTTCCTTACATCCTGGTTGCATCTCTTTTTATGTATTTTTTTTGCAGTGTCGTCTTGCTGTTGCCTTCCCATAGGTTATATACTCATTGATGTCTATTTTCTCTTTCCCTGAGATGCATTTATGTAGCATAATCATATCTCCTCTTTTCCTTCTCTCTTGTAATGTTGGTAGGTTCAGTTTTTCTAGTCTTTCTTCATAACATAGATCTTTTAGCTTGGTACCCATCTTGTAGCAGCCCTTTGTACTTTTTCAATCTTATCTATTCATTTTTTGAGATGAGGATTCCAGACCACTGATGCATATTCCAGGGTTGGTCTGATGAATAATGTTATTATCTTTCTAAGCATGTCTTCATTTATATCTGTGAATGCTGTTCTTATATTAGTGAGCAGTGTGTGCATGTTTCGTACCTTCTCATTTATGTGGTCAGCCGGAGATAGTCTGTTATTGATAATCACTCCTAGGGGTGTGTGTGTGTGTGTGTGTGTGTGTGTGTGTGTGTGTGTGTGTGAGTGTGTGTGAGTAAACAAAAACAGCAAGCTCAATGCATGAGGCCTGGGATGGCCGTTGTTTACGACATTATTCTTGTCTCAGTGTTATAATGCATTAGTTTCTTATTGCATCGTGTTGATAGTTATAACGCGCTATCACAGAGCACGATTCTCACATAACACGGGAGGTACCATTTTGTGTCCCAAAAATGTTACAACACAGAAATAAATAGGTACAGTAGTCTCTCATTTATCCGAATGCTCAGTATCTGGACATGTTCATTATCTGGATGCTGGACCTTGACTGTATTAAACCATTATCCAAATTTACTTGCTATTATCTGGATGTAACAGTCCTCGAGAACTTCTGCTGGCTGGCCGATATGTTCAAACATTTGGCATCATGGCTGCTGGGCTTGAGCCATGAGCGGGAAGTAGTCCGTAACCCACAACCAGAGCTAAAATGCCCGTCCGCCCCTGTACTGAATGGCCAAAGTCGTGTGCTCATCCTATCACTCCCGACTCACTTCCAGCTCCCTAGTAATACGATTGTAACCCGCAAGCGGTGTCAAAATGTCCGTACGCATCCTCACTGAATGTCCACTGTCGTCCGGCTGTGATCAGTGGGCCAGGTCTTTCCCAACCACCACCACCATCGAACACAGACCACAAGCCATGATTACATGTTTGGTGACAGTGGCTGTCCGCCTCTGTACCAAACGTCAAAAGTTCCCTGTTCACCATGAGTTGTGTTTCCACATGGCCGCTCGGCATCTAACAGACTGCAAGCCATGAGCATACCTATGGTAAAAGCGCCCATCTGCCTGTTGACAGAAGGGGGAGAATCCTACCCAAGGCCTCGCTTCACCCCCATCCCGTCCCTCCTCCATACTCTCCTGGCTCCCTCCTCACTGCCTCAGTCCCTACCCTCCTCCATGATGATAACACTGACTCATGAATTTTCAGAGTTTTTTGCGATTTATTCAACTACTATTGGTTGCATTGAAATTCCGAAGTGACCACGAGAAAGCTCATGAAATTCTGCATCCAGACATATGCCTAACTCTTGGAAGATACTGGCAAAATTTTGCACTAGGATGGTGGGAAGTTATATGAAGGTAAGTTTATTCCTGAACACATTTTTCTTGCAACATTTCTGTACTTTTAATGATCAATCTTATGTGTTTTTATTAGCTTATAGTATAAACACCAGCAAAGATGATGGTTTACCATTTATACCAATACAGTATAACTAATTTCCGGTGGCATATTTGGCCATGGAATACTTTTTGAGCCCCTGGAACAATCACATGTCACAAATGAGATTTTCAAACTGTCATAAGGTTTTTTGTGGATTTTTGTTGATTATGCTTTGTTTTCTTAATGTTTAGCATAATATGGATAATCCTATGTATGTTTTGATGTCTCAATATGGCAGAATGACTGGAAAACAGAACCAAAATTAGGAGGGGTATTGTACTATTGCCGGCACTTATAGCTGGCACAATTAGCGTTGTCAATCCTCTTTTTCTTTGATGTGAATCCCATTCAGCTCGAATCAGTTTCTCCAGATCATTTATTAGTGAGGGGGAGAGTAGCCGAGAGATGTCTGGCGCATGTGTAAGGGGTGGCGTTGTTGGTGGGCAGGGGGTGGGGGTGAGGGAAATGTGACTGAGTAAGTGCGGCACCAGAGGAATACAGATGTGACACCTGCATATTTGTTAAAAACGTAGGTTTACAATGTGAATGAGCTAAAACAACCTCTTTTTAGTGGTAATGACATTGAGTTAGGGATTCCACTTATATCTCAGAATGCTACTACAATCTGTTTGTTGAGGTTAACATATACAGGAACTGTCATTTAACAACAGTGCTAGAAGTCTGATAAATGTTGACAGTTGGAAGTGGTGGCACGTTACATATGTTTTACAGGGTAATAATCAGGGAAACTAATTATAGTTTTAATGAACAAGCGGCAAAAGGTATTGCAGTAGCATCTGACTGTATAATAACCCTTAACCCTTTAACCGCGGGTATTGTTTTGGCCTGACTGTCCTCTCCCGCGGGGGTTTCAGCCAAATGTAAACAAACCTTTAAACCTTAATAACTCTGCACAGAATAAAGCTCGAGAAAAAAATAAGGTACCATTAGAAAGTACTAACCTTCAGCTTTCCATTGATGTAGGTTTCATGACTTTGTTGACTTTCACAGGACGGGCAGTGCCGTTAGATGTGAGGGGTGTAAAATCACTATTTTTCGCTCACACACCATTACCTTCGCTCATACACCATTACCAAATGCCAACCTCATTCTGATAATAATACTATAAACATATATGGACACTGCACATACGATAAACACCCACTCTGTGTTCACTGAGGCAGGTAAAAGGCACTGTAATTACCCGCACTTCACTGCCACATCAGCGGTGTTGTAATCACTATTTTTCGCTCACACACCATTACCAAATGCCAACCTCATTCTGATAATAATACTATAAACATATATGGACACTGCACATACGATAAACACCCACTCTGTGTTCACTGAGGCAGGTAAAAGGCACTGTAATTACCCGCACTTCACTGCCACATCAGCGGTGTTGTAATCACTATTTTTCGCTCACACACCATTACCAAATGCCAACCTCATTCTGATAATAATACTATAAACATATATGAACACTGCACATACGATAAACACCCACTCTGTGTTCACTGAGGCAGGTAAAAGGCACTGTAATTGCCCGCACTTCACTGCCATATCAGCTGTGTTGTAATCACTATTTTTCGCTCACACACCATTACCAAATGCCAACCTCATTCTGATAATAATACTATAAACATATATGAACACTGCACATACGATAAACACCCACTCTGTGTTCACTAAGGCAGGTAAAAGGCACTGTAATTGCGTGCACTTCACTATCACATCAGCAATGTTGTCACTCACACAGCTGGACAGATACTGATGCGTGTTTGGTCCGGGGTGGGGTGGGGGGCCCAGGGGGTGGGAGGTGGGGCCCCAGGGGGGGGAAGAGGGAGGTGGGGGTCGGCTGGAGTGAAAGAACTTAATAGCTACTCTCCCTTGAAACAATTGGCGCATGGAAAAAACGCGGGGTATTCAAAATATTCACAAACATTCGAGAATGACACCCGCGGTTTGGTCCAGTTTTTGCAACGTCATTCTGGAATGACACCCGCGGTTAAAGGGTTAATGGACAACAACAGTAAGTTTTGCATAGTATGACCATACCCACAATAATTTGAGTTTTTTTTTCAAAGTGTGTTCAACATTGCTTAAGAAAGGCTACAATTATTGAATCCATGATGATCCCTTAACATTTGAGACAGATAATTTTAATGTTTACCATGAGATTAGGACTGACTCTTATTGCACAATATGCTATATTTGCTTGTTCATGAATAATTGTTACATTAATCTTACGATTGCCAGGGCATTTATAAGCAGACATGATTATTTATCTTTAGCCAATATAGCACTATCAGATAGGGCACTTACTTTAGATTTCTGTATCTTATCTTTGTAACCCCAACGGTGTTTGCCAGTATAATATACCCAAGTTCTTAGCAGACCTTGAAGGGCTAAAGTCATTGGCACGAGTATATTACTCACTGTGATATTGACAGTTGATAATGCATGAGAACATAATGCAGCATTAATTAAGGGAGTATAATATCACTTGATACATCTTAATTTATTATTTTACAGACATTACACTCAGTAATGAGTCCAGCCACCCTCCTTCTCTACGACCTCCCAAAACCTATTGGGCATTATGGCCACATTATTCCTTACGAAATGTGACTTCCTTTGGAATATTTCCCACTGAGTCATAATGTGGGCCATCAGCTGGTCTGCTGTTTTCTTTCATCCTGGTACCCATGTGTTGACCATGGTTCCCCAGATATTTTCGATTGGGTTGCAGTCACAACCCTCGTTCGGCCAATCTATGAGTTGCAGGTTTTCTTGACTACTAAACCATTCCTGAACCACTCCTGCTGTGTGTTCTGGACAGCGATCTTGGACAAAGATGACTGGTCCAGGGGGGAAGGGGAAATTTTTCTCTTGTAGCGAAGGTGAGGGAAGTCTTGCATAATTTCAATATATTTTTGCGCATTGAATCATCCCTTTACCTTCACTATATCTCTTACCGCATGGATGGAAATATAACCCCACACATTGCATGTAATGTACCCACTTCTCATCTCTTCATAAACATTGTTTTGCTCATAGCTGGCAAGAACAAAAATTACATTGTAGAAGGATACCATGTTTGTATTAATAAAAATTATGACTGATTTGAATTCTATCCTATGCTCATCTCACTACAGTCTCCTTGGAAATCAAAGGAAGGTGATCTGTGGGTAACAACTCTGTATTGTGGAACGTTGTTGCGGAGACGTTTAGGAGTCTAAAAGTAATAAAGGGAGAATATTTTAATAATGCGCCAGTTCACTGAGTGGTCCTGCCATTTGGTGGAAGTCTGTGAGTGTCTCCCAGATACATGATTTGCGGGTGTGAGGGTTACAGCTACCAATATTTGATGTTACTCTACCCAAAGCCAGCAAAAACTGAGTGTTGTTATATTGAACATCAGGTTTACACCAACAAAACTAAGGGTTCTACAGTATTCATGGCCTTATAAAGAAGATGGGTTGGGGAAAAAAGTAGTATTCAAACGTATGTTCTACTTCTGTCTATCAGGTGATTTCTAGGGATGTATTAAAAAGGGTTTATATGGAATTATTGCCTTCATGCATGTATAAGGACGGTAAATAATTCGTATAAGGGTAATAGGATTTCCATTTCTTAAAAACAATGATGAAACATACGGATAAATTCTCCATGTGACATTTCCATGTGGTACTTGGCTCTGCCACACATACGACTGTAAACAAACATGAGACTGGCAAGGTGCGTCGGTGATAGGGATCACTTGGTTCTGAGACATTGACAATGAGAACAGTTAGCAAAATGACAGACATTGTTTGCGCTGTGGCTGACTGCAAATCAAATTCAACTTTCAACGAAGATCAGCACCCATTCATGAAATAAGTGAAAGGATGGGCCAGGTTTCAATCAAAGATGGATGCCAAACATCGTAGGCTGTGGGGGAGACAATGTAGAAGAGGTGAAGAGTGGACAGCAACCAGGAAAACATGTTGTACATTTCTCTGGCAGCAAATTTTAAAATATGGCAAAATTTGTGCTTGAAAACAGTTCTCCATATATTTACCATGTTATAGTCTTACACCAATTATAGGAGATGTTTATTGAACAGTAAATTGTAAGCAGAAGTTAATTCCATGGAGATGATGATGCCTGATTTATGATTTTTTTTTTTCTTTCCTTCTTCTAATGCCACTTACACACCAATAACATGATTGCCAAAGGCATTTGAAAAATTTTGTGATTTGAGGAAACTACATGAAAGTGCATAGAAAAATTTATCTTTGAAACCCGCAAAACATGTTTCTGGGAGAAGTTCACAGACTCCCACCAGATGGCAGGACCATTCAGTGCATTGGCCCATTCAGAACACGCACCAACACCAGGGCCTTCACATTTATCTTTGTTAGTAATTATTGATTTAACGAACTTTCATACCACATTATGATTAGAAAGTGAACCATGGTCTTTCTCATTTCTCATTGTTATTTATTAGTGATTAAACGAACTTATATACCACATTATGATAAAAAGTGAACCTTATCTTGACGAGGTGTGTGTGCGCGTGTGTGTGTGTGTGTGTGTGTGTGTGTGCATGTGTGTGTGTGTGTGTGTGTGTGTGTGTGTGTGTGTGTGTGTGTGTGTGTGTGTGTGTGTGTGTGTGTATGAATTATCAGGTTCAGTTATTTTAATGCAGTAAAACCTCGATATAACGGACTTCAATAGAACAGAATTCACTTTTATTGGACCCGAGAAGGTACTGGACTAAATTCCTATATATCGGAAAAAGTCCGATAAAGCCAGCAGTCTGGACTGCCTGACCACTTCAGCTGTGTTCACCACAATTAGGTAAATAAAAGACATGTTTATCAGTGTACAGTACAGTATTATTATATATATTATACCATTTATTAATGTAGTGAAGTTACAGCACAGTATAATACCACAATAGTTGTCAAAACAGTTTAAAAACCGTTCATGCAATACAGACTAATGTCTGATATATCGGAAAAAGTCCGGATTAGCATGGGGAAGTCCGGATGTTGCTTTTATCGGAATTTCGCATTTTTCGGAATGGTTTGGGTCCCAATTAGTCTATTATAGTGTAGTCTTACTGTATTATTGTTTTAGCATTCTACAGCAGTTCAGTATTAAACATTACTGGGTGTTGATCTTCCTCCACACATGTATATTTCCATGTTGGAAGATTTTCTGATCTGAGAACACCATCCTGGACCAGAAGTCTAGGCCTTTGTTGACATACTGACGTGCAGAGTTAAGCCTGGCAGCATGGTGTGCCTTAGTGAGCAACTCCTTTATGGCCAGAACCCGGTGGTGTATTCTGGCCTTTTAAAGCCGCCTCTGGACTATAGCAACAGACACGTCCAGCTGGAGTCTGCTTCGGAGTGCCACCACGTTCGTTATGGAGGTTTCCTCAGCCACTTGTATAATGTGCTTATCTGTGATGGTGTCGTTACACGGGAGCACGGTGTCCTGGCTGTGAGGAAATGTTATAAAGAGAATACTGTACGTCATTGGAAACAACATCCCCACTATCCGGACATAAGAATGTTTCATACTGTAGTTTTTTCCATACTATACTTACCTCATTTCACTCTTTAATGCCCTTTATTGGTGTGAATAGGGTGTTAGGAGCTAGGCATGTGCAGTAGGAAGGTGTTTTTCTGAGTTAGGCTAGGTTAGGGTCCATAAGTACCAGTCCAGGAGCCAGTCACCAGAATGTTTATTAATGTATGAACATACTTCTAAACCCTCATTTTTATGTTTCTTTTGCATTTATTTCAGTCATTTATGTGCCTTATTGGTGTGATTTGGGTCTTAAATAGGTGCTATGCATGTCCAGAGGGAGTTGTATAGGTGTTTCTCTGAGTTAGGGTCCATAAGTACAAGTCCATAAGCTGGGGCCCAATATCCGGACAGAACCAATATCCGGACCTACCTATGGCTCTATTACGTCGGATATTGGAGTGATTACTGTACGTCATTGGAAACAACTATTTTACATGCTCGTAGGAACGGTGGTTGAGGGTGGAGTGGGGGACCAGGGGGGGGTTGGGGGGGTAGGGAGGGAGAGGAGATGGACTGTGGTGTGAGGGAGGATTGCAAAGGAGATAATATGTCACACAAAATTGACGTCCTGTTACCTGTACAACAGGGTTAGTATAACATGATGTCGTTGATGCTGGTATGCATTTTTGTAGGTAAAAAGTATGTCATACATCGTTGACGCTGTGCTTCGGGTTATTGTCAAATATATAACTATATACAGTATAAGTATTGATGTAAGCAAAAACATTATGAAACAGTCACATCATTCATGTTCGGCATACACAAATGGCAAAAAAGGTAACTACCAACCAAGTCTGCCATAGTTAGGCATTCTTACCCTGTTTAGTAAGATCTGTTTCTTTCCACATCTTGATCCATTTTGCCACAGTTGTTGGGGATATGCTTGGTTGGCGATGGCCCAAATACTTGAGCCTCCATTCTGCAGACCAGTGATCTGCCGTCGCAGGGCTACTTGCTTTTCCTGTCTTTTCTTTGTGAATCCTGAACTGTGAACGGTGTGGGAATGCTATGTATATTTCAATGGGGAAAACGATATACAAAATTTCGGATTACAAAAGTTTTTTTTTTGGTCCCTATCCCTTTTGTATTTCAAGGACTCACTGTATATGTATGTACATGCACGCATGCATGCGCACACAGTTGGGGCATCAGAAAGACAACACTCATATCCCCTTGCTCCGTGCTGGTCACCCTTGGCCACAGCCAGCCATACCTAAATAATATTTTTATATGAGTCAAGCTCTGAATGGTGTTCGAATATAGAAGAGTAAGTTTAAGCAAATGTGTTGTCCAAGTAGCAGAATACAGCCAGTTAGTGCAGGAATGCGCTGATCAAGCATCAAGCTGTGTCGTCTACCTCAGACATGTACCAAGGTGATGCATACTTGTAAGTAGAATTTTTTTCTCAATACCACAGTATTGCAGGAGTTAAGAAAAGGGATAAAGGAAGAAAACAGGATGATGATATCTACCAGGAACTGGTTGAAATGGAAGCATATTACAAACTAGTAGAGAGGGTGTACAGATTGAAGAAGGCATTTCAGAGTGAAAAGGATGAAATAAGAAGCAGTTGCACTTGCAGAAGGAGGAAAATGAAAAATTAGTAAAGGAATTAAACTAGAAAGACACAACAATAGATGAGCTGTCAGTTGAGGTGGGTTCACTTAGAAAGAAGATCAGTGAAATGGCAAGCACAGTTGTCAACCATCAGAGTAATATAGAGGAGTTCAGAAATGATACAGCAAGCAAGTAGTCTGATAGACCAAAGCATTGATATTGAAGAGAAGATAATCCAGGTAAATGAAATAATGCAAAGTTACAAAGATGATGGGGAAACTACATATTCTGAAATGGTGAAAGTAAAGAAAAACTTAGAAACAAGAATTGAAGAAAAAAACATTAGAAAGGAAGTGAAAAAATAATCTAAAACAACCCAAAATTGGTCAAAGATTCAGCAGATATCAACAGATCTATAGTAATCACTGGTACAGATGAGGAAGAAATAAAAAACAATTTCGAGAGAGAAAAAGGAAATGGCAAATATAATGAGCATATTGAAGGAACTATCAGAGGAAATCTTTAATAAAGACATAGAGGAACACAAAAGGCTAGGGAAATATGAGAGAAATAAGTCAAGGCCACTGAAAGTAACTCTCCACAATGCAAACAAACTTATAGGAAAAGAGGGATTTAAAAAAGTATGGATAAAAAGATGGCTAACTCAAGAGGAATTGGGAATACTAAAAGAGAAGAGGGAGGAGGCAAAAACAAAGAACGAGAGAAGGTCAGAGGAAGGGAAGAGTACATTTTTTAACAAAGTAATTGGATCGCAGGTACGAAAGTGGTGCTTAACTAACAGGGAATGAAAAAGAGGAAGGTAGTAGACTCAAGTTATGACAAGTATGTAAACAAGATGATTAAGTTGATGTACTCAAATGTAGATGGATTGGTGTCTAAATTTTTAGAAATAGAAGACTATACCAAAGAAAAGGAACCACATATTATTTTCCTAACTGAAACAAAATTAACCCCAAAGATATCAAAGGGTACCCTAAACTTAGAGGAATTCATTTTATAGAGAAGAGATAGGAATTGAAACATAGGAGGAGGAATTATAATACTAACAAAGAAAAATCTACAGGTCAAAGAAATAGAACTAGATATACCCTCACAAATAGAACTGATTGCAGTAGAGATTAATACATCTGAAGGGAAATTTAAGTGTGGCAAATTTTTACATGCCACCCAAAACAAACACTTGGAAAAGAGGTGAATATGAAGACCTGGCAGAGTGTACAATTCAGAGTTTAAGAGCATTACTATATAGAATGGAAGAGAAATCTGAAAGAATTATATTAACTGGAGATTTCAATACAAATATAAATTGGAATACTCTAGATGTAAGAAGCCATGAAAGCTGTTGAGAGCAAAAGCTCCTGGATCTATTGCAGGCATTTTTCCTAACACAACATGTAAAGGAAAACACCGTAAAAAGAGGACTCAGTGATCCATCAGTACTAGAGCTTATATTTACTATGCAAGAAAATGATATTGACAATATAATGTATCACCCCCTATTCATCAAAGGTGACCATGCAGTATTAAATTGCAACTTCAGGATTTATATGACATAGTTAACAGCAATGGGAGTTACAAAAAGAGCCTAAACTACAAAAAGGGCAAGTACTGTGGCCTAAAGAAGTACTTCTTAGAAATAGATTTGGAAAATGAGCTTAGAGGACAAGATATAAATGTTATATATAGAGACTTCTGTGAACTTTGTGAAATAAGAGTCAAAAATTACATCCCACAGAAAAGTCTGTGAACTTGTGAAGTAGGAGTCCAAAATTACATCCCATAGCACAAAGAAGCAGAAATGAAAATAAAGAAATGGTTTAATACAGAATGTACAAAAGCAAAAGAAAAGAGAGACTTGTGGAATAGATATGGAAGATGCAATAGTGAGACGGCATACAACAAATATAAACAGGCAAGAAACGATTATACAGTATGAGGATAAGGAGAGAAGCCCAAAGACGGTTTGAGGAAGACATTATAAATAATAGTAGTGATCAGCCGTAGCTGTTTTACAGATACATCCGAAGCAAAACCAAAGTTAAAAATAAAATACAGTCCATTACGGACAAGGGGATCATCTGTACACAAGAGAAAAATATTTGTGAAGCACTAAATAAAAATTTCCAATTAGTTTTTACAGAAGAAAATAATTTTGAGAGATGATATGGAACATGCATTCTCACACTTATTACCAGGTATACAAATGTCAGAAAAAGAAATACAGGCAGAGTTAAGTAAATTAGACAAAGGAAAAGCAAATGGTCCTGATGAAATTTCATGTTGGGTGCTACATGAATGTGCAAAAGAGTTTAGACCAATATATTTAATATTCAAAGAATCCTTAGGTCAAGGTAAACTACCTGATATTTGGAAGAAAACAAACATTGTTCCCCTATTCAAGAAAGGGAATAGACAGAATCCACTGAGCTACTGATCAGTATCACTAACCAGTGTTGTAAGTAAGATACTAGAAAATCTGATAAGAAAAGTTTGGGTAAACCATCTAGAACATAATATGATAACAGAAAGGCAATTTGGCTTTAGAAAGGGAAAATCGTGTGTTATTAATCTGTAAAGCTACTATGATAGAGTTGCAGAAACATTACAAAAATGAGAAGGATGGGTGGACAGGATCTATCTAGATTTAAAGAAAGCATTTGACAGAGTACCACACCAAAGACTTTTATGGAAACTATACCATCAAGGAGGAATCCAAGGCAACCTGTACTGTTGGATGCAAGATTTTCTCAGAAAAAGGGAAAGGAGAACAGTACTTCGGGGAAATTACTGTACTCATCATGGAGGGAAGTGACTAGCGGTGTTCCGCAGGGCTCACTGCTGGCACCAATTATGTTTTTAGTTTATATAAATGACATAGATAGTAACATTGGAAATGAAAGCTATCTAAATATGTTTGCTGATGATGCAAAAATACAAAGGAAAATTACTAACAGACTCTTGTAGAGAGCTACGAGAAGAATTAAATAAACTTCATGAATGGAGCGATAAATGGCAAATGCATTTCAGTGTGGACAAGTGTCATGTAATTAAGTTTGGTAAAAGTGGAAAAAAAAAAAAAAAAAAAAAAAACACAGATTGGGATTATAAGTTAGGAAGTAAAACCCTACACATATCAGAAAGAGAGAAGGACCTAGGAGTGATTATCAGTAACAGACTATCTTCGGCTGACCACATCAGTTAGAAGGTACGAAACATGTATACACTGCTTGCTAATATGAGAATAGCATTCACATACATAAATGATGACATCTTGAGAAAGATAATAACATCATTCATCAGACCAACCCTGGAGTATGCATCAGTAGTCTGGAATCCTTATCTCAAGCAACACACAGATAAGATTGAAAAAGTTCAAAGGGCTGCTACAAGATGGGTACCAAGCTTAAGGGATCTAAGCTACGAAGAAAGACAAGAAAAATTGAATCTGCCAACACTCCAGGAGAGAAGGAAAAGAGGAGACATGATTATGCTATATAAATGCGTCTCAGGGAAAGAGAAAATAAACATAAATGACCACAATCTCATCAAAGTCTCATTAGTAAACCCTCCCACACCTCCCCATTCTGAACCTATCAGGGTGACCCGATGGCACTTTGATAGGGCAAACAAGGATGGATTTAGGAATTATTTTGCTGACATTCCATTGCAGTCTTTCTTTAGTGATCCCAATTCTACCCAGTCCCACGTTTGCGACTTAATACTCGCTGGTATAGATTTATTCATACCGAGTCAACAGTTCACTAAAAGATCAAACTCTCCAAAATGGTTTGATGGCAACTGTGCCAGAGCAGTAGCCCAAAAGTCATTAGCATATAACTCTTACTTAAGATCAAAAACATCTGAATCACTTTCTCAATTTAAAATTGCTAGAAATCATGCAAATGCTGTAATAAATCTAGCTAATTCAAACTTTCTTCAAAAGCAAGCATCAAAACTACTTAACAACCTTAATGACAATAGAATATTCTGGTCAACTCTTAATTCTTTCAGTAATAACATCAACAAGTCATCATCCATTCCTCCACTAACATCTTCAGATGGCAACATTACAAATGACCCACGTGCAAAAGCAGATATTTTTGCTAATACATTTGCCAGAAATTCTACCATGGATGATGCCAGCCAGAATGTCCCAGTACAAGAACTTGACTCTTCTGAAATAGTTCCACTTAAAATAAAGATACGTAAAATCCAACCTAGACAATTTACCCACCAACAAAGCTCCAGGTCCAGATGGAATTCCGCCAATTGTTTTGAAAATGTGTTCCCCTGAACTTGCCTCTGTTCTAGCTAAATTATTCAGACTATGCATATGTACGTCTTCATTCCCAAATTCATGGAAAGAAGCCAATATCCACCCAATTCTGAAGAAAGGAAGTTCCTCTGACCCCTCTGATTACAGACCAATAGCAGTCACATCTTCTTTAGTAAGGTATTTGAAACTTTAGTTAATAAGCCCATTGTTAAACATCTTGAATCCAACAACTTAATTTGTGATGGACAATATGGTTTTTGCCACGAAAGATCCACCATTGACATTCACACCATCCTTCAATCAATTGACCTACATGGAGAAACTCATGCAGTAGCCTTGATATTTCTAAAGCTTTCGATAGAGTATGACACCGTTCCCTGCTGTCCAAGCTCCCTTGCTATGGACTAACATCTTATGTTCCTTTGATTTCCTCATATCTTAGTGACAGGAAAATAAGAGTAAAAGTAGATGATGTATATTCCAATTTCCACTCAACTACACCGGCTTGCTGCAGGGATCAGTTCTGGCCCCAACTCTGTTCCTGGTTCATATTATTGATCTCTTATCTGTCACCTGCAATCCCATCCACTCATATGCAGATGACTCAACACTTCATAGTTCATTCACAATCAGACACCCATTTACAAATTCTAATATCTCTACCTCTCAACTCAGTACAGTACAGCCATCTCCATAAATCAAGACGTATCTATGATCAGTGAATGGGGACAAAACAACCTTGTCTCATTTAATGTAGTAAAACTAAATATTTACAATTTAGTAATAGACAGATATTGCCAGATTCGTATATTACCTTCAGTACTACAGTACTAATATTCCAATCTCCAAAAGTATTGAAATTCTCGACGTCTCACTTAACAGTGCCTCAGCTGGACCTCTCATGTTAGATCACTTGCTAAAACTGCCTCAAAGAAACTTGGTTTAATGTACAGAGTCCGTAACTTCTTCATTGACGAGCAGTTAACTCTAATTTATAGAAGTCGTATTGCTCACCCTTGTGGAATGGATATGGAGAGGTTGCATTAAAACAACTAGACAAAATTCAGAAAGCTGTTAGAATTATTAATAACCCTGCCATTGCAAATAAACTACCTCCCCTACAAGTAAGAAGGAATGTTGCCTCCCTTGCATTATTTTACAGATATTTTTATGGCAAATGCTGAGACGAAGTTGCATCCATGGTGCCACCTCTCCATGCCTTCCCTTGTGCTACATGGGCATCTGGTAGCGCTCATGAGAGGAATGTCACTCAGCCATATTGCAAAACTTCTGCCCATTAGAATTCTTTCATTCCCCGTACTGCATCTTTTTGGAACTCACTTCCCCAGAGTTGTTTCTCTCCAAACTTAAACCTACAGCTGTTCAAGTCTAACTATTACAGGCACTTTATGAACAGAGGACACCAGTAATCTGGTGTATGGATTATTTATTTATTTTTTTTTTTCCTTCCTCTGTTCTGATATTTAATATATATATATATATATATATATTGACTGTATATGTATATATATATATATATATATATATACAGTAGAAGTCCGATTTTTCGGCATCTATGGGACCAGGCAAGTGCCGAAAAATCAAAATTGCCGAATTATCAAAAACCCTACCCACTCAGTACCTTATATGTTTCGGTGAACACTATCATCACTACTCATATCATTACAAATGTGTTTGGAGAGAGTACTGTATACTGTTTGATACTGTACAATACTGTAATGAATACAGTACTATACATGAATATGAAAAATAAAGAAATTAGTGAACATACTGTATATAAATGTAATGGTACAGTAGGCCTACAAGTTCACATGCACTTACCAAAACTTATAATAGGTTCCTTATTTACATATGTACAATAGAAGGGGTTGATTGGAGTCTGCTACTGCTGGAAGAAGTCCCCAGCAGTAGAGGGAACGAAAAAAATTGGAAAATCTGGCGAGCGATCAGAGATTTTCGTAAATGGGACTATTTCTCAAAACTGCCGAAATGTCAGATTTGCCGGGGAATTGGATGCCGAAGAATTGGACTTTTACTGTATATATATATATATATATATATATATATATATATATATAACCTATGAGGAAGCATCAGCAAGAGGGCTTTGCAAAAAACTGCATAGAAAGAGAGGTGATAAAGATGTAAGGAAATTCAGTTTCCCAAATAGGGGAATGCACTACTGAATGAAATATCGTGTGCCAAAACAATTAATAAATTTAAGGATATGTATGATAAAAGTGATTTAATGCGTGAGACAGTACAAGCTTGACTCATTCTTGTAAAGATAGAATTAGATAAGAACACACGCATGCACGCGGACACACACACACACACACACACACACACACACACACACACACACACACACACACACACACACACACACACACAGTAACGCTTAAGTATATATGGTACCAAGGCTATAGTTGCAGTGCACGACTCTGAGGTCTTCATTATCGTTCCCTGGCAACCTACCATTCAAAAGTGCGTCCCATTTCATGTATAATATGAGACGCGATTCGTGTATAATATGCTACAAAATCGGACGCACTTTTGAATGCTAGGTTGCCTGGGTACGATAATGACAACCTCAGAGTCGTGCACCGCGACTATAGTGTGTGATAATGAAATTGCATGATAACGAAAGCACAGAACCTGTGAGACTTATTCTAATTGGTACCAGCCACCCCAGTTTTATCTTTTACAACAATTTTGACCCATTAAATATATACATTCTTTTATGGTAAGTGTCAGAAACATGTATAGGCATGGTTAGGTTAATAGAAAATGATGAAAAGGGAACTATCAGGAAGAAACACATAACATAGAGATACCCGAGATGGGATTGAGGATAGGGTTTTGAGCCTAGGGGATGAAGAGATAGTGGTTTCCACCACCTGGGATTAACTCCTCAAGGAGGGCCTCATCTTGAATCCCTCAGAGCCATCAGAAACTACAGATCCTGCATCATCATTGTCTGCAGAACCCAGCTCTGGTGCACAATACAGTAACAATGTTTTTTAGCCGAAAAGTTAATGGTAACAGCAGGAGTTCAGATTTCATATTGCAGTGATAACTAAAGCTGTTTTAATTAATGGGACACTGTATTTCGAAATAACAATATATGTGTATAATTGCTGCAGTTCAAAAGTACCTGTAGTATCATTAGCCTTTCTGTAAAAAGAAAAAAAAAAGAAAAAAAAAAAAAGTAAGGATTTTACAGTAAAACCTTCATGGTTAGCAAAATTCAGCAGTGGGAAACTCATGTTTTGTACACTACCTGTATGGATGGATGTAGACCACTTCCACTCTCTCTTTATATGTTGCAGATTGAGTTAACTGTCATTCATTGTCACTGTTGACAAAGATGGTTTCAGGTGGCTCTGGTGTCACATCTGGTAGAGAGTCCTGAGGTGCTGGGGATGGGGGTCCTGGAGGCTGTACTGTTGGATCCTGAGGCTGGTTGAGGATGTTGATGCCAAAGATACACTGGAGGTCTCTGACTCTGTGCGGATCCACTTAGCAGGAGAGGGCGCAGGCTTAAAATCTGAGAGATCTTAGGCTGGATCTGTCTTTGCTGCTGCAGCTGCATTAGCTCCAACTACAGTAGTGCCAACCTCTCTGATGGTTAGAATTACATTTGCAGCATCAGTGCCTGCAGCCAGAGATGGTCCAGGGGCCTCTACCTCCTCTTCCTGTTTATCTTCCTCTGTGGTCAGTAACATGTTGCAGGTCAGCAGCAATTTCCTTTTCTGTCTGGTGATGGTAACCAGGCACACCAGCATCCTTATCCGGCCATTTTTGCAACCTCCTCTGCAAGATTGCCATGCCCTGCAGCTGCCAACATTTCTGCCATCCTTGGTGGTTCAAACCCCTCAAAATCATATAGTGGTGCTGGAGTCTTAGGGGTCCTGAGGAGTTTGCACCACCCGTTCTTCAGGGTGGCAAGAGACACTTACCTCCATACTTCTGCCCATATCCTTTGACTAACGCAAGAAAGCCTTGGTTTAATCATGCTTGTTCTAATGCTGTCCGCAACAAGGAGAGGGCCTACAAAAGGTACCGGAGCCAATCCACCCCTGAATGACATCATCTTTACGTTTCTTCCCAGAATCGTGCTAAGTCTGTTCTTTGCTCTGCTAAAAATAATTTCATCCGTACTAAATGCTCTCAACTCTCCAACTCGAATTCTTCCCGCTCCTTCTGGCACCTTGCCAAAAACCTTTCTAACAACTTTACATCATCATTCTTCCCTCCTCTTTTCTACTCTGATGCCTTCCCTTGTGTAGCTATTTCTTTTACTGATAAAGCAGATCTCTTCGCACAGACTTTCTCCTCCAATTCCACCTTAGACGATTCCGATGCTGTTCCTCCATCGCTTCCCGCCTCTGACTTCCTCATGGCTGACATTAAAATTTCTTCAGCTGATGTATTTTCTGCCATCACTGGCCTCAGTACTAACAAGGCATATGGGCCTGATGGGGTCCCTCCTGTTTTTCTCAAGAACTGTGCTTCTGTGCTTACACCCTGCCTAGGCAAACTCTTTCGCCTTTGCCTGTCAACTTGTACCTTTCCTTCTTGCTGGAAGTTTGCTCTCATTCAGCCAGTCCCAAAGAAGGGTGACCACTCCCAACCCTCCAACTATCGTCCAATTGCTTTAACCCCTTAAACGCGGATCGTCTCATTTGCGACGCTCGGCCCAAAGGACATAACGGCGGATCGTCGCGTTTGCGATTCTAGTAAATTTTGAATAACCGCGGGCAAGCAGGCTCCAGCTGGTATTGTCTATCAGTACCGCCACCCTTGAGCTACTTTTAGCACACTTGACCTTTGTACTACTGACCTCGGTTGTTGCCAAGTTTAATTTTTTTTACCCACCCACGCACCGATGCGCGGCCCTCCCTCGTCGTGCGATATGGCAGCGTGCGGACGGCTCATATTTGTCAATCTGTGCCTTACTCTCGCAAGCACTTTATGCTATTTGGAAACGCTTGTTTCCCCAGTTGTCACACTAGCATTTTTTCGCGCGGTTTGCCCCTGTTTAGCGTCAGTCCACGCGAATCTTCCAAGGTGACACCATGTCGAATTCAAGCTCTTCCGAGTCTGTGCCTTCCAGCCCTCCGAAAAAGGGTTTTGTGACCTCCACCCCGTACAAAACCTTACAAGGAACTGCTAAGGGACTGAGTGACTCGGCAATAGCTAGTGAATTATTGAAAGCGTCCATGGATTATGGAAGTGATGTCGGTGTTTGGTCTAGCCTGGCAGAGTCGGACACGCAATCGAGTGCTGAGTCTGAGGTGCCAGAAGTGACTGTTTCTGTGCCAAGCACCTCAACAGGCAAGGCTCCTGTGAAAAGAGGCCTAGAATATGGAAAGGGGGCCAAGAGGAAAAGGAGTGGTGACCCCGCTTCACAGCCATTGTCCCCTACGCCACGTCACGCCACCGCCAGCCCGCCACGCACTCCCAGCCCCATTCTCTCGTCCTCCTCTTCAGCTGCCCTTTCTCCGGAGTCTTTGGAGTTGCCTTCACCACCTCGGAAGGGAAGTAGACAGTCGAGTTTACGTAGTAGAGGTTTCCGTAGGCCCAGTGTTCGTGGTAGTAGGGCTAGAACTTTGTTCCCTAGTGTAAGGCTAGCTCATAAGGTTACTCGCACTAGGCAACTCGCCAGTCACGCCACCGCGAGTGACCTTGAACCCTCTGCTAATCTCCCCACCACCACCACCACTACACCAACACGACCTAGGACAGCCTCTGCCTCACGCACTGTCTCACCGCCTGCCTCACCCACTCCCACACAACCTGCCTCACCCCCTGTCGCCCCCAGCACCTCCCAGCCTAGGCAGGGCACTCTTGATGCCTTCGTGTGGTCAGAGGGCTCAGATTTTGTGTTGGAAGATCTGCCCTTTGATGACAGTGGGTGTGGAATTCAGGCTGACTTCCCTGTCCAAGAGGATGGTGAATGCTTGGACTACCTGTTGGCCTTCCTTGACAACGAGGTAATGGAGCAGATTTGTACCGAGACGAACAGGTACGAGGGGCAATCTGCTGCAGTTCGTGAAGGAGAAGGTGAGCCTGCAACGCCATCCACGTCGCGGATGGCAGCATGGGTGCCTCTAACGATCAGGGAACTCTTTGTATTTATTGGTTTGATGTTATTGATGCCCCACAATTGGAAACATAAGCTCGAGGAATACTGGAGTTCAGACGATCTTTGCCCCACACCAATCTTCAATAAATACATGAGCCGCGATCGTTTTAGGCAGCTCATGACTTACCTTCACTTCGCGAACAATGATGAGCCTTCCCGAACTGACCCATTATGGAAAGTGAGGGGAATCCTGAACTTGATCAAGGATAAGTTTACGAGGTTCCTGCGCCCTTTCAAGAAAGTGGTGATTGACGAGTCCTTGGTTTTGTTCAGGGGCCGTCTTCGGTTTGTGCGGTATATTCCAAGCAAACGGCACCGCTTTGGAATCAAGTTTTTTGTGCTGTGCGACTGCAAGACGGGGTTCATCTTAGACTTTGTTATTTACACCGCCAGCAATGTCGATTTGGACAAGACTGACTCCCTTGGATTCTCTGGTTCTGTGGTGAAAGTGCTGTTGGAAAAGTACTTTGGTGAGAATCATGTCCTGTATACGGACAATTGCTATACAGCTCCTAAACTCGCCAAGTACCTTTCTGAACACGGCGTCGGATCCTGTGGCACTGTCAGGAGCAATAGGGCACACTACCCTGCCTTCCCCGAGGCTGAAAAATCAAAGCAGGGAGACGTGCACCTGAAGAAAACTGACAAGATGCTTGCGATCAGGTGGCACGATAAGAGAGTCGTGAATGTGCTCACCACAGTACACAAGGGGGAAATGCTGGCCACAGGGAAGGTCGACAGAAGGATTGGCGAGCCTGTGATGAAGCCTGATGCTGTCATTGACTACAACGTCGCTGGTACAGGAAGGTGTTCTTGCACTTGATTGATATGTGCATGCTGAACGCCTTCATCCTGTATAAGATCAAGAACAGGAAGCCAGCAAACTACTCTCTCCGACGATTTTCAAAGACTTGTGTCTACCAGCTGCTTCAGCGTTATGGGCAGGTACTGCTATCAGGTCCCAAGCGCTACCCACAGACACCTCCAGACCGCCTACAGTGTCAGGCCTACCTTCAGCGACACCGCCTGGAGCCACTGCCTGCCACTGCCAAGAGGGGAAAAGCACTGAGGAGCTGTCATGTGTGCAGCCACACTACCAGGCAGGACAGAACATTTAGGTGCACCTCCTTGCAGTGCAAAGAGTGCAAAATTCCCCTCTGTTCTTACCCGTGTTTCTTTGACTACCACAGCCTGACTAGATATTGAAAATAAGGGTAAGATTCTTGGAAATAATACTGAGAGTGACAGTGATACTAGTGTTTTGTTTTCTTTTACGTACTGACAGTGACAGTCTGATGAGTGTAAATTAGTGTATGTACTTGTAAAAGCACTGACAGTGACAGTGTTTTTTTTGTGTAAATAATTGTACATAGTAATAATATAAGTATTGCGAGTGACAGTCACTCCAGTGTAAGAAGTTGAAAGCATATGTTCCTATTCTATGTTCTGACAGTGACAGTTTGTTGTGTAGAAAATATTATTTTTATAACAATAGACAGTGACACTGATGAATAAGGCAAAAAACGGACAGCTACAGTGAAAGTGAGCGATAGAAATGAAGTGCGAGTGGCCGACCGGAGCGAGAATAAAGTGCCTGCCGAAAGGCTGAATAAACTCGCGCCGCGGTGGTCTTCCTCATTCCCGCTTCACAATACTGGCAGTGACAGTGATTTTTATGGCCGTAATAGTGCCAAGCGAGCCATTGCGAAGTACAGGTAACTCGCACGGAACACGATCTCACGGAACGCGCTCGCAATTATACACGGTAAGGGCTGGGATACATATTAGACAACGTAAGATTAAAAAACCATTATGAAAACTACAAATTAACGCAGGAAAGGCCTTTGAAAGATCAAATCCTCAAACGTCACCGCAGCGCGCGGTTTGTTTTGATTACGTGACGATCTAGGCGGGAAATTATTCAGTGAGTGAGACATTCCCGAGTACAGTAGCACAGTATTTGTAAGTTAAATATTTACAGTGCTGTACTGTTCTGGTAAGTTTATGTGCAACTTAAAGTACTATTAAATAACGTTAAAGCAAGAAATAAAGTCTTATAACCAGTTTACCTGATAGGCGTCAGAATATTGCCTTTTTTATTTGTTCGTTTTTTCCACAGTGCTGTTCAGTATTTGTAAATTAAATATTTACTGTTCTCGTATGTACTGTACTTGTAAGCACTTAAATAAAGTTAAATCATTAAATAAAGCCTTGTAACCAGATAACCCGAATTATATGATTACCCATGATCGGCGTCGGAATATTGCCTTTTTTGTTTGTTCGTTAAACTCTTACTGTACTGCTTTTCTACAGTACTGTATTTGTAAGTTAAATATTTACTGTTCTGGTATGTACTTGTAAGCAATTAAAGCATTAAATAAAGCCTTGTAACCAGTTAACCTGATTTATATGATTACCCACGATCGGCGTCGAAATATTGCCTTTTGTTTGTTTGTTCGTTAAAGACTTATAATAAGAGAAAAATACATTTTTGTCTAGGTATCTTTACCTATTTGCTCAGGTTTGCTGTAATGGTGTGCAACTTGTAGAGAATTGTGAAAACTTTCGGGAAGTGAACGAAAATCTGGGACATGACCTTGACTTCACCGTCTCATGTATCATCTGTCATTTCACCACCGGCTATCGTGATGAGTGGATGTACGATTTTTTCGCTCGTGGCCATGCCTAACCACACATAGTTACACCCATTATCTCGACCCAGACAGAAAATACAACCTTTTTCCTCCCTTGCAAAACACAAACAACCACCCTGTTTACGAGACAGCAATATATATTGCGAAAATAACAAGGTAAAATGATAAAGATGAACGTAAAATGATTGAGAAAGATGAACATGTTATGACGGAAGAAATACGTTTTCCCCGTCTGTAAACGTATTTATTTCTGCTTTGTATCTGTATTCGTAATAATTAGACTTATTGTTAGTTCTGAAACTGCATTACGATTCAATTTTTAGCCATTCTCGTGGTGTGGGAGCTGGAAGTTGTGACGCAACTTCCTTATTGCTAATCGGACTGACCCTCCACTTTATTCTCCCGCGGCAGAGTCTAGCCTTGCAGGACGTGCAGTTTTCTCATTTAGGACTGATAATTCAACTCTTTCGCTCCCTTTTCCAAGCATGGGCACAACGATAACGTAAAAAATAACTCGAAACTACCATAAACATATATCAAAAAGGTGAAAATGTATTCATAACATTTTTTTTTTTTTTCCAGCCATTCCTAACAGATTATGCACTGAAATCATTCGATATCACAGTACTGCATTTCTAAGTTAAATATGTACTGTTCTGGTATGTACTTGTAAGTTAAAGCACTGGTACCAGTTAACCTAATTTATTACCTATGATCGGCGTCGGAATGTTTCCTTGTGTTTACGTACAGTATTTGTGTGTTGAAGTTTTGCTCAGGAGTACTGTATTCGTGAGTTATAAAATTAAATAAATCTTCTAACCACTTAAAGTGCTTTCTAGTGACAGATAACAGCAAAACAACACATTTGGGGGGTCTAGGGAGCAAAATACGGAGTAGTTTAAATATACGCGATTTCGCACCTAACACGGCACGGTAGGAACGAAACCCTCGTGTTCCGTGCGAGTTACCTGTACTATGAAGGAAAATAATGTAGTATACGTGTTTTTAGCCGTGAAAAGGGAAATGTGTGTTCAGTGACAGGAAGATCGCCGCCGCGCTGCATGTCGGCCGTGCGCTCCGTTCATTATAGCCTTATTTTCAGTGCTTATTGTACAAATACGGATTCCAAACAACCTGTACGTTGTTGTATAAAGTGTACTGTGACAGATTGAGGCTGTGGTAGAAAGAAAACCGGGTTTCTGGAGGTGTGAAAGTGAAGACTTTGTTACCCAACTTTGCAAATCTTCACAAGTCCTTTGGTAGTCCACGAAGGCTCAACATCTGTCTCAGGAGAAAGCTGAATGTAAGTACTATATGCCATAAAAATTTTAATGTTCTAGGGTTAATCTCTGATTTTTGGCAAATATTTTCCCACAGGTACTCAGACCCCGCTACAACCCCGCCACAGCGGGGGGATCGGCCGTACACAGCCGCGTTTAAGGGGTTAATGTCCTGTATTTCAAGTTTTCGAGTCAATTCTCAATATAAAAATTTTAAGGATCTTTCCTATCACAACCTTCTTTCTGATTGTCAGTACGGGTTCCATCAGGGACGCTCCACTGGCGATCTTCTCACCTACCTTTCAGACTCCTGGTCATCCTCCTTTCGGGACTTTGGCGAAAGCTTTGCCATTGCACTTGACATCTCAAAGGCTTTCGATTGAGTCTGGCATAAATCTTTAATTTCCAAACTGCCCTCTTATGGTTTCTATCCTTCTATCTGTGCCTTCATCTCTAGCTTCCTTTCTGGTCGTTCTATAGCCGCTGTTGTAGACGGCCATCGTTCTTCTCCTAGATCTATCAACAGTGGTGTTCCTCAGGGCTCTGTCCTATCACCAACTCTCTTCCTTTTATTCATCAATGACCTTCTAAGCTGTACAGTACATCTAACCCTATCCACTGATACGCTGATGACTCCACCCTTCACCTTTCCATTCGGTTCCTGCAACGCCCATCTCAACAGTTACTTCAACAAACAAGGGATGAGGCAGTGGCACACGTAATGTCTGACTTGGCTCGTATCTCTGACTGGGGTAAAAATAATATGGTTGTTTTTAATGCATCTAAGACTCAGTTCTTACACCTATCAACCCGTCAAAATCTTCCACAGGTATACCCACTAATGTTTAATAATATTCAGCTTAATCCTGCATCATCCTTGAACATGCTTGGGGTTTCATTTACTCAGGACTTATCTTGGAAAGATCATATTACATCTCTTGTAAAATCTGCTTCCAAGAGATTGGGTGTGCTAAGCCGACTCTGTTCTTTCTTTACCCCTGCACAATTGTTGACTCTATACAGGGGTTTTATCTGCCCCTGTGTGGAGTACAACTCTCATGTGTGGGGAGGCTCACCACATACAGCTCTTCTCAATAGGGTGGAGTCAAAGGCTTTTCATCTCATTAACTCTCCTCCTCTTACTGACTTCCTTCAACCTCTGTCTCTTTGCCGCACTGTTGCATCTTTATCTCTTTTCTATCGCTACTTTAATGGTCACTGCTCCTCTGAACTGTCTGCATGCATTCCTCCACCTCTGCGATGGGCGCGTAGCATCTGTCTAGCAGCAAACTCTCATCGCTTTTCTGTCCAGCTTTCTAATGCAAGAGAACTGTTACTCCCAGTCCTTCATTTATGCAACAGGTCAACTCTGGAACTGTCTCCCTCTGTACGCATTTCTTGCTGCCTATGATCTCCAGTCTTTCAAATGCAGTGTGTCCAGGTATCTTGAAATGAATGGATCTTGAATTTGGCTATCTCCTGTATTTTGTTTTTCTCTTGGAGGGAACTCTTATTGCGGGCTCATGGCCTTTGGTTCCTTCTTCCTCGCATAAAAAAAAAAAAAAAAAAGTTCAAAATGGTGTCCTTGATGGTGCATTTTTTGATGTTACACAGGGTCTTCTTGCTGCTGGTGTCCTCATAGCCTTCCTGGTCCATCCCATCCTCAGTCACAATGAGACACTGGTGCAGGTAGAGCCTCCTGTAGTACTTTTTTGCACTCTCTAAACTCCCTGGTCCATGAGCTGTATTATGGCAATGGTGTTGGGTGGCAGGGACAAAGCCATGATTCATCTATCCTTGCTGCCGAGTTTGGTGGAGGAAGAATGGAGTGGTGTGTTGTTCAACAGCAGCACTGATCTCATTTTGTCAAGACTGAGGCCAAATTTTTTTATTTTTTTATTTTTTATTTTTTTTTGCTCCTTCATGGAGGGATCAAAGCTGTGGTGAAACCAGTTATTGATGATAATCTGGATTAACCAGGCAGCCTTATTCCCTTAGTACTCCACAGAAAGCTTGACCATGATGTCCTTGAGTGACCTACAGTATGCTGTTTGCTCTTACCTGTTATGGCTGTTTGTAGGTGATGCGACCCATCAGCATTGGGACAGACCAGAATGGAGAGATGCCTCTTCGTTGTTTTATGCCTTGGAGTGCTGCCAATATCTTTGCAAGACTGGGTATTTTAAGGGAGACCACACCAGAAGAACTCAATCGCATATGCATTGTAGATTTGAAACTTGTGTAGGCCCTCCTCCTCCATCAGCTTCCGAAGATGCTAGATGAACTGCTCCACAGCGTTGACATTGGTGCTGAATATCTCCCCAATTATGGCCTTATTAACAGTGCCATGGTGCCTCCTAAACCTCCACAGCCAGCCATCTCTACACTTGAAATTTTCAGCTTCAAAGTGAGTGGCAAGCCTTTGTGCTGCATGGTGGATATCAGGGCCACATACAGAACACCTGCAGATCGCTCCTGCGTGTACCATACATAAACCGCTTCATCTTGATTCTCGTTGGCCAGCTTCCTGCTCCTGAACATATCCTTAGCCTTCCTCACACCTTCCAGTTTTTTTTTCAAAACCTCCCTTGTTTTATTCTTGCACTTCAGGATGTCATGAAGGGTTGACTTCTTGATCCCATATTTACAACTGAGGTGGCCCCTGTTTGTGGCTTTCTTGTGTGTCCTGATCACTTCCATTTTCTTTGCAAGGCTTCAAATCTTTCTCTGCTTTCTCAGTGGAGGAGGGGAGTGATTCCTTATGAGAAGCCATTTTTCACAGTCACTTTAGCAAAACATTTTTTACACTCAAGATGTGAAATATGGCAGCAGAGATGTTAACACAATGAAAGACACAGCATAACTGATTCTAACCGTCTGTGGTACAGTGTGTCCACAGCATCTGTCCCACCCAGGCCTACCAGAAATAGTCCGATACGCCACCGCTTCCCTCCTGCTCCTCCCCAACCTAGCCCAGTGGGTGGGAAAAACTGCCGCCAGCATTGGTAACAGCAGTCTGAGTCACGTTGCGCATGGGAAACAATCCAGTAGCCTTGTGCAATATGCTCTATGTAACAGATAGCATACATTAAATGCAAAAAAGTATCCAATGGACCCAGAGTTTTCCTGTACATCCAGGTGATTTTTTGTCCATTTACTGGATGGTATTCATTATGTACAACAGTTTGTCTGGGGGTCCTCAAATTGTTCATTACAGCCAATATCCGGTAGCAGGGTACAGTAAAGTGAGGGTTTTCTGTACGTCAATATATTACTAAGCTATGGAAATGTTATGTAAAGAAAACTAATATCACATTTTTCTCACTAGTGAAGGATTGTTGATTCATTTAATTCTTTCCCCCCTTCTAATATGGTTTTAGAACTGGCTCTGCGTGGTAAAGCTTGCATGTAACTCATAAAGAAGGTTCAACATCATGCCTCTACTGATGATTGTTGTTGTTGGGGAGGGGGAGGGGAGAGACTGGGGGGGGGAGGATGTGGCCAAGCTCAGAACGTCCAACCCCAAACAAAAATGTAGCTAAATTTGCAGGCATTTCAGCCTTCCACTGCCTAATGGGATCTGTTCCAGTGGTCACATACTGTACTGATATCCATCAAAAAATGGGCTTTGGCCCTGAGTGGTACAATATCCTCTTCTAACTCTGAGCACCTCTTAAGGGAGGCACACTACTCTATGTGACAGTCTGTGCTAACACAATGCAGCTAGCCATATAAAGTATTACCAGACCCTCTTCAACATCCCAACATTCCACCTCCCAACTTCGTACACTAACAATGAATAAACACTTACATACCCTCTTCACGTGCAGGGCAATACAACATATTATACTGTATTGATCGAATGTTATACAAGACCCCCTCCCCTCTCCTGATGTCCACCCATCGCAGGTATCCTTCAGCAGAGTTGATTGACTTCATATATCTAGGCTTAGAGCAGGATATCACCCAGCCCATCAAAGATAAAGGCTTAGATCTGGGTTGAGTGGAATCACAGATGGCACACAATGGAGCACTGCACAGCACATGCTATGCTAAGCTGCAGGCATATCAACAATGTAGAGAACCTAGGGGACAGCCCCACAGGGGCAGTTGCTTATGTGTGGTTGACAGGTCTGCTTGGCCAAGTTGACTGCATTAAAAAAAAAAAAAAAAAAAAAAAAAAAAAAAAAAAAAGAATGGGGCAAATGGAACCCAGATTCCCTTCAGATCATCTCCCTCTCAGTATCATCATAGGAAATACTCCAAACTCGAGCGATTACATGTCGCTTACACTGGCTAAAAGTCCTCAAAGAAATAATAGCACTTCACCATAATGCACTAAGCAACACCCACCACTAACATTGAGAGGCACATTACAAAATGAAACAGGATCATATTAAATGCTGGCAAACACCATATTCCACAAGGTCTCCCCCTTTCCCACACACATAGGACATCACAAGACTCCAGCAGTTGAACAGCAAAATTGAACACAACTTTATCACAAGCATAAAACTAGAAAGCTACTGGAGTCACAAGTTAAGCTCAACAATACACACTTAACAGTAGGTACTACTAACTTGCAAACAAGCACTACCAAGACCCAAGACCCATGCCACCATCACCTCCAGACACTCCAACACTAGCAGTGAAGAAACGCCTACATACGCAATACAGAACCTCAATCAGAACCCTATGGTCTCAAGCCCCTCCCCCCCACCCCCACCCTGCCCCCCCAACATTCACTCATCAGAAGTATCCTGAAATAGAGCTGATCAAGTCCACCCAGGCAGGCATAGATCAGGACCCAGCCCTCCATCTAAGATTTTGGTTGGGTGGAATCACAGATGACACACACCTTGCTTGTAAAATAGGCCCATACAACATAGCACATGGAGCCTACACAACACATGCCACATAAAGATGCAGACACACACATTAACTTGGGGCTGATGGGTCTGCCAGGCCAGGCATGACCACAGTTATCAACAAAAATTATTAACCACTTAAACGTTCATCTTCTCTTACCTATGTTGCAGTATCATTATAAAAATTCTTAATGAACATCAGCCATTTATCTTTCATAAATACATAACCCCCTCCATATTGTTTCTCTCTCCACACAATCATATGCTATTTCCAGCCCCACAAATGCTATAAAGTCACAGAACACAACTAGGCACTTAAAACAGTCACCACATAAACATTAACAAACCCTCTTCAACAAAATCTCAACTCCAGACATTCCAACACTACCAGTTAAGAAACACCAACATACTGTATTCATTTCACTTGCAGAGCAAAACAGTGACATTATCAGAGCACTACAGAATACTATTTGTCCCTCCCTCCCCCTCCTGACATCCACCAATCAGAGATATCCTTAAAAAGAGATAATGATTTCTCCTACTTAAGAAATAGGGGCGTGGAAGAAGTTGAGAGGCGGAAGAGAGAGTTATATGTGGAAAGAAAGAGAGAGGTGAAAAGATTAGTAAGAGAGAGTAAGAAGAGAGTGGATGAGGACTTTGGAAGGAATTTGAGTGTAAAGTGGAGGGACTGTAAGAAAATGTTCTGGAAAGAAGTGAAAAGAGTAAGACAGGGTGGAAGTGAAGTAAGCAGGGGAGTGAAAGATAAAAATGGTAGATTACTAGTGGAGAAGGGAGAAAAAGTGAACAGATGGAGAGAACACTTTAAGGAATTGTTGAATGTAGAGGATGGAAGTAATGCGAGTATAAGTGGCTGGGGAATGGCTGGGAGAAGGAGGGAGGTGAGAAGACAGGAAGAAATCAGTAGGATAGAAGTTGTGGAAGCAATGAAGAAAGTTAAATCGGGGAAAGCCCCAGGAATTGATGGAGTGTGTGGTGAAATGCTGAAGCATGGGGGAGAGATAGTAGTAGAATGGATGTGGAAGATGTGCAGATTGGCCTGGGAGGAAGGTAGAGTCCCGGAGGATTGGAAGTCAGGTATAATTATTCCCTTGTACAAAGGAAAAGGGGAAAAAGAAGTGTGTGGTAATCATAGGGGCATTTGTCTTCTTAGTATAATAGGAAAAGTGTATGGCAGGATACTTATAGACAGAGTTAGAGAAAGAACAGAGAAATTAGTTGGAGAAGAACAGGGAGGCTTTAGGAAGGGAAGAGGTTGTGTAGATCAGATATTCATTCTTAGATCTTTAGTGGAAAAGTTTCTAGAGAAGGGAAAGAAGTTGTATGCGGCTTTCATGGATTTGGAGAAAGCATATGACAGGGTGGATAGACAAGGATTGTGGAAAGTGTTAAGAATATATGGAGTAGATGGGAAGTTGTTGAATGCTGTGAAGAGTATGTACGATGGTGCAAAGGCTGCAGTGCGTGTGGATGGTGAACTAAGTGAATTTTTCTCTTTGAAAGTTGGTTTGAAACAGGGATGTGTCATGTCTCCATGGTTGTTCAATCTGTACATGGATGGGGTAATAAAAGAGGTACAAGGTAGGGTAGTGGATGTTGGAGTGGCCCTGGTGAGAGAGGATAGTGTTTGGAAACTCCCTGTACTGTTGTTTGCAGATGATACTGTGTTGTTGAGTGAAGACGAAGGGGAGCTGCAAGGCTTGGTGGATGAGTTTGGAAGAGTGTGTAAGAAACGGAATCTAAAGGTGAATGTAGGGAAGAGTAAAGTGATGGTCTTTGAGAGAGGTGAAGTTAGTGAATGTACAGCGAGGTCTGATGGTGAGGAATTGGAAAATGTGAGTACGTTTAAGTACTTGGGTAGTGTGATGAGTAAGGATGGAGGTTTGGAGGGTGAAGTGCTTGAAAGGGTACAGCAGGGAAGAAAGGTTGCTGGTTCTTTGAAAGCAGTGATAAGAAACAGGGAAGTGAGCATGGAAGTGAAAAAGTTACTACACAACAGTATTGTGATACCAACTCTAACGTACGGAAGTGAAGCTTGGACATTGTTGGAAGGACACAAGTCAAGAGTGAGAGCAGTGGAAATGAGTTATTTAAGAGGAGCCTGTGGAGTCACGTGGAGAGACAGGCTGACGAATGAAGATATAAAGGAACGTTGTGGTGTGGATGTGGATGTGATAGGAAGCGTTATGAGAAACACACTGAGGTGGTTTGGCCATGTGGAGAGGATGGAGGGTGAAAGACTGACGAAGAGAGTGTATGTGAGTGAGGTGGAGGGGGGAAGAGGGAGGGGGAGGCCGAGGATGAGATGGAGGGATGGGGTGGAGAGGTATATGAGAGAGGGGGGTGTGAGTTGGGAGCAGGGCAGTGAAATGGCGAGGGACAGGGCGACTTGGAGGCGATTTGTTTGTGGCCACCCCAAACGGGATTGAGGCGTCTGGCAATAGATAGATAGATAGAAGCCTATATCCAGACATCACCCAGCCCTCCTCAATTACCAGCTTAAATTTGGGTGGAGTGGAATTGCAGATGACACATCCCACACATGTAAAATAGGCCCACAAAATGTAATACATATAATGGAGCCTTGCACAGCACATGCCACACTAAGATGCAGACACATCATCAAAAAGGTAGGGAACCTATTGGACAGAGGGGCAGTTGCTTACCTTTGGTTGACAGGTCTTCTCATCCAGGCAAACCAAGGTTGAGTAACAACAACAGATGTCATAAACATCATTGTCCATTTTACATGCTTTCTTTACCATCTTGTTTGCAGCAGATACAGTACCATATTTGACCTACAGTACAGTACACATGTTTTGCTGCTTGTGACAATCTGGAAACATGAATCTTGAGCAGTGCATGATCAAAATCTTCTTGGTAACTGGTTATAAAAGTACCTATTAGAATCTAAGTTGTAGGTATATGCAGGTAGACAGCCTAAATTGTTGAGAACAGTCAATGAGAACTGTGATACTGAAACCAAGCTGCAGGCCCTGGTACTCCTAAATGGGGCAATAAAGGATTAGATGACAGATTAGATGTAATCTTTTATATAAAGAAATTTAGTGTAGAAAAATTTGGCATTCTTGACTAAATAAAGAAACAGTATTAACATAAGACTCATTGGTAAGGATTCAGTAAAGTTAGAAATTATTTCTGGGGTAATATAATACAGAAAAACAATATGTGGTGTGAAGTAGGAGAGAGAAAGAAGATGAAATGCGGTCACTGAAAGATTGAAACAGGTGGAAAAATTAGCTTTGATGCAATTCAGTCAGTTTACATTAAACTCTGTCTTACAAATACAAAATGGATGTCTTACAAATACAACATGGAATCAGTTCCAGGGCTTCAATGGTGAGTAAAGAGAGTGACACACTTGGCTAGGTGTTTTGTTGGTAATTCTTTATCAGAGTTTCTGTTGCTTTATAGAGCTTGCCTCACCCCAGCCTTTGGTGGGAAGAGGTGGTTAGGATGATGGTGAAATAAACTAGTGTCCTAGCCATAATTTTTACTGCACCTAACGTTGCCTTACACTAAGGTAAATACTGTAATATGGGAATGTTTATTTATGTTTGTCCAGGTGCGTCGCATTAGTGCAGACTTTGAAGATGCAGCCAACTTACTGATGGACTTCAAGGTTCCAGCCTCCAGTGTGGCTAGACAACTCAGGGAGTCCTCTGGTAAAGTAATTTCCTCCAGGGATGTCTACAACATGCGAGTGAAAAAAATAAAACAAAACCTCAAGTCCACCACATCCCTCACAGACTGCCTTCGCAAAATTCTTTCATGGAATAAGGAAGAGCATTCTGCACTTGGCCATGAAGACCTCCTTCAAAACTTAGCAAAGAGACATCAGGTGGGGGATGAAAGTGCCACATTGGCACTAATAGAGGCTGTGGCCCGACCCAATGCCGCCAATGAAGTCATATCTCAGGCTGAGGAAAGTAGAGAGAGGGGCTATGATATTACAGCAATAGACAGCTCAAACTTTAAGGTGAAATCAGGAGAGGAAGAGTTCAATGTTCTCTTCACTTCAAAGGAAATTGGTTGCACTTGTAATTTTCACATTAAAAAAGGTTTACCTTGTTGCCATATATTTGCTGTCTACCTTCAGTTTCCTGATACACATTTCAGTGAAACTTGGCTTAATCCAAATACCTCCAAAAACTCCAGTCCATCAAAGAAACCAGTGAAAAGTGTCCAGATCAAGGTTGAAACTGAAAACACTCACCATCAGTGTAATCGGAGTGAAAAATATTGTGACATGCATAAGCTTGTGAAGGACATACCTGAACTTTGTGCTGATCTTAGCCACAGAGAGTTTTGTGAACGTTACGAGCTCCTACGTGTTTTACAAGAGGCTTGGAGAGAGAATAAACCTGTACGAATTGTGGTTGGGGAGAGTTTCATGGACACATATGATCACACTTACATACAGCAGCCACAACAAACAATAATACAGGCTGGTAATGGGGACATCCCTACAGTAGAACAAACTATGATTGAAATTGATAATTCTATTGTGACACATGTTATATTTTAATGTTTATCCAGACACTGACCTACAATGTAATATTTTTAAAAGGATGAGTTTTTGTTGACATGAGACTATTTGTAGTATCTGAATTTTTGCACCAGTATAGGGATGAGCATATGTATAGTGTCTCAAAAGTTTTTGAGTCTATTCTTAACAAAAAATTTTTAAAGCATCTTTCCTGTCACAACCTTCTTTCTGATCATCAGAGTGGGTTCCGTTAGGGACACTCCACTGGCAGTCTTCTCACCTACCTTTCAGACTCCTGGTCATAATCTTTTCGGGATTTTGGTGAAAGCTTTGCCATTGCACTTGTATCTCTCAAAGGCTTTCTATCGAGTCTGGCATAAATCTTTAATTTCCAAACAGCCCTCTTACGGTTTCTATCCTTGTCGGTGCCTTCATCAGTAGCATCCTTTCTGGTCGTTCTATAGCTGCTGTTGTAAATCTATCAGCAGTAATGTTCCTCAGGGCTCTGTTCTATCACCAACTCTACCCTTCATCTTTCCACTCACTTCCTGCAGCATCCATCTCAACAGTTCTTCAGCTAACAAGGGTTGAGGCTATGGCACACCTGTTGTCTGCCTTGGCTCCTATCTCGGACTGGGATAAAAGTAATCGTGTTGTTTTTAATGCATCAGAAACTCAGTTCTTACACTTGTCAACCTGAGAAAATCTTCCACAGGAGTACCTGCTAATGTTTAATAAGATCCAGCTCAATCCTGCATCATCTTTAAACATGCATGGGGGTCTCATTGTCTCGGGATTTATCTTGGAAAGATCGTTACATCTCATGTAAAATCTGCTTCCAAGAGAGTAGATGTGCTAAGCCGACTGCGTACGTTCTTTACCCCTGCACGGTTGTTGACTTTATACACAGGTTTTATTTGCCCCTGTATAGAGCACTACTTTCATGTCTGGGGAGGCTCCCCTTATACAGCTGTTCTCAACAAGGTGGAGCCAAAAGGCTATTCGTCTCATTAACTCTGCTCCTCATAGGCTTTCTTCAAATCTTCAACTTATGTTTCTTTGCCACATTGATGCATCTTTATCTCTTTTCTATCATACTTCAATGGTCACTGCACTTTTGAACTGTTTGGTTGCATCCCTCCACCACTATGACAGGTGTGTAGCACCCACCCGGCACCAAACTCTCATCCCTTTCTGTCCAGCTCCCTAATGCAAAAGTTAACTGTTACCCCCAGTCCTTCATGTATGCAACTGGTCAACTCTGGAACTGTCTCCCTCTCTCTGTATATCCTATTTCCTATGATCTCTAGTCTTTCAGATGCAGTGTGTCCAGGCATCTGGAAATGAACGGCTCAAATTTGGCTTTCTGTTGTATTGTTTTTGTTTTTTCTTGGAGGGAATGGTTTGTGCTGTCCTAGCCTTTGGTTCCTTCTTTCTTGCAAAAAAAAAATAAAAATAAAAATAAAAATAAATAAATAAAATAGAAATAATTGGAAATTTTGTTATCTAAACTAATGCAGAGTTTTTACAGTATTCCACAATTATGTAGATTTTCATGGGTGTTTATGTTCTTTTTCCTACAATCAATAAAACTATATCCTTTCAAGAAACAATTTTTTATTTGACAGAAATGATACATAACAAGATTTCACAAATTAAATACTGTCACCTTAGAGCTGTTGATATATTTACAAGTGCTCATTCCATATTTTATACAATGATTTATAGTTGAATAATATTTGCCTCCAACAGCAATATAATCTAGCATATGACACCACAGTAAAAACTTTAACATGTACTGTATATTTCATTATAGTTAGGATATTTAAATAAAAATAAAAAATAAGTGTAATTAAATGTTGGCGCATTAACTCACTGTACTTAACATCTCATACTGAAAGTACAGTGACAAATATTATTAACACTTATACCTGTGTTGGGCTTTATTCAATATTTCCCATTTCAAACATCTTTCCTAAACACAGTCACTGCTTGACACTCAGATACAGTAACTCTGCATGTCTAAAAACTGCATAATGTACTTTTCTCAAGTCTCAGCATTATTACTATTATTATTATCATTATTATTTAATCATCCAATGTATGCACAGAGTCCACACTGGCAGGAAAAGATGAAGATAATGTGCTTTGTTACATACTGTACAATAGGTCTGACAAGTTAATCTGGTTAATATACACAAGTAAACAATAATTTTATACTGAACTTTATTTTTCCTCCAATAACTATGAACACAGCAATAAAAACTTTATGTACTTTATAGTTTCAGTACCAAAATAAATTATTCAGGTACAGTAATATTACCAATACTGCAGTGCTGTACCTACTAATATGCAGTCAAGGAACAGTACTCAAGCATTTCTAATTCTCATGACAGATTATACTGAGGCACAAGTCCACACAATTAAAAAACTGAGGAAACTTCCTCATATTGTGTATATACTAATATTCCGAGTTTATAAAATCTGAGAGAGACACTGCAAGACCATATTCATCCTAAGTATCACTCTTTAGTCACATATCACCCACATGTATGTCCCAATAACCAACATTTAACCACTACTGGAACTGCCTTGGTAGCACTACTGGTATTTCAAAGTAGGATAGTGAAGGGAATTTTGAATGTGCAATAAAATGTGGATTCTGAATAGCAATTTTTTTTCTTTTTTCCCATGGCCCCTTCACTCTGATGACAGAGTATTAGTTTAGTTTGTTCATGCAACACTACTTGTAGATGATTTATTCAACTTGTGAGAACCTCCTCATAATGAAGGGGCTATTAAAGGCTATATCCAACTCCTCCAATTTAAAAATACAGTATCTCCAGGGCAAAATATAATAATCTGGAGGTTTTCAGAACAAAATCAATACAGTGCCCTAAGACAGAAAAGGTTCATCATTCTGTCACTTAGGATATCATTACCCAATACTCTGTTAGTATTTACCTACATTCTATCAATGAAAGTCTTGGTTTAATTTAATGTAACTACAGGAATTACTGATGTAATTGGATTACAAAATGTTCTTAAAAACTATATTCTAATCAGTAGTACCTGTGTATATATATATATATATATATATATATATATATATATATATGCACACACACAAACACACACACCAGGCCCTCCACATTTGCGGATTCTACTCCTGTGGGCTTCACACATTTGCGGATTGTCCCTCTGTGGAGCCAAGACCGAATTTAATGGGTATGATTGCAAGAAGTTGGGGTATATATATAGCTGATGACTTGCCCACAATCATGTGTGGACAAATCATCAGTTATTTGTGATATTTTATGCTGCTTTCAGGTCCCTAATATGGTTTATTAGGTACAGATGTGCACAGTTGCTCAAAGAGGATGATTTGCAGTTGTAGAGGCATTTACGGGAGGTTCACCAAACATTTGACGAAATTCCACACGCGAGGGTCTGTGTCCCCTAAACCGCGCGAACGTGGAGGGCCTGGTATATATTATATTTCTGTCCCCTAACCCCTGTGAATGTGGAGGGCCTGGTATATATACATATATATATATATATATCATCCGGACCTCCTTTCACACCCTAGGGCAGAATGAGGAGTAATATGTATGTATACATAGAGAGAGAGAGAGAGAGAGAGAGAGAGAAAGTGAATGGAATTCCATTCATAAGCAGTAAGAACTACATATTCCCTGCTTGCAATACAATTCTGCTTGGAAAAATAAACCATAACCATTAAGCCTAATCACCTAAATATACTTAGTCACCACTGATAACTAATATAATTTTACAATATACAATGTTCACATCACCCTGCTGGGGGAAAAAAAAAAAAAAAAAAAAAAAAAAAAAAAAAACTTTAATCCCTGGCTAAGTACACTGACATACAGAACTGAACATGTAATGCATATTATAATTACATCCTGTAGAATAGATAATGATGCTCAGTCATTTTTATTATTGGAAAAAAAAAAAAAAAAAAAAAAAAAAAAAAAAAAAAAAGACAATGCTGTTACACTTTACTGTATGATTTTTAACTTTTATTCTGGAATGCTTATCCAGTGCTGTATTAACAGGCTACAGTATAATTGGGTCAGAGATCAGTTTATTATACTCATAAAAATTTTTGATTTATCGAATATTTTCAAGATATTTCAGTACCTTTTTTTTTTTTTTTTTTTTTTCCTGATATGAATTTCCACATAATCATACTCTGTATCAAATGAAATATCTAATGAATACCTAAAATAACAGTCATTCAAGCTTAAAAAGAAAGAAAGAAAAAAAAGGAAGACAATGCAAAATACTACTAAAAACATAAATATAATGCAATGTATCCATTTACACTGTTTTCAATCATAAGTGTTCTGTATATGATGGTAAGTACTTATTTCAGTCATCCTTCCAGCACTGCCTAAAATTCAGAATCACCAAAATATTTATACAGCAACCCTATCATTCTTAAATCCATATTTTTCTTTCATCAATATGGCATTCAGACATCATGAACCAAAAATCCCAATTAATATTTCCTGCCCCCTCCCTTCCTCCCTCCCTCCCTCCCCCCATCACAGCCATGGGTAGCGTGGAAGTTGTTACTTCATAAGTGCATGCACCACTGCTTTGGCATCCAGCTTGCGAAGGTCTGTGTATGTCTGACCAGTCCCCACGAACACAATTGGCTGCCCTGTGATGTATGTCATGGAGATGGCTGCACCAACCTGGGTAATAAAAATCATCATTATCATCATCATCGTCATGACCTTTTTCCCCGCCAAAGAACGGGTGGTAGAATATTAAAATAACAACCTCTATATGATTTTTTTTTTCCTCAATGATAACTTGTGTGACCAATTCTAGTACAGTGCTCTCTCCTTTACCGCGGGTAATGTAGACTGGCCACATGACGCAGTATACTTTTCCGTGGTAAACGTTCCATTTGTTTCCATTATAAAGGGCTAACCTAGACTGGACATTTTCCAAAGTCGCCTTTTTCATCCCAAGTCCCACCCAACCCCTCCAAAAAATGCTGTTCTGACATTCACTGTGGTACTCATACACAGGAAGTTATTGAAAATACATAAGGAAGGTTCCTAGACATTAACCCCCTCGGGCATCATAAGTTTTCTGTAAGTGTATGTGTCATGATCAGAGAAAATGCCACAAGAGCAGGCTGGACTTGCACACAAAGGAAAACATTCCCACATATTTTATTTGCCCTAGAGATTGGCTATAATGGTATAAATTGCATACCATCATCTTACCTGACGTTTATACTATACAATAAGCAAATAAAAACACAAAATTGTTGAATAAAAGTTCTGTGAAAGTACTGAAATGAGGTGAGAATACTGTTGTTGAACAATGAAAATAACTGCCCTACACTGTAGCAGAAAACTTTGCCTGCATGATGCAAGAGCTATGCATATATCTATATGCAGAATTTCATGAACTTTCATGTGGTATTTTTGGGATTCTGATACAACCAGTAGTTTTTGAGTAAATTGCCAACAATAGCGGATGCGCCCCCTCCCCCCCCGAACTAAAAACCATGAGAATGCCGACTATTTGAAAGTTTTGGCCTGGAAATAGACACCCTCCACTATGACGACCAAATATTGACGCATTTCATGCTAAAACATAATTTTTGATGAATATTTTTGTCCAGAATTGCCTAATTGGCATCCCTTCAGACTGCCACTGCAAGTGCGTCATCGGTTCTTCGTCAGACCAAAACTGTATATGTATATATATATATATATATATTCAGTAACCCCTGTAATATCCAGACGCCCATTTTCCGGACATCCCCAATAACCGGACATTTTCGTCCTGGGATCCAATATTCCCAAAATGGGCCAAAAACTGCAAAAAAATTAGAAAAAAATCTGACTTTTTTCCCACCCGTAAGTTGAAATTGCCATGTGGCACTGAACAGCTGTTACACCATGGTCCCTTCACCCCTTCCTTCCTGCCCCCTCCCCCCTCCCCTGTCAGGGTTGCCATTTGGTATTTTTCATTACCAAATGTGGGCAAATTTGGTAATGAAAAATTCGTTTGGTAATGCCAGAATAATATAATACCAAATGGATTTTTCACACTGAGGTGGTTTGGCCATGTGGAGAGGATGGAGGGTGAAAGACTGACGAAGAGAGTGTATGTGAGTGAGGTGGAGGGTGGAAGAGGGAGGGGGAGACCGAGGATGAGATGGAGGGATGGGGTGGAGAGGTATATGAGAGAGGGGGGTGTGAGTTGGGAGCAGGGTAGTGAAATGGCGGGGGACAGGGCGACTTGGAGGCGATTTGTTTGTGGCCACCCCAAACGGGATTGAGGCGTCTGGCAATAGATAGATAGATAGATAGATAGATTTTTCACATGTATGAGGATACACAGGATGGAGATGGTGGATTGTTTGCTCTCTCTCATTAATTTGGTAGCCTATATAGCGTGATAATTATCACCATGCTGTTAACTATAAGAAGAGTGATTACATGTATTTCCACTTGTGTATATAAGCAAGAAGTGGAAGGAGAATATAAGAGAGTATGGAACAGTGGGTGCAAGGATTGTATGGGTGAGGATGAAAGTAGGTATACAAGCATGGGCGATTGTATGTGTGTATGCTCCAACAGAGGATCGAGTGGCAAGAGTGAAAGATGAGTTTTGGGTGAGAGTAGAAGCATGTATGGACAAGTTTGAGAGGAGCGAGAGAGTGCTGTTGATTGGAGACATGAATGGCAAAGTTGGGAATGTACGAGTGGATGGAGTGGTTGGTCAGTGGGGTGTGCCAGCTGAAGTAGATGGGAATGGTAGTGCTTGGTGGACATCTGTGCTGGTAAGGGGTTGGCAATAGCCAACACCTACTTTCGTCATAAGATGATCCACCGGTATACATGGAGAGTAATGAGGAGGATGGATGGTGAACTTGTTGAATGAAAGGCAATGATAGACTACGTGTGTGTGGATGAGCGAATGAGAAGACAAGTGTTGGATGCAAGGGTGTGGAGAGGGTGGGGGAATGGAGTCTCGGACCATCACTTAGTGATGACCAAGGTAGAGCTGGAAAGAAAGTGGTTGAGGAGGCGAAGGGGAAGACAGGAGGAAGCAGCTCCTGTGAGAAGAGTGGAGAAATTGCAAGATAGTGAGAAGAGGACAGAGTATAAGAGCATAGTGGAAGAAAGATTGGGAAGGTATGAGCTAGAGCAGATGGAAGGGGTGGAAGACGTATGTAAGATATTCACGGAAGAGATAAGCGCAGTGTGTGAGGCAGTTTGTGGAGTGAGGAGGAGATGCAAGGGACAGCATGGTGGAATGATGAGGTGAAACGAGCTGTGGAACAAAAGAAGAAGGCATATGGTGAATGGTTGGCGAGTAGAGGTAGGGGAGAAGATGAGAGAGAGAAGAGAGAGGTATATGTGAGCAGGAGAAGGGAGGTTAAGAGACTGGTGAAGGAGAGTAAGAAGAAAGTGGATGAAGAGTTTGGGAGGAATCTGAGTGTGAAATGGAGGGAGGGTAAGAAATTGTTTTGGAAGGAGGTAAAGAAAGTAAGGCAGTGTGAAAGGGGAAATAGTAGGGGAGTGAAAGATAGGAATAATAGATTGTTGGTGGAGAAGAGAGAGAAATTGAGGAGATGGAAGGAGCACTTTGAGGATTTGTTGAATGTAGAGAAAGAGAGCAGTGTGAGTATAAGTGGTTGGGGAATGGCTGGGAGAAGAAGAGATGAGAGGAGGGAGGAAGAGATCAGTAGGTCGGAAGTAGTGGAAGCGATGAAGAAGATTAAGCTGGGAAAGGCCCCAAGAATTGATGGAGTGTGTGGTGAAATGCTTAGGTATGGGGGTGAGATTGTTGTGGAGTGGATATGGAAGTTGTGTAGATTGGCTTGGGAAGAGGGAAGTGTTCCAGAGGACTGGAAATCAGGTATAATTGTTCCTCTGTACAAAGGAAAAGGGGAGAGAGAAGTATGTGGTAACCATAGGGGTATTTGCCTTCTTAGTGTGACTGGTAAAATATATGGTAGAATACTCATTGATAGGGTTAGGCATATGACAGAGGAGCTAGTTGGAGAAGAACAAGGGGGATTTAGGAAGGGAAAAGGGTGTGTAGATCAGATATTTGTTCTAAGATGTTTAGTGGAGAAGTATCTAGAGAAGGGAAGGAAAGTGTATGCTGCCTTCATGGACTTGGAGAAAGCTTATGACAATAGATAGGAAAGGTATGTGGAAGGTATTAAGAATATATGGAGTGGAGGGGAAATTGTTGAGTGCTGTGAAGAGTATGTACGAGGGAGCTAGGGCTACGGTGCGAGTGGATGGTGAGCTGAGTGAGTTCTTTGATCTCAATGTGGGACTGAAACAGGGGTGTGTAATGTCTCCATGGCTGTTTAATATATATATGGATGGGGTTGTAAAGGAGGTACAAGGTAGGGCAGTGGATGTGGGGGTGGCCCTAATGAATGAGGGTGAGATTTGGAAGCTTCCGGTGTTGCTGTTTGCTGATGATACAGTATTGTTGAGTGAAGATGAATGGGAGTTGCAAGGTTTGGTGAATGAATTTGGGACAGTGTGTAGGAGGAGGAAGCTGAAAGTTAATGTAAACAAAAGTAAAGTTATGGTGTTTGAGAGGAATGAAGTCACAGAGTGTGCAGTGAGGTTGGATGGTGAGGATATGGAGAATGTGAGGTGTTTAAGAGGAATGAAGTCACAGAGTGTGCAGTGAGGTTGGATGGTGAGGATATGGAGAATGTGAGTGCATTCAAGTACTTGGGTAGTGTGATGAGTAAGGATGGAACTTTGGGGGATGAAGTACGTGAAAGGGTACAGCAGGGAAGGAAGGTTGTTGGCACACTGAAAGCAGTGATGAGAAATAGGGAGGTGAGTATGGAAGTTAAGAAGTCACTGCATGATGGTATTGTGATCCCTACCCTGACGTACGGAAGCGAGGCGTGGACCTTGCAGGAGGGGAACAAGTCAAGAGTGAGAGCAATGGAAATGAGTTACTTGAGAGGAGCATGTGGAGTGACGTGGAGGGACAGGTTGACGAATGAAGAAGTGAAGGAACGTTGTGGGGTAGATGTGGATGTGGTTGAAAAGATTAGGAGAAATACACTGAGGTGGTTTGGACATGTGGAGAGGATGGAGAATGAAAGACTGACTAAGAGGGTGTATGTAGGTGAGGTGGAGGGAGGGAGAGGGAGGGGTAGACCGAGGATGAGGTGGAGGGATGGAGTTGAGAGGTATATGAGGGAGGGGGGGGTGAGTTGGGGGGAGGGGAGTCAAATGGTGGGTGACAGAGTGACTTGGAGGCGTTTTGTCTGCGGCCACCCTTTGTGGGATTAGGGCGTCGGGCTATAGATAGATAGATAGATAGATAGATAGTATAAAATTAGTGAAGAATAGATGCTAGCTTTACGAATTTGGTAATAAAAGTTAAAAATGGTAATGAAAATTGAGGAGTTTGGTAATGTGGCTGTTACGATCTGGCAACTCTGTTACCCTGCCATCATCAACAGTCACAGCCTAACTCCGATCGAGAGCAGATGCTTATAGCAGTGCAAGCCACAGGTGCTCGTTTTTTGTGAATAAACTGAATAAACTGCAATACCTCGCCACTAGAACACACGGGAATTTACAGTGTTGTGCAGTGTTAAAAAATTAGAATTTAGAGTGCAAAGGATTAACTGTGGACTGCAAACTGACAGTTCAGACCAGTCCAGGAGCCAGGGACTTTTTTGTAAGTACCCAGAATGTTTAATATTGTATAAACTCACCTCTGAAACCTCACTTTATGGTTCTTCTGCATTTATTTCAGTGTCCCTTATTGGTGTGATTTGGGTCTTAAATAGGTGCAATGCATGTCCAGAGGGAGTTGTATAGGTATTTTTCTGAGTTAGGGTCCATAAGTACAAGTCCAGGAGGCTGGGGCCCAATATCCGGACGGGACCACTATCCGGACATGCCTTTGGCTCTATTACATCGGATATTGGAGGGATTACTTATGTATATATATATATATATATATATATATATATATATATATATTGAGCTGGTCAAACCAATATCTTCAACTGATGTATTTCCTGCCATCACTGGCCTCAGTACTAACAAGGCATATGGGCCTATTGAGGTCCCTCCTGTTTTTCTCAAGAACCCTGCTTCTGTGCTTAAATCCTGCCTAGGTAAACTCTTTTGCCTGTGTCTATCAACTTGTACCTTTCCTTCTTGCTGGAAGTTTGCTCTCAGTCAGCCTGTCCCAAAGAAGGGTGATCATTTCCAACCCTCTATCACCCAATTGTTTTAACATCCTGTGTTTCAAAAGTTTTCGAGTCTATTCTTAACAAACTTTCCCATCACAAACTTCTTTCTCATCATCAATATAGGTTCCGCCAGGGACGCTCCACTGGCAATCTTCTCGCCTACCTTTCAGACTCTTGGTCATCCTCCTTTCAGGACTTTAGTTTTGCCATTGCACATGATATCTCAAAGGCTTTTGATCAAGTCTGACATAAATCTTTAATTTCCAAACCGCCGTCCTACAGTTTCTACCTTTCTACAGTATAAGTCCAATTATTCGGCATCTACGGGACCGGGCCAATACTGAGTAACTGGATTTGCCGAATAATCAAAAAACCTACCCACTCAGTACCTTATATGTACTGGTGAAACCTGTCATCAATACTTATTACTTATTACAAAAGTGTTTGGAGAAAGTCTGTATACTGTATGATACTGTAATCAATACAGTACTATACCTGAATCTGAAAAATATAGAAATCAGTGAACATATACAAGTATAATGACACAGTAGGCCTACAAGTTACAGATAACACTTCCTGGACTGTCGAGATTATTTGACATGTCTGCCGAACAATCAAAGACTTTCAAAAATGGGACTGTTTCTCAAATCTGCCAAAATATTGGATCTAACAAATAATCAGCTACCGAATAACTGGACTTTTATTGTATCTGTGCCTTCATCTCTAGCTTCCTTTCTGGTCATTCTATAGCTGCTGTTGTAGACAGTCACCATTCTTCTCCTAGAGCTATCAATAGTGGTGTTCCTCACAACTCAGTCCTACCACCAACTCTCTTCCTTTTATTTATCAATGGCCTTCTAAGGTGTACATCTAACTCTATCCACTCATAAGCTGATGTTTCCAAGCTTCGTCTTTCCATTCTTTTCCCACAGTGTCCAGCTCAGCAATTACTTCAACAAACAAGGGATGACCTGGGGAAGTTCCCCACATACAGCACTTCTCAACAAGGTGGAGTCAAAGGCTTTTCATCTCATTAATCCTTTCAGGTCTCCTGGCCACAATTGTGGCTTTATTGGTACAGGTCTCCTGGCCACGATCATGGCTCGCCTATCTGAGCGCATCTCAAAACTGTGGCGGGAAGCTGGTGAATGTCATCAGTATTTCTCTCAGTATTTACTCATTTTCTGGGTATTGGACAATCAAACTGAGAAGATATAACACAGATTTATGATTTTAGGTTAGCAGGAGTGTACTGTATACAGAAATGCATTTATTTGTGACAACAAAACCCACTCCCTGCACAATTTCCCATCATTATTACGGTTCTTGTATTGTAAATACAGCCCTGATAATTTGCAGACAGATGCAAATTAGTTCCTTATGCATGAATATTATATTTGTTTCTAAATTTACAAACCTTTATTTTTTTGGTCAAAAATGTGATTTTTCAGACTGGACGTGCAAACCTGTTTGCAACTCGAAAGGGTTAACTCTCCTTTTCTTACTGGCTTCCTTCAACCTCTGTCTCTTTGCCACAATGTTGCATCTTTATCTCTTTTCTATTACTACTTGAATGGTCACAGCTCTTCTGAGCTGTCTGCTTGCATCCCTCCACCACTGCAGCGGGCACATAGCACAAGTCTGGCAACAAACTCTCATCCCTTTTCTATCCAACTCTCTAATGCAAGAGTTAACCATTACTTCCAGTCCTTCATGTATGCAACAGGCCAACTCTGGAACTGTCTCCCTCTGTCTGTATTTCCTACTGCCTATGATCTCCAGTTTTTCAAATGCAATGTGTCCTGGCATCTCAAAATGAAACGAATCTTGAATTTTGCTTTCTGTTATCTTGTTTTTGTTTTTTCTGCAAGGGAACAATTTATGGGCTCCTGGCCTTTGGTTCTTTCTTCTTTGCACTGCTAATCTTTACACTAACATGCTCTTTGCCCTTATTTCTCTTTTGCTGCACTCCTTTTCCCCTTACTTGGACCACATAAGTTTCCTTGCACGTGAGGGTCTCTCAGAAGGAGGATGTATCAAAATCCTCCGTGATATATATACTGTATATATATCCTTCCTTCCTCCTATGTCCTTCCTTCCTTCTTTCTTTCCTCTTCCTTCTGCCTATGGGTGACTCTACAATGAGTGACAAGCCAAATGGTTTCCCGTACACCAGGAAATCATTAACTACGCTGGGTGGTAACCATATAACCAAACTACAGCATCAGGTGGTTTAATTAAGGCGCTCCAACCAGACTGAACTTGTGTCGGTTTATATCCAAGGGGTGGTTGGGGTTTATTGCTCACGTAATGCCACTCAGGAATGAGCGAGGGTGGTCACTCTCATCTTAAGTGTCAGAACCAACTTGCCTAGCCCCAGGCTCCTATGCTCCTCACAGGGCAACACAGGATTAGATGATCTATCTATCTATCTATCTATTGCCAGACGCCACAATCCCGTATGGGGTGGCCATTTGACTCTGAGTTATTTGTTTTACAGGGAGGGGGACTAACCCCCCACCAACCTACTTGACACGTAGGGAGTACGTATGGTTTGGTTGTATGGTTACCACCCAGCGTTGTAAATGGTTTCTTGGCTTACAGGAAACCATTTGGCTTGTCACTCAATGTAAAGCCACCTGTAACGGAAAGAAAAGCATTAAGTAGTGACAGGAAAGATGGGAGAAATAGGAAGAGAGTAGGGTAGGCACAGAAAAAGAATGATAAATTCTAAGGAAGAAGTAGGCAGCATTACATCAAGTGAGTGGATGATGGTCGCCACCATCATAATTATATTACAGTAATATGTTACAAGGCTATTAAGGACATGAATGAACATAACAATTTATATCTGTAATATACGCAGTAAGGGAACGGATGTATGGTGCTGTTTTGATACTCTAAGCACTTGCTTGAATATGCTGACTAGCACTGACAGCTTCTTTTCGCAAATGTGCAACTAAGGAGAACACTGAGATGACTGTTTTATGCGTACAAATCCAAAAATTCATTAACTCAGTAAAATGTGATGGCACTGGGTAAACAGATGCTCTCTTACATCTCTCCCAACAAAATTAGGAGAGACAGTGATCAAGTACACTCCTAGAGTATAGGACAGCCCTCGTCCAATAATGTAGCCCGTCCCCACGGGAGCATTTTAATATCCTGAGTTCTTGATAGTATATCTATAGTCCTACATGTCCCAGCTTCCATAATCTAGCACAAACCCATTCTACATAATGAAAATAACTGAATCTAGGAGAGACAAATCAACTGTACTCCCAGAGTAAAGGATAGCCCAATTCTAATAAGTCATCACGGGAGCTTTTTAATAACCTGAGTTCCTGTGGTATCACTGTAGTCCTACATGTCCCAACCTCTATAACTTGGCAGAGACCCATTCTGCTTATTGAAAATATTAGCATGCATCAGAACCCAATTATTTATGTTCACAACTTCAGGGCGTGGGCAACGCTTCCTGAAACTCACCTTCTACCCCCAGCTGTGATGGTATGAGTCAATGAAAAGTGAGTATTTACAGCTAAAAGGTTCTGGCCAATGAAAACAGCTTACTCATGTGATGACATCAACAAATGATGCGCCTGGCCAATGTCTGTAGTCTTGGGCTCAGCCCAGCTCAGGAGTACAATAATAATGTTTGAAGCTGAAAAATGCACAATAATGGCAGGAGTGCTGATTTTCACTGGGGAAGTGATAATGAAACTGCTACAACCAAGTGCACTAGCCAGGGGATCACTGTTGTCATCCTTCAGTATGTGCAACTAGGTGTTAACCTTTGCTTCCATGCATATAATGATCACTTTAGCATATAATAAAGCAAATGAGTTAACAAAGTCTCTGATCTGACCCCAGTTTGCTTACTAAAGCCTCTCAATGACTGCAACCACTCAAAACATATGCTTCCTAAGTGCATATCCTGCTGTACAATGGTAAGGGAACCATGAGACAGTGGCTTTAGGAAGGTTTAAATTGATAAATAAGTGAAAAATTAAGCACTGTACTATAAAGGTACTTCCTAAGGGCATAGCCTACAGGAAAATATAAAGGTACATCACAAACAGGACTGACATTAAAGAGGTTTGAAGGAAGAAAAAAGTATAGCAAATAAGTAATTCAGATATGCTTCCCTAGGGCACAGACTAGTGACATGTCAGTGACACTGTAAAGCTTAAAGCAATAAATAAGTGGGAATTATAGTAAATACCACATACAAAACAATAAATAAGTGAGCAATATGTATCACAGTGACACCCTCTGCTTATGTGAACCAAGCTTGCACAGATTCCCCCAGTGCAGTGCCCAATAGTTGTGCCAATATTCATCCAGGCACCCATTAACCGTGGCCAAATCAGCCAGGCAATTAAAACAAAACTCATATGGCAACATTTATGTAGCCATCTTGCATGTCGGTTCGGCTACAATGAAAATGTGACTACAACTGACCCGCTCTCGATTTGCTACACTATCCCATTAAAAAAGTTTATCATGCAGGCCGAGTGTAATGGGTGTTATCTACAGTTCAGCAGCTTTTTGTGTGACAAGAGCCTGTGTGCTTCCAGTGGTGCCATGCTAGTGACTTTTGCTATAGTTGTGCCCTGTATGCATCTCTCCGAGCCCTGCCAGTGACTCTTGCTAAGGTAGTACAGTGTCAGCATCTCCAGTGGACCCTGACTGCGAAGAGTTTTGAGGGAATGACCTAACACTACTGTAGAGGAATTGGAGGCAAGTTCCACCCTTAGATCCCAAATTTTATTCATCCAACTTGGAGTTGTCAATTTTTTATACAGTATGTCATGCCCTTAGAAAGCATATCTGTGGTCTAGTTTTTGGTAAGCAAATAGGGGTCAGGCTGGAGACTTGGTTAACACACTCCCTTTATTATAATGGGTTAAGAGGCCTGTTTACACAGACTCCTTGTATGTGGTCAGCCAGGCCTGTTTACACAGACTCCTTGTATGCGATCAGCCTGGCCTGTTTACACAGACTCCTTGTATCGGTCAGCCAGGTTCATAATTTTACCTGTTAAAGTGAAGAGGTCACTATACAGTACTCATATATTTCCTAAAGGCTTGGCTTACTGCATGATGATAAAGCTGACATAAAGCACTGACATTAAAGAGAATGAAAACTACTATTATGTGGGAAATAAGCACCTCACTGCACACTCAGCATTCTTTTAACATGTATACAGTAGTGCACCAACTTTCGCTACAGCAGGATTCGCGGAATCCACTTTCGCGGCATGCACCAAATATTCCCTAACTTCCACTTTCACTTGAAAAAAATCGATTTTCGCGCACAAATTTTGGGTTTGGGACAATATTTTGAACTTTGAATTTCCTGCACCGCCCGCCCGCAACCCACCGCCATCTTGAATGACGTCATATCAACACTCTGTCCACCCATTCCCGCCATTGTGTACGAGCGTGCTAGCTCCATTGTGTTGGATTCTCACGGTTCAATGGCCTCTACTATACCTGGTAGTGTGGGGAAAGGGCCTGGTGGTGTAGGGGGAGAGCCTGGTGGTGTGGGGGGAGAGCCTGGTGGTGTGGGGGGAGGGCCGGGAGGCAGTGGTGGTGATAAAAAGTGGCCGGGACATTCAAAGTCGGGAGGAAAGGCCAAGGCTAAAAGAGAGTATCGTGTTGGAGTGAAGAAATGGCAGTATAATAATGAAATGAAAAGGAAGATAGTTGAGCACATGGACAAGGGCGCAAAAAACAGTGAAATCTGCCGTATATTTGACATCCCAGAATCAACAGTGCGTAGTATGAGGAAACAGCATGGTGGTAGCGAGGCAGCAAGAGGTGGTGCCAATACGTCTGGCGTGGCTAAATAAGCCCGCCACGCGCCTCGGATACTTACCCCCAACATCCATTAAACACCTCAACCTGGTCTCTGTGGAATGTTTCTCCTCATATAATGTGTACTGTACAGTTTTTATTGTTTGTATCTCACAATGCAATGTACAATAGTGATTTGATGTACTGTATTGCAAGTGAAAATGAAAATCTGATGTTACTTTAGGATAACCGGGAACCAATTAGCCTTTTTGCCATAAAGACAATGCCCCAACTTTCGCTAATTTCACTTTCGCGCATTATTTTTGGACCCAATTAGGCGCGAAAATTGGTGCCCCACTGTATGGTGTTCCTGTCTGCACTTTGAGTTGCCATGCACTGTGACTCTGTGTATACTTTCTGTGTCCAATAAAGCAGAACTTTAATTAACTGGTGTCCAAATATCTAAGAACTCCAAGCAAATCAAGAGTTCAGAGGGAACATTACAAAACAAAACAAAAATACATAAAAGAAAAAAGTCTATCTATCTATTGCCCGACGCCATAATCCCGTAAGGGATGGCCTTTGACTTTGAGTTGTTTGTTTTATGGGGAGGGGCACTAACCCTCCACCAACCCACTTGCTGACACATAGGGAGCAAGTATGGTTTGGTTATATGGTTACCACCCAGTGTTGTAAATGGTTTCTTGGCTTACAGGAAACCATTTGGCTTGTCACTCAATGTAATGCCACCTGTAAAGGAAAGAAAAGCAATAAGAAGTGACAGGAAAGATGGGAGAAACAGGAAGAGAGGAAGGCAGGCACAGAAAAAGAATGATAAAGGCTATGGAAAAAATAGGCAGCACTACATCAAGCAAGTGGATGATGGTCACCACCACCTACCACCAAGAAGAAAGTGAATATTTAAAAAAAAACTGACTTCATATGACCACTTTAAAACTGAGTCTGCAGATGGTCCTCACCCCACACACACTGTTCAAGAATGCTACTGTCTGGTGACAACTCCATTCCTGCCACCATCTCGTATTTCTGTAAATGAACTAATGCTTCTCATTTACAACCTAGCTGCATCCAACACAAGACTGTACAGTGCAAACCATCTCCACATAAGTGTTTGGTTAAACATTAAAAACTAAAAATAATAAAAATTTAAAAAACAAACAACCTACATGACATCTGCAAAAAAATACTTCAAATGTGGTGCATTAGCTCTCTGTGCAATGTCTTCATGTCTAATACCATATACTGTGATGTCAACACAAATTTACCCCCTGAATTATGCAAGGTATATACAAAATATCCAGTACAGTATAAGAAATATAAATTTTTCTATGACAGATATATCTTTATAACAATAACAAACAGAATTATCCAAGTAAATGATATAAGGCTCTACCTACCTTGTCATCAATGGTGTCAAATTTAGTAAGAAGAATGCCATCAATGACCTGGGGTGAAGAGGAGGTGGAATGGTCAGCCAGGGCACGGTTGAATTTTACAAGCTGATCCACTGCCTCATTACCCACCAGTGCCTCTCCCACAAACAGGGTCAGGTCAGGCTCGTTTACCATGATCAACTGAGGAGAAATACTCTCATATCAACATGAAAATACAAGTACAGTAAACCCTCTCTAATTCAAACCCAAATAATTCGGAAATCAGTTAATTCAGTTCTATTTTGACCACCAGACAAATAATATTAATTTGGACAGAAATTCGAATTAAGCGAGACAAGCCCGAAAATTGATTCAGTGTTAAGAGGATGTGAACAGTTTTTGTGGTGATAAGGTTAGTAATAAAAGTAATTTTTAAGAACTATACAGTACTTTCGGTACAGTTAGGTGTACTGTACTCTGCTACTGTGTTGCATGACTTCATTATCAAGGGTTGACACTATCTTATTTATTGTATTGTGCACTCTTTGAGTATAAATTAATAATATACTGTACTGTTCAATGTTTTTGTGAAATAGCCATGTTTTAGTGAGCAGGGGTGTGATTTGGGGATAAGGGCAAGCATGAGCTCCAATAATTCGGATTTTTGGATAATTCGACACAGTGTTCTCCCTAATTAATCTGAATTATACAGGGTTTACTGGAATGCAGTTTTTTCTAATAAGGCTATAAAAATATCAAACTGGTGATTATATGGTAGCTATGCAAATACTGTATGTCCTCTTAATACATAACACCATACAGCATAATATTAGATGTTGACATTACATTCATAAGAAAATAAAAAAAACTGCCCAGAGTTGCACTGCTGCCTGTAAAACTGATCTGCCAGTTTCATCCAATTTACAGTACTAATTGTAATGAAAAAGTTGTGATACTGTGAACAACATTCTTGACTTACAAGTGGACCTGACTGTTGTAATAACTAGCTTATCTACTGCCTGATGCTAATCTTTGCATCTCATCTTAAGTAGCTGCAATAAAAACAGAGTACAGTTAACTCCTGCAATTTGCAAGGGTTACGTACTGGACCCCTCCCCCAGCGAATGGGTGAAATCCATGAATAATCTGTACCTTCCACAAAATCACTGGTTTCACTATTTTAAATATCCCCATTATGGTACCTACAGACCCACTATGGGACCTGTAAATGCATTTTATGGCACATTAATACCCCCTAAAATGATAGTACATGATGATACACAAGCCTTTCTGGGTACGGGGCACTGCACTCATCCATGCGATGATGACGAAGAGAATGCGGTGCAGTACATGAAGGACAATGAATGATGAATATTTTGTACTGCATGGCAGGATGTGCTCTAGTTGAGCAAAAAAATCACTTATGAAGCACTAGGAACAGTTGATGCCGTAGGAAAAGCAGGAAATATATTTCTGTGAATTTTTGAAATAATTTCCCTTAAAAATCCACAAACATGTGAACCCACAAATAGCAGGGGTTGACTGTATCATGCAAGTTCCCAGTTGCTCATGTCTGCCCATCTTTCTTTGACCATTCACTACACTACTTCCATCCAACCCAACCACATGACCAGACATGGGTAACGCAAACGAAAACTCAATTTCGCAACGCAAATCCCCAAACAACTACCTTCCACAACCGCAAATCCACAAAATTTTTAAAATTTGTGATTCCGCAAATGCAAAAACACAAACACAAACCATTTTTATCCCTTTCAATACCACGGAATCAGCTTTATTTTATTCTGGATACCAATAGAGGATTACGATTAGGATGATATTTTACATAATTATGGGGTTAAAAATCACCTCTAGTTACTCATCTACTACAATTATATCCTTATTTACCCTGTTCTGACTAACGATAAGTGAGTTTATGAAGTGGTAGGTGGGGGTGCCCATCATCAACCTACTTAGTGTAGTGGTACTCTGTTTTTAGGGTAGCTCTACACTGAGTGAGAAACCAAATGATTTCCTGTAAACCATACAACACTGCGTGGTAACCTTATAACTAACCAATATGTGTTCCCTACATGACAACAAGTGGGTTAGCGGAGGGTTAGTGCTCCTCCCCGGAAAACAAGTACTGTACTGTAACTAAAAATACGAACAAGAAGCCTCAGACTAGGACTGATCAACAGGTGATGACTAAGGGCTGAACAAAGGACATGGTATGGATTACAACATGGAAAGTAATGGGTGCAAATGATGAGGTGAGATATTGTCCAGGTGCCTCAGGGATGTACAGTATGTGGAGTAACTGAAACTAAATGGTGAGGTAAGAGTGTGAGAGAATGGGAGTATGGATGGGGTATATGCGCAGGAGTGGGTGAGAATGAAAGGGTAAAAGAAAGAGTTTGTATTTTGTGTGCAAGAGATAGAAGGAGAATATAAGAGAGAATGGATCCATTAGCACAAGGATTGTGTGGGTATGATTGAAAGTTGGACTACAAATGTGGAAGATCGTGTGTGTGCATGCGCCAACACAAGATTGTGCAAGCAGAGTGAAAGAAGATTTCTGGACAAATGTGGATGCATTCATGGAAAGTTTAAAAGGAATGACAGTGTTTTTGACTGGAGATATGAATGGAAAAGCTGGGAATGTGAAGGTGGCTGGAGTAGTTGGTGTGTGGGGTGTGCCTGCAGAAGTGGATGAGAATGGCTGTGTTCTAGTGGACATTTCTGCTGGGAGGGGGTTGGTGAGACCCAATACCCTCTTCAAACACAAAATGATCCACAGGTATACGTGGCGAGTGATGAGAAGGGTAGTGAACTGAATGAATGGAAGGCAATGATTGATTATGTGTGTGTGGATGATAGAATGAGACAGTGTGAAAAGGATGCAAGAGCATATACTGCAGAGGTTGGAGGAGTGGACTTTCTGACTACCTCTTGGTGGTGGTGAAAGTCAAGGTTGAAATGAAGCGGAGGAACAGAAGAAGAGAAGGACAGGAGGAAGTAGTTCTTACAAGAAGGGTGGAAAGGTTGCAAGAGGATAAAAAATGGCAGAATATAAGAGAAAAGTGGAGGAGAGATTGGGTAAATATAATTTGGAGCAGATGAGGGACGTTGATGGTGTGTGCAAGATATTCACAGAAGAAATCTGTGCAGCATGAGAGGTGGTGTGTGGGGTGAAGAGAAGAAGAAAGGGGGTGCAAGGAACAGCATGGTGGAATTAAGAGGTGAGATGGGCTGTGGCACAAAAAAAAGAAAGCATATACTAAGTGGATGAGAAACAAGGGTGTGGAGGATGTTGAGAGACAGAAGAGAGAGTTATATGTAGAGTAGGGTGGATCGTTTTTACACGTTTTTAGAAATTCAAAATCCAATAGTGTTCAAAAGTTGTGTACCCATGAGAAAAAAATTACTGTGAAATATCAAGTTTCTACAACAATATCTTCTGCCTCCCCAAGGTGCACAAACTTTGCAAAATTCAAGATAATATATGATACATTTTGGACTTTTTAACTAGTATACTAAGCAGGGCATAAATCATATAGCAATAGTTATAAATATTTCCTAGTTTGCTTCCTAAACATACAGAAAAAAGTTGCTCTTTACTCTCAACTCAGTACAGCCATCTCCATAAATCAAGATCTAGCTACAATCAGTGAATGGGGACAAAACAACCTTGTCTCTTTTAATGCTAGTAAAACTAAATATATACAGTTTACTAATAGACAGATATTGCCAGATTCGTACATTACCTTCAGTGCTACTAATATTCCCATCTCCAAAAGTATTGAAATTCTTGGTGTCTCACTTAACAGTGCCCTCAGCTGGACCTCTCATGTCAGATCACTTGCTAAAACCGCCTCAAAGAAACTTGGATTATTGTACAGAGTCTGTAACTTCTTCGCCGATGAGCAGTTGGCTATAATTTATAAGAGTCATGTGCGCTCTCAGCTTGAATATTGCTCACCCTTGTGGAATGGTTGTGGAGAGGTTGCATTAAGACAACTAGACAAAATTCAGAATAAAGCTGTTAGAATCATTAACAACCCTGCCATTACATATAAACTACCTCCCCTGCAAGTAAGAAGGAATGTTGCCTCCCTTGCATTATTTTACAGATATTTTTTTGGCAAATGCTCAGACGAAGTTGCGTCCATGGTGCCACCTCTCCATACCTTCCCTCGTGCTACACGGTCATCTGGTAGCGGTCATGACTGGAATGTCACTCAACCATATTGCAGAACTTCTGCCTATCAGAATTCTTTCATTCCCCGAACTGCATCTCTCTGGAACTCGCTTCCCCAGAGTTGTTTTCCTCCAAATTTCAACCCACAACTGTTCAAGTCTAACTGTTACAGATATTTTATGAATAGAGGATACCAGTAATCTGGTGTATGGATTTTTTTTTTTTTCCCCATTTGTTTTTCCTTCCTCCGTTCTGTTATTAAAAAAAAAAAATAATAATAAAAGAAATAATATCTTCTGCCTCCCCAAAGCATCAGTTTATAAACAAATTTTCCTGAAATAACCATTTTTTCATAATATTTCTAAAAATCACAATAGAGCCCAAAACGCTTCTAATAGTTGAAAATATACTATTGGGTAACATACATGTCTGTATTTCAAGTCTCAGTGCTGTAGTCTAATATCTTCTACCTCCCCAGATAGGCTTCATGTCATAACATGTCACTACATGTTTCCTCTTCTCTCACTGTCAGTCAGTCTTTACTTGTCTGCTCCCTACGGAAAGGTCTGATTTGATTCAGAGGGTGGCCTGCCACGAAACAAGACTTGCAAGTATGTGTCCCATTTTTGGGACACCAGATGATTTAAATATGAACTCTCTCCCAATATATCATGATGTAATGAGATATTATTTTTATGTACGGCAAAATCTGAAGACTTCTAAAAAGGAGCCAACATTTTCTGAGATAAGTGTTGCTGTCATTTCAAAGGTGAAGTCTGTGTGGCAGCGAGCTTCAATTCCAACTGTGTCTGATGAACGAGTTAGGCAGATGTTGAAAAGCTATCACAACAAATACAACATATTACAAAAGCCAGGAAAAGAAAGGAAGGACATTAAGACTTACCAAGAGAAAGTATAAGCTTTTCAAAAAGATGCTTTGGACAGATTATTTGATATTACAGCTTGCAAATGTAAGGACTTCAAGACCTGCAAGTGTGAGAAGGAGAAAAGAGTACAACAAATGGAGCAAGAATTTTTAGTGGACCAGAGAACAAAGAGAAAAATGGTTATTGGATCCTTAGATGCTACCACAACTAAAAGAAATGTAAAACGACTGAGTAGAAAACAAACAATGCCGGGACCAAGTTCAAACACCGACTCCTGTGAAATTGAATTGTATTGTAGTACAAGTTCAGCAAGTGAAGATGATGAAGATGATTTTGCTCAACATCTGCCTGCTAGAGCAAAACAGGCAGATGTTGAGCAAAATCATCTTCATCATCTTCACTTGCTGAACTTGTACTACAATACAATTCAATTTCACAGGAGTCGGTGTTTGAACTTGGTCCCAGTATTGTTTGTTTTCTACTCAGTCGTTTTACATTACTTTTAGTTGTGGTAGCATCTAAGGATCCAATAACCATTTTTCTCTTTGTTCTCTGGTCCACTAAAAATTCTTGCTCCATTTGTTGTACTCTTTTCTCCTCACACTTGCATGTCTTGAAGTCCTTACATTTGCAAGCTGTAATATCAAATAATCTGTCCAAAGCATTTTTTTGAAAAGCTTATACTTTCTCTTGGTAAGTCTTAATGTCCTTCCTTTCTTTTCCTGGCTTTTGTAATATGTTGTATTTGTTGTGATAGCTTTTCAACATCTGCCTAACTCGTTCATCAGACACAGCTGGAATTGAAGCTCGCTGCCACACAGACTTCACCTTTGAAATGACAGCAACACTTATCTCAGAAAATGTTGGCTCCTTTTTAGAAGCCTTCAGATTTTGCTGTACATACAAATAATATCTCATTACATCATGATATATTGGGAGAGAGTTCATATTTAAATCAACTGGTGTCCCAAAAATGGGACACATACTTGCAAGTCTTGTTTCGTGGCAGGCCATCCTCTGAATCAAATCAGACTTTTCTGTAGGGAGCAGACAAGTAAAGACAAGTAAACATACATAAAATAACAGACAAGTAAAAACTGACTGACAGTGAAAGAAGAGGAAACATGTAGTGACATGTCATGACATGAAGCCTATCTGGGGAGGTAGAAGATATTAGACTACAGCACTGAGACTTGAAATACAGACATTTATGTTGCCCAATAGTATATTTTCAACTATTAAAAGCATTTTTGGCTCTATTGTGATTTTTAGAAATATTATGAAAAAATGGCTATTTCAGGAAAATTTGTTTATAAACTGATGCTTTGTGGAGGCAGAAGATATTATTTAGTAAAGAGCAACTTTTTTCTGTATGATTAGGAAGCAAACTAGAAAATATTTATAACTACGGTATTGCTATATGATTTATGCCCTGCTTAAAATAGTTAAAAAGTCCAAAATGTATCATATATTTTCTTGAATTTTGCAAAGTTTGTGCACCTTGGGGAGGCAGAAGATGTTGTTGTAGAAACTTGATATTTCACAGTAACTTTTTTCTCATGGGTACACAACTTTTGAACACTATTGGATTTTGAATTTCTAAAAAAGTGTAAAAATGATCCACCCTAATGTAGAGAGGAAGACAGCAGTGAAAAGATTAGTAAGAAAGAGTAAGGAGAGAGTGGATGAGGAATTTGGAAGGAATTTGAGTGTAAAGTGAAGGGAATGTAAGAAAATGTTCTGGAATGAGGTATAGAGAGTTAGACATGGTGGCAAAGAGGCTAGTTGAGGAGTGAGAGAGAAAAATGGGAGAAAAGGTGAGCAGATGGAGAGAATACTTTAAGGAATTGTTGAACATAGAGAATGAAAGTAATGTGAGTATAAGTGGCTTGGGAATGGCTGGGAGGAGGAGGGATGTGAAAAGAGAGGAATAAATCAATAGCATGGAAGTTGTGGAAGCAATGAACAAAGTCAGAGAAGGAAAAGACCCAGGAACTGATATTGTGGTGATAGGCTGAATTATGGAGGAGAGATAGTAGTAGAATGGATGTGGAAGATGTGCAGATTGGCCTGTGAGAAAGATAAAGTCCCGGAGGATTGGAAGTCAGGTATAATTATTCCCCTGTACTATGGAAAAGGAGAAAAAGATGTGTGTGGTAATCAAAAGGGCATTTGTCTTTTTAGTGTAATAGGAAAAGTATATAGTAGGATACTTACTCACAGAGTTAGGGAAATAACAGAGGAATTAGTTTGAGAAGAACAGAGATTTTAGGAAGGGAAGAGGTTGTGTAGATCAGATTTCATTCTTAGGTCTTTAGTGGAAAAGTTTCTAGAGAAAAGAAACAAGTTGTATGCAGCCTTCATGGATTTGGAAAAAACATATGACTAAGTGGATAGACAAGGATTGTGGAAAGTATTAAGAATATATGCAGTGAAGACTATGTATGAGGGTGCTATGGGTGCAGTGTGTGTGTGGACAGTGAACTGAGTGAGTTTTTCTATTTGAAGGTTGGATTGAAACAGAGTTGTGTCATGTCTCCAAGGCTGTTCAATCTGTATATGGATAGGGTTATAAAAGAGATACAAGGTAGGGCAGTGGATGCTGAAGCAGCCCTAATGAGAGAGAGCAATGTGTGGAAGCTCCCTGTACTGCTGTTTGCAGATGATACTGTGTTGTTAAGTAAAGACGAAGGGGAGCTGCAAGGCTTGGTGGATGAGCCTGGAAGACTGTGTAAAAAATGGAATCTAAAGGTAAATGTAGGGAAGAGTCTTTATGGTCTTTGAGAGAAATGAAGTCACTGAATGTACAGTGAAGCTGGATGAGGAGGAAACAGAAAATGGAAGTTTAGAGGGAGAAGTGCTTCAAGGGGTACAACAAGGAAGAAAAATTGCTGGTTCTTTAAAAGCAGTGATAAGAAACAGGGAAGTGAGCATGGAAATGAAAAAGTTACCACATGACAGTACTGTAATACCAACTCTATGCAGTGAAGCTTGGACCTTGTTGGAGGGATACAAGTCAAGAGTGAGGGCAGTGGAAATGAGTTATTTGAAAGGAGCATGTGGAGTCACATGGAGAGCCAGACTGACAAATGAGAAAGTGAAGGAGCATTGTGGTGTGGATGTGGATGTGATAGGAAGCCTTAGGAGAAACATACTGAGGTAGTTTGGCCATGTTGAGAGGACTGAGAGTGAGAGACAAAAGAGGAGAGTGTATGTGAGTCAGGTGGAGGGAGGGAGAGGCCAAGGATGAGATGGAGGGATGGAATGGAGAGGTATATGAGAGAGAGGGGTGTGAGCTGGGAGCAGGGCAGTGAAATGGCGGGGTACAGGGCGAGGTGATTTATTTGTGGTCACCCCTTTAGGGATTAATGCGTCTCACAACAGATAGATAGACACTGTCTAAAGTAATGAATGGGATATATAAAATTATAGGTATAGTATACCTAAAATATATATTTCAATTATTATTATTAGTATATCAGACTGTTTTTACTACAAAAAAAGGGCAAATCCTTCACTACCGTAAAGCATATAAATGAATTATATTTTTACACCTACCCGCTGGGGGTAATTTTTTTTTTTCAAGAATACTCCCCTAGTATCCCTGCTTGTCGTAAAAGGTGACTAAAAGGGTTGGCGGAGGGTCAGTGCCCCTCCCCGGAAAACAACTAACTAAAAAGACAAACAGTAAGCCTCGGAAAAGAACTGACCAAAAGATGACGACCAAGGACTGGACAAAGGACATGGTAATCGCAACATGGAATGTAAGGGAACGAATGATGAGATGAAAGAGAAAGAGATTGTTCAGGTGCTTGAGGGTGCAAAAGTTGATGTATGTGGAGTAACTGAAACTAAATGGAAGGGTGAGAGTGTGAATGAATGGGAGTATGGATGAGGTATATGTGCAGGAGTAGGTGAGAATGAGAGGGCAAAAGAAGGAGTGTGTATAGTTGTGAGTAAAAGATGGAAGAAAAACATAAGAGAGTATGGATCAGTTGGGTCAAGGATTGTGTGGGTAAGATTGAAAGTTGGAATACAAATGTGGGCGATTGTGTGTGTGTATGCGCCAACACAAGATCGTGCAAGCAGAGTGAGAGAAGAGTTCTGGACAAATGTGGAAGTGTGCATGGAAAAGTTTGGAAGGAATGAGAGAGTGTTTTTGATCGGTGATATGAATGGTAAAGTAGGGAATGTGAAGGTGGATGGAATAGTTGGTGAGTGGGGCGTGCCTGCTGAGAGAGATAAGAATGGCAGTGCGTTAGTGGACACTTGTGCTGGGAGGGGGTTGGTGATAGCCAATACCCTCTTCAGGCACAAAATGATCCACAGGTATACATGGCTAGTGATGAGAAGGGTGGGTGGTGACCTGAATGAAAGGAAGGCAATGATTGATTGTGTGTGTGTGGGTGAAAGGATGCAAAGATGTGTAATGGATGCAAGAGCTTATAAAGGCTGGGGGAGTGGACTTTCTGACCACTACTTGGTGGTGGCCAGAATCAAGATCCAAATAAAGTGGAGAAACAGAAGAAGGGAAGAACGGGAAGAAGGAGTACTGTATTTGCAAGGAGAGTGGAAAGGTTGGAAGAGGATGAGAAAAAGGCAGAATATAAGAGAAAAGTGGAGGAACGATTGGGCAAATATGAATTGGAGCAGATGGGGGATGTAGGTGTGTGCAGGATATTCACAGAAGAAATATGTGCAGCATGTGATGTGGTATGTGGGATGAAGAGAAGACAGATGGGGGTGCAAGGAACAGCGTGGTGGAATGAAGAGGTGAGACAGGCTGTGGCACAAAAGAAGAAAGCATACAATGAATGGATGAGAAATAGGGGCATGGAAGAAGTTGAGAGGCGGATGAGAGAGTTATATGTAGAAAGGAAGAGAAAAGTGAAAAGATTAGTAAGAGAGAGTAAGAAGAGAGTGCATGAGGAATTTGGAAGGAATTTGAGTGAGGGACTGTAAGAAAATGTTCTGAAAAGAGGTGAAGAAAGTACGACGGGGTGGAACTGAAGTTAGCAGGGGAGTGAAAGATAAAAATGGTAGATTACTAGTGGAGAAGGGAGAAAAAGTGAGCAGATGGAGAGAACACTTTAAGGAATTGTTGAACATAGACGATGGAAGTAATGTGAGTATAAGTTACTGGGGAATGGCTGGGAGAAGGAGGGAGGTGAGAAGACAAGAAGAAATCAGTAAGATAGAAGTTATGGATGCAATGAAGAAAGTCAAATTGGGGAAAGCCCCAGGAACTGATGAAGTGTGTGGTGAAATGCTGAAACATGGGGGAGATACAGTAGTAGAATGGATGTGGAAGATGTGCAGATTGGCCTGGGAGGAAGGTAGAGTCCCGGAGGATTGGAAGTCAGGTATAATTATTCCCTTGTACAAAGGAAAAGGGGAAAAAGAAGTGTGTGGTAATCATAGGGGCATTTGTCTTCTTAGTATAAAAGGAAAAGTGTATGGTAGGATACTCATTGACAGAGTTAGAGAAAGAACAGAGGAATTAGTTGGAGAAGAACAGGGAGGCTTTAGGAAGGGAAGAGGTTGTGTAGATCAGATATTCATTCTTAGATTTTTAGTGGAAAAGTTTCTAGAGAAGGGAAAGAAGCTGTATGCAGCTTTCATGGATTTGGAGAAAGCATATAACAGGGTCGACAGACAAGGATTGTGGAAAGTATATTAAGAATATATGGAGTAGATGGGAAGTTGTTGAATGCTGTGAAGAGTATGTATGATGGTGCTAAGGCTGCAGTGCATGTGGATGGTGAACTGAGGGAATTTTTCTCTTTGAAGGTTGGGTTGAAACAGGGATGTGTCATGTTTCCATGGTTGTTCAATCTGTACATGGATGGGGTAATAAAAGAGGTACAAGGTAGGGTAGTGGATATTGGAGTGACCCTGGTGAGAGAGGGTAGTGTTTGGAAACTCCCTGTACTGTTGTTTGCAGATGATACTGTGTTGTTGAGTGAAGACGAAGGGGAGCTGCAAGGCTTGGTGGATGAGTTTGGAAGAGTGTGTAAGAAACGGACTCTAAAGGTGAATGTAGGGAAGAGTAAAGTGATGGTCTTTGAGAGAGGTGAAGTCAGTGAATGTACAGTGAGGTTGGATGGTGAGGAATTGGAAAATGTGAGTAAGTTTAAGTACTTGGTTAGTGTAATGAGTAAGGATGGAGGTTTTGAGGGTGAAGTGCTTGAAAGGGTACTGCAGGGAAGAAAGGTTGCTGGTTCCTTGAAAGCAATGATAAGAAACAGGGAAGTGAGCATGGAGGTGAAAAAGTTACTACATGACAGTATTGTGATACCAACTCTAACGTATGGAAGTGAAGCTTGGACGTTGTTGGAAGGACACAAGGCAAGAGTGAAAGCAGTGGAAATGAGCTATTTAAGAGGAGCCTGTGGAGTCAAATGGAGAGACAGGCTGACAAATGAGGATATAAAGGAGCGTTGTGGTGTGGATGTGGATGTGATAGGATGTCTTAGGAGGAATACACTGAGGTGGTTTGGCCATGTGGAGAGGATGGAGGGTGAAAGACTGACGAGGAGAGTTTATGTGAGTGAGGTGGAGGCGGGGAGAGGGAGGGGGAGGCTGAGGATGAGATGGAGGGATGGGGTGGAGAGGTATATGAGAGAGGGGGGTGTGAGTTGGGAGCAAGGCAGTGAAATGGCGGGGGACAGGACGACGTGGAGGCGATTTGTTTGTGGCCACCCAGAACGGCATTGAGGCATCTGCCAATAGATAGATAGATAGATAGACTTCACAGCTCACACTTGACAAGTTGACACACTATTCCACCTCTATTCCTGGGCTCTAACCTCAGTCCTCTCTCCTTAGTCACATTCAAACTCCTCCAACAACTGAGACAACTCTAACATACAGTATATCATCTATACTGACACTGCATGGGGAAAGGTGGTTGTCTGGTAAGGAAAATGGTAAAATTGTGTTCAGTTTCATTTTGTATGTTTCTTGTTTAATCTGTTATTTATCCACCTATGTGATTTTGTTGAGATTGAAATACTGGCACTAGCAATGCTATAAGTCTGACAAATTTGAATTTTAGACTAAAGGTCATACTCTAGTTGGAGTGGGAGGCTTCATAGCACATCTTTGCACTTTTCATCTTGTAAATGACTTGTATGCTAAACAAGTCTTTCAGGATCAATGTACAGTGCTCGACAAAAATATTGCACGCCCTGCACCCCTCCTACAAAACAAATCTTTCAACTATGGAAAAACATGTAAATAATGCATTGTAATTACCTTTAATGCTTGGTAGGGTATCCTTTGCGCTTCTTCACGTACCTGAGACGTCATGGAAGTGAAAGGGCGAGGTTCCTCAGGTGCTGAGGTGATATACTTGTCCAGGACTCATGAATGGCAGCTTCCAGCTTAGGCAGAGAGCTCATGTCCTTCCCTTGGAGACTCTTCTTTACGAGGTACCAGGGGTTTTCTATCGGGTTGAGGTCTGGGCTATTGCCCGGCCAGTCTTTCATGAAGGAGACCTCGCAGTCACGAAGCCAATTGGTGACAGATTTGGCTTTATGAGCAGGTGCACCGTCCTGCTGAAACACTTGTGCACCTGTGAGCTCGAAGGACTCACGTAAATGATCACAAAGCGGCTCTAGGTAAACGTCCTGATTCACTCTGCAGTTCTTGGGAAGCACAACAAGCTTCCCCAAACCCTTACCCAAGAAACAACCCCATACCATTAGAGAATCAGGGTGTTTAACTGTGCTCTCCACGTAACTGGGGTCAAGCGGGTCACTACCTCTGCGCCGGTACACACGTGCTCCTCGATTACAGGTAACGATAAACATTGCCTCATCAGACCACAACACTGACAACCATTGGTCCTCACCCCAGGTAAGGTACTTGTTAGCAAAGGCAAGCCTACGAAGTCGCTGGTTATGTGTAAGAAGAGGCTTTCTCACAGGCCTGTGGCTTGTGTAACCAAGTTCATAAACTCTTTGAGAAACAGTGAACACTGAAACCTCGCCAAACACTTCCGGGTTGCTCTCCTTAATTTTCCTTGCACTCACACGAGGATTAGACTCCACTGCACGTTTGAGCACATTAACAGACCTCGGGGAAGTTTTCCTGGGCCTACCAGACTGCGGTTTCTTTGTAGGAACGTCACCACTATTTTCCACTCGGTAACGGGCGCACCACCTCCGCACTGTCGACCGAGCCACACCAACCAAATCACTAATTTCCTTCATGGGGTGGCCTGCCTCCTTTAGAGCAATGATCTGTGATATTATTTCACTCGACAATTCATGGGTAGGGGCCATATTAAAGCAGCGAAAGCCAAAACACTGCGAGTCACTAGGTAAAAAATGGCGCAACAAAACAGAGAGGAGCGGCCTGGTTCCTCTCTCTCACGCAGCCCGCAGGCAACTGAGGCGCCAGCCAACCAGCGCGCAGTAAGGCCTCAGGTTGCCGTGACATCATGTTAGCACCCAAACTTCTGGCTCAGTTTTTTCTCCCAAAAAAGGGTGATTCTTTTTTCGTCAAAAGTATTGCGTGCCTTGATACAGGTGCGCAATACTTTTGTCGAGCACTGTACAGTACAGTAGCGTACATTATATAGTAGCATACATTATATCATCTAAGAAACTGGAAAACACACTGATCATGAATTAGGCGTTGTATTTTTCTTTATTTACTGGGGGGAAAATGCATCTTTACTGGCTTTCATCCTTAGATTCTTATTCCTTACCCTCCTCCCAGGAAGCACATTCAGTATAACATTATGATAATGTTGTGCAGAACCCTCCAATGTAAAGTGCAAAATGACATACTATAACAATGTTATGCTTTAATATTTAATCACGAGTGCGAACGTTGCCCCCTCTTGGCTTATACAGTAGAGTCTTGATTTAAGACAAAAGAAACAACGATCTTACAATAACACGGATATTTAATTTCTCCCATAATTACTTAACCCCTACACCGCGGGCTTGTTTACCAATAACTTGCGTGTGCCGCGGGGTTATTTGGGCTCCGACAGACTCTCAAAAAATATTTGCCAAAAATCAGTTATTAGTCCTAGAATAATAAAATTATATATGCTTATGGCACATACCTTCAGCTTTCTCCTGGAATGATTGTTGAGCCTTCGTCGGTTACCGTAGGACTTGTGGAGACCTCTGAAGTAGGGTAACGAAGTCTCCACTTTACACTTCCCGACAACCCGTAATATGATTACCACAGCCAGATACAAACACTATAAACACTATTCTACAATTTTCAAGTAGTTTGGGATCCATACTAAAAAAAAAAACACTGTGAAAGCAATGGAAATTACGAGCGCGTCTGATTGTCGCACTGGCACTAGTTCGCTCTTGGTAGTCTGTCATTTATTATTCATAAAACCCCACACACTTTATATTTCTATTACTATATAACACTTATATATATCTATAGTCTTTATCCATAAGTTTCCTCCAGTAGTATTAGTTTATTGTCACTGTAGGGATTCAATTTCTTTCAGTAAAATACGTAGCATTCACTTTCTCGTCCTGTATACTGGCATTGAGAGTGAATGTCACTTTCATCTTCACTCTCATAACTCATAGCATTCAGACATGCTAGAGTGAAACTTTCACTTTCATTACTCCTAGGGTATATACTCGTATTCTTATAATACTACTCATTTACATTTCTATTTACGTTCTCTATTTTATTTACGTTATTAACATTTCTATTTTATTTACACTGTGTTGTGCACTGTCACTTGAAATAACTTATAAAACTATTTTCCATTGTTCACGTATATTTACATTCATTACTTTCACTTGCTGTTTACACATTATTTACACATTATTTACAATTCCACTTGCACTGTTTTACTCAATAGAAAGATCGTAGTCACTCTTTTATCAATTGTCAGCCCTTTACCTCTTTCCACACGAGGTTTAGTAGGGGGTAAAGGTCACAGGGCCATTTGTATGGGGGGTGAAAAAAGGCCTTGAAGTCAGCAAGAAGAAACATACGTACTCTCCCTTCGGAAGTTGAGAGAGAACTGAGTGATAACGGAGGACCACCAGCGTAGAGGCCTGCTAGGGGTTATTCAGAGTTACCAATATTACTTCTTGAAACAGCTAAGTCTAGCACTGATATGATTGGCAGGAAATCTAGACAATACATTATAAATTTGGTAGTTCCAGGTGAATGTAAATATCACTTAGGTTGCTCCCTTCCCTCCTTACATGTATATTTATTACGAAAATAGATTAGAGGCCTACTTAGGAGATATATATATTCAGAGCTACCAATGTTATATCTTGAAACAGCTTTGTCTAGCACTGATATGATTGGCAGGAAATCTAGACAATACATTATAAATTAGGTAGTTCCAGGTGAATGTAAATATCACTTAGGGTTCTCCCTTCCCTCCTTGCATGTATATTTATTACGAAAATAGATTATAGAGCATATTTCAAGGGGAAAAAAACAGCGAAAATTAGCGAACGAGTGCACGTGAGGTGTTGTCAGGTGATAATTAGCCAATTCCAGGTGTATGGCACTCTCACTTACCTTATTTCTTTCTTGTATATATTATTTGGTATAAGAATAGGACATAGGGCTTATTTCAATGGATGAAATCAGTGAAAAATTCCAGGGAAGATTTACTTAGCGTAGCACGGCAGGGCAGGCGAGAGGATAGGGTAATGGAGGGGGGGGTAGGGAGGGGTCAAGAACGGGGAGAAATGGCTAAATTGTCAACAATGGATGGGAGTACAGATGAGATTAGGAGTGCTGACTAGTGTTGGACATTGGCAGTACCGATAGATGATACAAGCCCCCACTTGGAAGCCCGGGTGAATTCAAAATAACACAGAATCACAAAAGCGACGCCCCGCGGTATGATCCCTTGCTCCCAAGCGTCACGAAAGTGACGCCCCGCGGTTAAGGGGTTAATAGCACAGTAATATCGCTAAACTGCGCGAGAGAAACTGTATGGGAAATGGGTGTGTTAGGGCATTGGATTTCCAGATGACTGCGTCTGTTTACAAGTCATGTGTTATGCCCTTGTCAGTTGCTGACTGGCTTCCTCGACCTAACCTGACCCACATGACCCATGTCCCATACCACCTGCCACAGCCTGCCTCAGTGTTGTGTGGGCGGTTGCTGCAATGCGAAGTGTTCATTTGCTTATTTCCTTGCTCCTCATTTCTTCTCAGAACTCTGAGCATGTTGTTCCAAACTAACTTTAGTTATACCTAAGCACCCTGAAAGTGCTATGAACACAAGAAAAGTATTTATTCCAAAGGAAAATGTAAAACTGTTGGATGAATGTGTGGTGTGGGAGCTTAAATGCAAACGATCAGACAAATAAAATGAGTCGGGTGTGTTCATGATGTGGATAGTTTCTTTTTTGGAAAAAAATGTTATTGATGAAGGAGCAGTAAAATTCAAGTTTTCGCCTTTAATTCAAAGTGTGAAAAAAAAAGGGGGGGTGCTTTGTGCCCAGTCTTTGTTATAAACTGATGGTCTCTGGTTGAGAAAATTTGGCTTTTATGGAATGGGAAAACACTGTGTGTTAACGTAAACAGTTAGGTAAGATAATTGTGAGAGTTCAGTTCCTGCAAATTATACTGTTATACAAATTATACTGCTCGGCTGACTTGTTTATTATTCAAGATGACTTCATCTGTGTGTATCTGTGAAGTGAGAAGTACACAATCATTCCATGCTGACGACTTCAGTATATATATATTTTCCTTTATTGCTGATGACTGACATTCAAAAATAGTTTCACAATGCTTTTCTTTTTTTTTTAATGGGCACTGAAAGTGATTCCTAGAGAAATATGTGTGATGCTGGGCGGCCACTATTCACGTGTTGGTTGGGTCAGAAGTTTTTGCTTGATTGGTAATGAGGACTTTCAAGAGGCTTAGTGGCAATCTGTGGTGGTTAAAATTTTTTGGGGAGTATTAAGGGGGCAAAACTAGTCAGTTAGGTTAGGTTGGAATGCACTGATGTGTCCAGTCAGCGAGATCGTATGTAAACACACTGTCCTGGGTGTCATAAGGCAGAGATATTTGTAATAACCTTTCTTTAAATATATTTTTAATGAAAAATATGGGGTTCCTAGAACCTAACCCTCTATTTTAAATGTAAATATATGTCAACTTTTAGTGCGAAATTGATTTTGCACAAAGTTCTGCATAACCAATCTCGAATTGTGTGAAGACTGTACTGTACCCATTTTCATTCCTTTCCTGAGAGCTTGGTATGAAGCCAGTGAATATCAAAGAGATGAATCTGATCTTCAGCAGTTCTCCCTCTCTCTATACTGTACAGCACTTCTTTTTGAAGGAATCATAAAATAATAATGATAAATGCTATTGTACATCATATCATAGGTGAATTTATCTTATATATATACAATATTTATCGTACATATGGCAACAGTGAGGAAGTGACAGGCATCGCCAGCAGGCTGGCGACTCAACCGTCACCTGCCAAGCTAGGCCACACAAATGTTCGTGGGCATATTTGCGTTAGCAGAAGTGCTTAAGCACACGCTAAACTGTGAATTTACATGGAATTTGTTGCAGATGCATATCCGCAAACAAAATCACACTTCCACAATTGTGGAATTTGCGGTTTGTGGAAGTGATTGTGGGAGTGCCCAGCTCTGCAAATGACCTGGAGCGGTGGTGTCTTCGTCGTGGGTCTACCCCCCAGAGGCTGTCGAAGAGAAGAGGAGGACAACATGGGGGCCAAACCACTGCAAACCCCCCCTGCCCCTTATGGGGCTCGAGTACCTGGGAGCGGCTTCGGTCACCCGGGCAAGTACCACATCTCCCAACACAGCACACACAACAACACCGTTTTTTCTACACCGAGAAATGACTCCCCGGCTGTCATTTCTCGACGACTTCTTCTAGCCGGGGACATTGAGAGCAATCCAGAACCCACCAACAAATACTATCTATCTATCTATCTATTGCCAGACGCCTCAATCCCGTTTGGGGTGGCCACAAACAAATCGCCTCAACAAATACACATGTCTAATATCCTCAAAAACTATCACGTCGAGCCGACAGACAAAGGGTTCAGTTCAGTGCAATTCCTGCAAGAACTGGACCCATTACCCCTGCACAACACTTGCATCCAGAAAACATTACACAAACACCAAGACCTGCTCCTTATGCTCCTTCCCCCCACCCATCAACCCCCCTTCCAATCCTACTCCTACTTCCTTCACACCTCCACAGCCAAACCCACCGACCCTTCCCACACCATCCAGTCCCCCAATTCCTCCCATTCCAACCCATCCTAATCCACCTCAACCCTTACCTCCATCACAACTCCTCCTACCCCTTCCCCTCCACCCACACCACCTCCCCCCTGTGCTGCAGCAGCCAACACACATCGCACACACAACATAAACATCCTTCAGTTAAACACAGATGGCATAAACACTAAAAAACATGAACTCACACAATTCATCAAACAACAGAACATACACATTGCCATCTTACAAGAAACAAAACTACACAGAGCACAGAAAACACCGACATTTCATAACTTCACCACCAATCGACAAGACCGGGCTGACGGCGGTGGCGGTGGACTCATCACCCTGGTACACAAATCCATCAACTTTGCAGATATCAGTGCACACACAAAGTCAATTCTCCCCCCACATGACACCACAACAGAAATACAATCAATTGAAATACGCACTGGTAACAAATCACACATAACAATCGCTAACACATACATTCCCCCCCAATCGTCCCCCACAGTACCACATAATTACTCTCCACAGATACACCACATCACTAACATACCCATCATCATCCTGGGTGGTGATTTCAACGCCAAGTCGTCGGCCTGGCATGTCAACAACCCTGACACAGACAGAGGGCTGGTACTACAATCCCAGACGGATCATCTTTCCATACTAAACAGTCTAGACCAACATACCCATATCCCACACCAAGCCCTCTTCCTCCCATCATCTCCAGACATCACCTTCTCCTCCCAAACCTCGCCTCCACTACATCATGGAGAGTGGTCAAAACCCTAGGTTCTGATCACCTCCCAATCATCATCACTACCAAAACCAGAATCACCCCAGCTGGCCACAAACACACATACACTAATTATAAGAGAGCCAACTGGGAGGCCTTTGTAACGGAAACAGAACAACATTTTGAAACACTAAACAGTACACCCATCACAAACATCAACACTGCTGAGAACACTTTCAATACAGTCATAAAAAATGCAGACAAAAGACACATCCCTAGAGGCAACAGAAAGAGACACAACCCCAACTTCACACCAGAAATTCAAGGCCTCATCAGACAAAGGGACACACTGCGACACTCCCCAACACCCCATACACAAGACACCATACAACAAATACAAACTCAACACTCAGATAAACAATAAAATATCAGAACTGCAAACACTAAACTGGAAAAATTACCTCCAAACACTTGACCACAAAGCAAACATCAGCAAACTCTACAAAACACTAAACAGCATCACACTTTCCAACAGCAACACCACACAATCACACGCTGCCATTACAACAACAGACACCATACCCTCAAACAAACAACAAGCAAACACTCTCATCAATCACTTTTCACAAGTCAGCCATCTAAACCCCCATCCTGGAGACAGACGTATCATCTGACATAAGAGACAGTTCCCCAAAGACCCAGACTATGCACCTTTCACTTACAACCAGACAAAGCACATCATTAACAACCTCAAGCACTCATCTGCCTGTGGACCAGACAACGTAAGCAACATTCACCTTAAACACCCAGGACCACAAGGCATACAAGCACTCACCAACATATCAAACTACAGCTACACACACAACATAATACCCAACATCTGGAAGCATGGCAATATCATCACTATCCCTAAACCCAACAAAGACCCCATGTTACCCTCCTCACATCGCCCCATCACACTCCTCTGCACCCCCTCTAAAGTCACTGAACAACTGGTACTACAACTAGTCACACCTCACATTCCCCTAGCCCAGTCACAACATGGCTTTAGGCCACTACACTCCACAAACACCCTTCTTACAGACCTTACACAGAGAGTTTTTGATGGTATGAATTTAGCTAGGCCACCACACAGAACACTCCTAGTCACACTAGACATTAGCAAAGCTTTTGATGCCATCCCCCGCCACAACCTCACAAACAAAATACTCAACACAAACATGCACAATAACACAAAAAGAAGGCTGGCAAACTACTTAGCAGGCAGATGTGTGCACGTAACATTTGCCGGTCAGTCTTCTAACATCAGAAACTTCACAAACGGCGTCCCCCAAGGATCTGTTTTGTCCCCTACACTCTTTAACCAATACATGCATGACATACCCACACCCCACACACCACAGATACACATAGCTTCCTATGCAGATGATATAACACTTACATGTACGCACCAAAACGCAAACACAGCTGCACACATCATTCAACCTTACCTCAACACACTACATGAATGGTTCACCACAAACAGGCTCAAAATAGTCCCAGCCAAATCTACAGTGACTCTTCTCACAAACTAGACAGCAGAACACAGTCACATCCCACACCTCACCATAAACAACACTCCCCTACCACACACACACACACACACCCAAAACCCTTGGTGTAACATACAATACATCAATGTCATTTAAACAACACATCACGAACATTAAAAATAAAATAACACCAAGACTCAATGCTTTGAGGTCACTTGCCCATACAACACTCGGACACAACAAAGAAACCACCGCCACAGTATACAAATAATACATACATTCAGTGATGAATTATGCAAGCCCTGCCTGGGCTTCTAACCTCACCAAAACACACTACAACACTCTACAGACTATATAGAACAAGGCCCTAAAAATAATCACAGGCTGCACAGCTACTACACCCACAGACCACCTATATCAAGAAACCAAAGTCCTCAAAGTCAAGGATCACCTAGACATGAGAGGCACCCAGTTTCTTGCTGCAGCCTCCACAAACCCACAACATCCACTATATTACATGGGAGCACATCCACCCACACCAAGGAACATCAAAACAACACCCACACGATACCATACACAAATACTGTCATCTCTCCCCCCTCGCCCACCTCAGACCAGCTTCCAGAAGCATATCCACACTCAGATCACTCGCCGCTCCATTCAATCACTTAAAGACAACACACAGCTGCATGCACAGCCTCCTGACATCCACCCTTCTGAATCCTATCTACCTCGTGAGGACAGGGTCCACCTGGCCAGGCTGAGATGTGGACACCATCCAGCCCTCCTAAGCTACCAGGAGAGGCTGGATGACTCCATCACTGATGCCTGTCCAGGATGCAACACAGCATCCTATACTATTCAGCACATTATGGAAGACTGCATTGCACACAATCACCTACGCCAACAACACAACAAACACTCTTTGAGAGCTCTGTGTGAAAGCCCGGTCTCGGTCATGGCCTTTCTAAGGGACTCGGGGCTGTTCAGCCAGACCGCCTAGGGAACAACTTTTTTTTTTTTTTTTTGTCCGACTCTGGGCAAAGGCTTCAGGGCCTATATCTTGGGGGCAGTAGCCTATCCCAAGGCCCAGTAGTCCTCCTACACCTCCACATGTCACCACTACTACTACCACTACTACTACTGCTGTTGCTGCTTAACTCCAGTCTCATTGGCAGAGCAGACCTGTTGACCACAGTTAACCCCCATCTGCCAGGTGACATGCATAGCTGTCACGATTTGGGGCGTGGAGCACAGCCAGTTGATGTGTATAGCTGCAAGCATCTTCCCCTACCCTTTGAACCCGCGACCATTTTCTATGACAACTATAGGAGAGGTAGGTCCCCTCGGTATCCCACTGATGCGTGGCTTTGTCTGTACATGGCACTGGTAGAATGTGGAGTGATGTCTTCCTCATCCTCCTTGTCTGATTCCATTCCCCCACGCACAAGGCTAATTGCATCATCGATCCCCACAAAAATTCTGCCCTTACCGCCAGGGAAAGGGCTCAATGACAGTGCTATCAGTTGTGCCTTGGACAATACAGTGTCCTCACATACTCTGAGTGAGAGTACAGTACTTCTTCTGAAGAGAGAAGAAGTTATCATGTGGGAAGTGAACTCTCGCCCTCCGACCCTTTCCTGCTCTCAGATGCCTGAAATGGCTCTCAAACTGCTGCAGGAGGGGGGCGGGGCCTTCGACAGTGATGAGTTCATTGAAGAAGAGGAGGCTGATGAACCAGCATACCAGGCAGGTGAGAGAGGAGTTGGCAGTCATCTGGGATATAAATGACGAGCCATCTCACCGCCACTCTCGCAGCCTGCTTGCTGCTGTCTCGCCCTCGAACGTCCAGCATCACCTCAGCCTACTACTTCAAGGGCCAAATCACCACAACCAGGCCCTTTAGAAGAGGAATTTTCCATATGGGCCCCATGTGATGTGACACAGCAGACAGTGTCTCCCCAGGGAAGGCCCGCGTCAGGTGAGTCATCATCCCCATACTCCCCCCCACCTCCCACTCCTCTCCCTCTCCTTCCCCCTCACCCCTGCCCGTGTGCGTGCACGCACTCAGAAAAGACGTGCTGTCCATGGAAAATGGCTTTTTTGACCAGGTGTGGGCACAGTTGATACCTTTGTGTGGGAGGAAGGAGCAGGATTTGAACCTTCTGTGCCTGTATTCGATGAGGAAGGAGCAGGTTTACCTAACTGTATTTACCTAATTGTGACATACAAGAAATGAGCTACGCTCATGGGGTCCCATCTCCGTTTCTCAACGTCAAATTTAGCTTTAAACTCGTTTAAGTTTTTAGACTGGACGATCTCTTGGTCCAGGCTATTCAACAGGTCTACACACCTATAAGGAAAACTATATTTCTTGATATCCTTCAAGCAGCTTGGCTTCTTCAGTTTCATTCCGTGTCCTCTTGTTACTCTCTTATCCCATAAAAACAGATCTTCTTTGTCAATTTTATCTACTCCCACCATGGTCCTGAACACTGCAATCATGTCGCCTCTCTTTCTCCTTTCTTCTAAGGAAGGCAAATCCAGCTTTTCCAGCCTCTCTCTGTACGACAGATCTGCCAGACTGGGGATCATTTTGGTTGCTGTTATTTGTGTTCTCTCAATCTTGTTTATATCTTTCTTTTTGTGTGGGGACCACACTACTGCTGCATACTCTAACCTGGGGCGAATCATGGCCATTATCAATTTTTTCATCATCTCCTCATCCACATAATGAAAACCTACTCTTATATTAGTCAGGAGTTTATACGTCTCTCTAACTGTCTTGTTAATGTATTTTTCAGGTGACAAACTGTCCTGGAGCAGCACACCCAAATCTTTCTCTTCTCTCACTTTTGTGATTGGTTCATTACCCATCGAATAATTCAATGATGGCCTCTTGGTACTTTTACCCATTTCCAATATTTTACATTTCTCTCCATTTAATTTCATTTCCCACATCCGGCTCCATTCGTGTATCCTATCCAGATCCTCCTGCAGCATTTTACAATCCTCCTCAACCTCTACCTTCCTCAAGATCTTTGCATCATCAGCAAACAGACTTGCATAACTGTTCACTCCATCTACCATATCATTTACGTAAATCAGGAACATTACTGGCGCCAACACCGAGCCCTGTGGGACTCTACTTGTTACTTCCCTCCATCCAGACATCTTATCCGTTATTACTGTCCTAATTTGTCTGTCTCTCAAAAAGTCTCTCATCCATTCCAGGAGGTTCCCCTTCAGTTCTCCTATACGCTCTAGTTTCCACATTAGTCTCTTATGTGGTACCTTGTTGAAGGCCTTCTCTAAGTCTACGTACACACAATCCACCCAACCATCTCTCTCCTGTACCATGTCAATCGCTCTTGAGTAAAAGCTCAATAAGTTGGAAACACATGATCTTCCACTTCTGAATCCAAACTGACTATCAGCCAAAATATTCATCTCTTCCAGATATTTTATCCATTTATCTTTCAGAATTCTTTCGCACAATTTTGTGACCATGCTGGTTAAGGACACTGGTCTATAATTCAGGGGTTCTTCCTTGTTTCCTCCCTTATAAATTGGTACCACATTTGCCCTTCCATTCTTGAGGCACTTTCCTCTCTTCCAGAGAACACACAATTAAACTGTGAACCTTATCCGCCAGTTGTTCTCTGCATTCCGTCAGTACCCAATTAGAGATTCCATCTGGTCCTGGGGCTTTCCTTACATCAAGAGTTTCCAGTAATTTATACACTCCCTGTACTTATACTTTTATATCTTTTATCACTACATTTCTAGTCACTCCCTCCCCTTCCACAAACTCCTTTTCATTAGTGAAAACTGACTGGAAACATTTGTTCAATATTTCTGCTTGCATTGCTGCATCTTTATAGACCTCTCCTTCTACTTTCAGTTTGGTGATTCCTTCCTTTTGTTTCAGTTTGCCATTAACAAATCTATAAAACAATTTGGGTTCATCCTTACATTTGTCTATTTTACCTATTTCAAAATTCCTTTCTTCTTCTCTGCATATTCTTGTGTATTCATTTCTAGTTCTTCTATATTCTTCCTTTCTTCTGTTGTTACCTCTCTTTCTCCAATTGTCCCATGCCATGTCTCTCTTTTTTTGGCTATCATACACCTTCTATTAAACCACTCATTTTTCCTGTTTTCTTTCCCTTTACTTTTGGCACAAATTTTTCCACTCCCGAATTACAGAGGCCTAGAAAAATATCCTACTTCCTCTGTATCTCTTTTGTTTCTCTGAATTTTCTCCAATGTGCATTTTTGAAAAATGTTCTCAATCCTGTAAAGTTTGCTTTCCCAAAATTGTATCTTCCCTGCCTATAAAGCACGTCTCTTGGCTCCACATTCCTTGTTATCATCTGGAACTCAATGACCACATGACCACTTTTTCAAATAGGACACTGATATTTCAAGGATTCTATTATATCGGGTTCTTTGGTAAACAGTAAATCTAGTCTTGCTGGCGTGTCCTCACCTCAGAACCGTGTCTCTTCTTTGACCCATTGCGTCATCACATTGTTCATTGTTATATTTAATAATATAGTGCCCCACGAATCCTCGCCGCCTCCTGGGTCCCATTTCTCCCAGTTCACCTCTTTACAACTGAATCACTCATTAAAATTATATTGTTGCTTTTCTCAATCATTTTCTGTAAATAACTTGCCATGTCCGACAGCATTTCCTGGTATTCATCATCACTCCATGCTCTTGTCTTAGGGCGAACATACTCTACTGCCATCTCTCTCTTGCTATTCTCTCCAGTTTCTAATTTCATATTTATCACTTCAGCCCTGCCTTCTCCCATTTCCACGGTATCTACATTTATGTTGTTCTTCACTGCTATCATCACTCCTCCCGTTTTTTTTTTTTTCTGTCTCTTCTCCACAGTTTGTATTTATCATCTCCCATATGAACATCAATATCTTCTCTTAACTTGGTCTCTACAAAGCACATAACATCAGGTTCATGTAACCTCAAAAAATCGTTGATTTCTAGCCTTGCCGATATTAAACCATCAACATTAGTATATGCCACTTCCAATTATTTTTGATGTTTTTTATACCCTCTTTTCTTCTTCCCTCCACCGGTACCACTTCCTTAATTTCTGATCTATGACTCTCCAATAAAACACTGTCTTCTCTTCCTCAGTTCTCTGTTCGTTTTTTACCTTTGCTTCCTTTACTAATTCCTTTATTTGAGCTCTTTCTTCCTCATTTGCATCTCTCCTTACCCAAACATTTTTTAACCCTTCCTTGTCTGATAATTTCCATGTTCTACTGATAATTTTGTTTACTGTTGCCTGAGACTTAAACTTTATCTTCAATGGCCTTGCCCCTCCTTCCTCGTACTTTCCTAACCTAAACACCTCTTCAATCTCACTTAAGCTTCGTTGTTTTCCTCCATGACTATTGATATTATTTCTTTAACCTTACTCAGTTCTTCTCTTTCTCTTTCTGATCTTATTGTCATACATTTTTCTTTAACTCCTGAAATTATTACACATTCTTTCTTATCTGCAACATCCCTAACTAAAGATTCTCTACTTCTCAGCACCCTAACCACTTCCCTCTCCACCTTTCCCTTGCTTTGTTGTTCTATAATCTCTTTCAAATTTACATTTCCCTCTTCCTGAATTTTCTTCCACCCCTTATGTTGCTCCTTGATCTCTTTAATGTGCTAGTCCTGTATTCTTGATTTGGATTCATACTCATCTAGTTTGCTTTTCATCCTGTCCCTTTCTTCTTCAAACCTATTATTCTCCCTCTTAAGCTGTTATATTTCATTAGAGGCTGATTCATTGTTCACTTTTAATTCAGTAACTTCTCTTTCTTGTTCGTCACGGCGTGTACAAATTTTTTCCAGTTTATTCCGTAAACTTTTGATCTCGTTTTCCTGCTCTATGGTACGTTCCTGCAACTCTTTAATTACTGCTCATACCTTTTTTATCTCCTGGACATTCCTCTCTGCTGTTTTCTCTACGCCTGCTATTCTTGTTTGGTTCAACTTAATACTTCCATTTCCCACATCCTCTTCACAGAAGCCCTCAAACTCTTTCTCGCCGATTGTAAACAATGCACCGTCCCTTTTCGCCGTGATTCAACCATATGGAGACTTTCTATTTGCACTACATCTTGTCCCTTTTATGACCGAAATCGCGTTTTATTTTTTACTACTGTCCGACGGGACCACCACTCACGCACTCATTAACATAATCACAAATAGGTTGCTCTTCCTTTCATCGCAGATTCAGTGATTATTTCCCCACAATCCTGGAAGAACTCCATCTCTCTCTGTCGGCGACCCGTGTGTGTTCAGGAAGATGAGCTTCCCCCCTGGCCCTGGACTATAAGCAATATTTTCAGGGCAATATTCACGACTGCAGTTATGCAATACCTGGTGGAAGAAATTAATTTCCACCAGACTATGTGCATATGCGGTGGCTGGACATGCCTGCCAGCAAAAGCAGGTACATGAGGGACTGGCAACCTGTGGAGGTGGGGGAGTTGTTTGTGTGGCTAGCTCGAACCATGCTGATGGCACACATAAGGAAACATGTGCTCCATACTACTGGTCAGCTGATAAACTCGTGGGCACACCTGTCTTCAGTAAGTATAATACCCATGACAGGTACAGTCAGAGAAAGTTCTGCATTACCCACCTCTCGAAGCACTGGAGTGAGACAGGTGAATGTAAAGCGCAGGCAGACCTCAAGTGTCTGGTAACTGTGAGTGTGAAGCAAGGGAAGGAGGGGCATTGGGAGCAGAGGAGGGTTTGGTGATAGGTTGGAAATCATGTGTAAGTCTGCAGTGAATGACTTGGACGGTGTGTTTGAATTATTTTAGTACGGATATATGACAATATGTTAGCATTTTATTTAAAAAAAAAAAAAAAAAAAAAAAAAAAAATGTAGATGTCTGCAGAGTTAATGTTGTCAGGAAAGTTTTGAAGTTGCTGGGTTCGGACAGAGGTTTGAAATGCTTCCATTCCCTCTCAACTTTAACATGAGATGTTTCCTCAGGAGATATTCATAATGATGTAACATATATTTTGTGTTGACAACAAAGCCACAATATTACATAAATAATGTAAACTCACTGAAATCTGCTTAATTATTTATCCTCTGTCATCCCACAATAAACATCTGCCTGCAAACATTTCCAGTGTTATTCTGGTAATTATTCATCCTGAACTCAGACGAATAATAATAATAATAATAATAAAGAATCTATATAAGCAATTAAGAGATTTTTCGTTTTCCTTTAGAGTTACACAGAATGACATGGGAAGTCCTAATTATAAGATCAGTCTTTGAAAATATCATTCTTATGGAACATTACAAAACGAAAGCAAAGATGCATACCTTTGAGAGTAAACATGTATTCTATATGCAGTAATGTAGACAGACTCCAAGAACGGTGTGATACCATACAAACAACATACCGCTTTTGCACTCCGACAATACGTTGGACGCATTATCATTGGCTATTGATACTGTGACGTAAGCAACTCTCCAAACCCTCCCACCGCTGGCCACCCTCCCTCCCAATCACAGTTACCAGACATGTGGGGTCTGGCTGCTGCTTCATGATTATTCATCGACCACCAATGCTCCGAACAGTGGGTAATGCAGAACTTTCCCTGACTGTACCTGACAATCCTAATGTTCCTCCATTTCAACAGAAATTATGGGCCTGCACTGAATGACAGGTTGTGAAAAATTAGACCCATCCTGACCATGCTCAAAGAGTCATGTTCCAGGGTTTTTCATCCGTTTCAGAAAGGAGTAACTGACGAGTTGCTGGTGTTATTCAGAGGCAGGCTGGCATTTATTCAGTATGTGCCATCCAACCGTCACCGCTTTGGACTAAAATTCTTTGTCCTTTGTGACTGCAAAACTGGATATGTGCTTGATGTGATAGTTTATTCGGCTACGGATGTTGATACACCTAGTGATGATCCTCACAGTTTCTCAGCATCAGTCATGAATGTGCTCATGGAAAGGTACTTCAACAAGCACCAAATTCTATACACCGATAACTATTACACAGCCCCGGCGTTGACAAAGTATTTGCTTAAACACGGTACTGGGACCTGTGGAAATGCCCGGCAAACATAAAATTTTTTTTCCTGTATTCCCAGCAAATACTGAGAAAGGAGCCCTTCTTACCAAGAAATGTGACATGTTAGCCCTTCTCTGGCATGACAAGAGATGGGTTAGCATGTTGTCAACAGTACAAGCAGTCCCCAACTTACAAAAATAATTGGTTCTTAAAGGTCTTTCTTAAGTCATTTTATTTCGTAAGTCCATCTCATTTTTGCTCTCTCTCCCTCTCTCCACTCCATCCCAACCCTAATCCCATAATTACTGAGGTTGAAATTCTTTCTCTCTATCCCATTGCCTTTCTACACCATACCTACTTCTGTGCTATCCTCTCTCTCTCTCTCTTTCTCCAACTCTAACCTCATAATTACTGATGACAAATTTCTTTCCTTCTACCCCATCGCCTTTGTACACCATACCTACTTTTGTGCTATCCTCTCTCTCTCTCTCTCTCCAACCCAACCCAACCCTAATCCCATAATTACTGAGGTCAAAGTTCTTTCCTTCTACCCCACCGCCTTTCTACACCATACCTAGTTCTGTGCTATTTTCTCTCTCTCTATCCCAGATTAAAGCCCACTATTGTCTCCACTCCTCCCCTATCCTTCCCTGAACTGCAATTATCACCTCAGTTCCTTGTCAGTGTCTTCACCTGACTCCATCCTTCCTTGCTATGACTGCCCCCCCCGACACACATCTTTTTCGTATCCGCAGATTTTTTATACGTTGATCCTTTATAAACATGGGTCTAACTGTACATGTAGGTGTGTTTGAGGAAACAAGAAAGAAAGACAGACTACAGGACTGGGAAACCCATGTTGAAACCCAATGCTGTCAACAATTATATTATCAACATGCGGCTTGTTGATAAGTTGAACGTGCAGATTGGTGAGGTTGCTTGCCTTCATAAGTCCTGCCGGTTGTACAAGACGGCATTTTTACACCTTCTTGATATCGTCATCCTGAACAGTTTCATGCTGTTCAAGGAGGTCATCATGAAACCTCTCTCTCTACAAGAGTCTGTGAGAGAGCTAGCACGTGAACTCCTTGAAGAGTATTCAACAGCACAGGTGCCAGGTGCGAGGTAGGGGACGCAGACAGCGCATACAGCTGACAGGTTAAGCTGTACAGACTACTTCTGGTGGCACAGGATGGTAGAGATTGACCGTACCACTGCAGGTCATTAGGCGTACAGGTGATGCCACATTTGTAACACCACCAAATGCCATTCCCCAGCACGAAAACATACAGCCTACCAATGTGCAGAGTGAAAGATCCACCTATGCCCTAAATGTTTTAGCAAGTACCACTTCGAGCGTGAGTGCTGAGCAGGTGTGTGGGAAATTATGGTAAATAGTAAACAGGTACGCATGTGTGTTATTTTTTATACATAAGTGATGTGTAAGATATTATAAGTTGTATCTAGTGTTATGATATAAGGGTTTTACAATAAGTTTTACAAGTCACTGCAATAAGTGATACAGTTTAGGGTTACTGGTGAAACAATGACTGGAAATACCTTGAGTAACCCTACCTGCTTCATGAAAGAAAACCATAAGTGACCGGGAGAGAAAGAGAATTACCTGGTTAGCTATAACTAAATTTTTTCCCTCGTTGCTCTGAAAATAATGCTGAACATGTGAGCATAGGCATACAGTGCTCGTCAGAAGTATCGAGTGTCCTGCGTCCCTCCTAAGAAACAAACCTATCAACATTGAAAAAACATATAAATAATGCATTTTATTTACCTTTAGTGCTTCGTAGGGTAGTCTTTAAGCTTCTTCACAGACCTGAGACATCTTGGAAGTGAAAGGGCGAGGCTCCTGAGGTGCTGGAGGGGTATTTTGTCCCAGGAGTCACGAATGGCGGCTTCCAGCTTAGGCAAAGAGCTCACGTCCTTCCCTTGGAGACTTCTTTATGAGGTACCAGAGGTTTTCAATCGGGTTGAGGTCTGGGCTATTTCCTGGCCAGTCTTTCATGAATGATACCTCGCAGTCACAAAGCCAATTGGTGACCGATTTGGCCTTGTGACCAGATGCACCGTCCTGCCGAAACACTCGTGCACCTGTTAGCTCGAAGAAGTCTGGTAAATGATCACACAGAAGCTCCAGGTAAACATCCTGATTCACTCTAAGGTTCTTGGAAAGTACAACAAGCTTCCCCAAACCCTTCCCTGAGAAACAACCCCATACCATGAGTGAATCAGGATGTTTAACTGTGCTTTCTACATACCGTGGGTCAAGTGGGTCACTACCTTTGCGTGGGTACACACGTGCTCTTCTGTTACAGGTGACACTAAACGTTGCCTCATCAGACCACAACACTGACAACCATTGCTCCTCACCCCAGTTAAGGTATCTGTTAGCAAAGGCAAGCCTACGAAGTTGCTGGCTGCTAGAGAGAAGAGGCTTTTTCACAGGCCTGTGACTTGTGTAACCAAGTTCATGGACCCTACGAGACACTGTTCTCACAGACACCTCACCAAACACTTCTGGGTTGCTCTCCCTTATTTTCCTTGCACTCACATGAGGATTAGACTCCAATGCACGTTTTAAAACATTAACAGACCTTGGGGAAGTTTTCCTAGGCCTACCAGACTGCAGTTTCTTTGTGGGAACTTCACCACTGTTTTCCACTCAAAACTGCGCGCACCACTGACGCACTGTGGATCGAGCCACAGCAACCAATTCACTAATTTCCTTTGTCTGGTGGCCTGCCTCCTTTAGAGCAATGATCTGGGATATGATTTCACTTGATAGTTCAGGGGTAAGTGCCATCACAAAGTGGTGAAAGCCAAAACACTGCGGGACACTTGGTAAAATATGGCGCAAAAAGAGAGGGAGACGCGGCGGAGTTCCTCTCTCTCAGGCAGCCCATGGGTAACTGAGGCGGGAACCAACCAGCACATCGGAAGGCCTCAGGCTACCGTGACGTCATGCTAGTGCCGCAAACTTGTGGCTCAATTTTTACCCCCCAAAATGGTTGATTCTTTTTTGGCCATAAGTATTGCGCGTCTGACGGTAGGCGCTCGATAAATTTGACAAGCACTGTATTGTGAAGTACAAATAATGTATGCTGTGTATAACATTAGTAATATTTTCATGATGCCACTGATTAGTACAAATATGTCAATTTTACTACAAGTGAGGAATTGGAAAATGTGAGTACGTTTAAGTATTTGGGTAGTGTGATGAGTAAGGATGGAGGTTTGGAGGGTGAAGTGCTTGAAAGGGTACAGCAGGGAAGAAAGGTTGCTGGTTCCTTGAAAGCAGTGATAAGAAACAGGGAAGTGAGCATGGAAGTGAAAAAGTTACTACATGACAGTATTGTGATACCAACTCTAACGTACGGAAGTGAAGCTTGGACATTGTTGGAAGGACACAAGTCAAGAGTGAGAGCAGTGGAAATGAGTTATTTAAGAGGAGCCTGTGGAGTCACGTGCAGAGACAGGCTGACGAATGAGGATATAAAGGAGCATTGTGGTGTGGATGTGATAGGAAGCGTTATGAGGAACACACTGAGGTGGTTTGGCCATGTGGAGAGGATGGAGGGTGAAAGACTGACGAAGAGAGTGTATGTGAGTGAGGTGGAGGGGGGAAGAGGGAGGGGGAGGCCGAGGATGAGATGGAGGGATGGGGTGGAGAGGTATATGAGAGAGGGGGGTGTGAGTTGGGAGCAGGGCAGTGAAATGGCGGGGGACAGGGCGACTTGGAGGCGATTTGTTTGTGGCCACCCCAAACGGGATTGAGGAGTCTGGCAATAGATAGATAGAGAGATAGATAGATAGAATTACCTCATACTCAACCATACTGTGTGAAACAGCTACAACATTTACTTTTCAAAGTGAAATTACCTGCAAACGTGATGTCAAGTGCAACTATAAGTGTCATAGTAGAGGGAAATTATTATATTTGATGCAAGAAGTGAGTACAAGAAATCAAAGAGCTATTCTTTTCCCACAGACCTACAGGGCATTGTGGCACTATGAAACGGGCTGAAAACCCTATACGGAGCCACATGAACAGGGTGATGACTCATCCTTATGATGGTGAGTAAGGAAAAGTCAAAGACTGAATGGAAAATTCCAATTTCCTTCGATGGAAGCCCGGGCAGTGTTACAATCACCACTCTGGTCAGTGCTGCCAACCCCAGCCAGTGAGTCCGTCACTGGCAGTGGTGCATGCTTGGAAACAGCCCGTCAAAACATGGAAAACCAGTCATCTTCAACCTATCCTTACTCATCGATGGGACCACCTGGAGACCTGGGGATACTTTAATTTAAAAGAGGATGAGTTGATAAGTCTTATGTATCATTATTTTCTTTCTCTGGCTATTACAGTTTGGCAGATATTAGGGTTTGAAGTAGGGGTATTTTTTTCCAAAACCACAGAAATCCCCCATGGGGAGGAGTGGGTGATGTCGGAAAACCCCTGGCGTGTGGAGGTTAAGCCATTGCTAATGCAGAACTATCCTATACACACATCAGGCAGGGATCCAGAGTCCCAGCACCTTGCCAGGGTCAAACCAGGATCCATCATACAGAAAGGTTCATTCATTCATTCATTCATTGCCAGATGCCATGTATCCCAAATGGGGTGGCCAAGGGCTTAGAGTTAAGTGTTTTACAGGGAGGGGCACTAATCCTCCACCAACCCCACTTGTCACGTAGGATGCTGGGAATATACTGTGTAAGGAGGCTTAGCTCCAAGGTGGACATCACAGCTGCTCCACCAAGTGTGCACAGCACCACCACACACATGGTAGGCTCATCATCAGTGCCACCACATCGCTGTACTTATTTTAAATGAATCTTTTTCTTGTACAGTAATACCTCGATATATGATATCCCTAGATACGATACCCTGACTTAACGATGGGGGTAGAAATACCACCATACCCTGCCTGATAATTGCCAAACCCCAGTTTAACGTTGGGTTTTTATTTTTATTTTTTACCGATTTTGATAATATTTTAGAATAAAATTGTGTATTTACACTGATTTATAAACTGTTTTTAGACCTAGATTAATGTGTTTTAGCCACAGGGGGGGAGAACATTGTTATTTTGGGGTACAATTTACTAGGCTTGATTTTTTCCAGACATATTTGACGATTTTCAGAATTTATTTATTGGTTTTATTGAGTTGTTTACAGGTGTTAGGCTTAGGTTTGCTTCCTTGACAGCTGTCAGGCCATTTAGATTGGCTTTAAACTTGTTTTGAGGCTCATTTGGGTGGGTTTTGGCCTTGGTTTGGGGGTAACTCAAGGCTGGTAAATGCTCCACACTGTGTTACAAGTTAACCCGTTAACTGCTCTATACAGCCTGGGCTGTTCTGAGTGCGACTGCTCAATACAGCCCTGGCTGCACAGGTGAATTTCAAATATAGTGCCATGGTGACCAAGGCCGACCCATGCAAGCATGTTTGAACCTTCAAAACCGAAACCGAAACCGAAAAAGAAACCGAAAACCATATATTCCAATAGGGAATCAGACACTTTGATGTTCATCCATGGCTTGACAAAGGTAAATATAATAATATTGGTCTAATATTTCGTTACTATATACTTTGGCATGTGTTCTCTCAATTCCTTTCACAAAATCAGGCCTTTGGGAAATTTCATTTTTATCCCTATGTCTGCGCACCATGGACACCTCCAAAAAATCGCCATGCGCAGTTAACGGGTTAAAAGTACCCCGATAAACGATACCCCACCTAACAATGGGGTTTTACCCGAACAATTATGTCATTAAACCGAGGTATGCCTGTACCTCTATCTCCATTCCCCACTGCCTAACAGACCGCCGAAGTGATGACATCATGTTACCATGACAAACGCCGTGTTGATCCAACACAAACATCCGACAAGGTTTTACAATGTCATCTTTTGTTTCTTTTTTATGGGAGGAAAGTAGTCAATATTTAAGTGCAAAAAAACACGATAAAATGTATTCATCTATCAACCTTCTCATACTCTTGTGGAGTAATATTTGGTAAAGTTAAGGCTAGCATCAAAGAAAGTCTGCAAACTGGAAAGTGTCAGCTTTGGCTCCAAACTTTTTCTTAATACGCTTTATATCTTTCCTTTATTTAATGATAACATTTAATTCATCAATGCTGGTAAAAGAAAGTTTCTTTATGCAGCCATCATTTTTTGTGTGCCTTGCAAAGCTTAAGTCGGTGAATATATAGTACTGTATTATCAGATGATTTTGGTTTCTGTGGCACACAGACAGCACACTAGAATTCACAACAATGTAAATGTAAGAGAAAACCCTGAGTTAAGCAATAATGCTTATCACTTAAGCATATACTGTAGTACCAATTATCAACTGTTTTCATCTGATTTTATTTTTTGACACAGTACAATACTGGGGCACGCTACTGTATAATACGCTGTGTGCCCAATATCCAATTTAAGGTTCATTCACTATAACTTCAGGTTCTGTGGGTAAGGGCTCCCCTAGGTTTTGTTTGCAGGTAAAGCTACAGTAAGTAAGGTCAGGTCAGAATTTGATTTAGTTAGGTCTAGTGGCAGTTTGTGTTAGGCTCAGTGGCAGTCCATGTTAGGTCTAGTGGCAGTCTGCTAGTCAGGTTTAGTGACAGTCTGTCGGTTAGGTCTAGTGGCAGTCTGTGATAGCCAGGTTTAGTGGCAGTTTGTATTAGTTAGGTCTTGTGGCAGTATGTGTTAGTTAGGTCTAGTGGCAGCCTGTGTTAGTTAGGTCTAGTGGCAGTCTGTGTTAGTTAGGTCTAGTGGTTGTCTGTGTTAATTAGGTCTAGTGGCAGTCTGTGTTAGTCAGGTCTAGTGGCAGTCTGTGTTAGTCAGGTCTAGTGGCAGTCTGTGTTAGTCAGGTCAAAATTTGATCTGGTTAGGTTAGCACTAGTAGCAGTCTAGATTAGTCACCTAGGCTGATTTGGTTTGGTTGGGTTACGTGGTAGACTAGTAGTATGATGAATGATTGCTTTAGTCAATGCTACCAGTACTACTGCATTCTACTTTAATAAGTATAAAACTCTTCCATACAGTTTTACCAAGAGTCTGCACAGCACCCAAAACATGCTGGTATTTCTGGTATTTCATTATCTTATTCACTCAAGCATAAATTTGCCTTTCCATATGTTTTCTGCACCCTGGAACTGTTTTTGCCTCTTTTATTTCACACACTTCTTCTGTACTGTGGAATGGAAGAATAATTTTAAAGACCTTGCATAAAGAAACTTTATTTCTGCCTGCAATGATAAATTAAATATTACCATAAAATAACAAAAAATTATATACCTGCATTAAGATAAAGTTTGAAGCCAAAAGTGACACATTTAACCCGTCACGCCCCGAGGTTTTCCGCACCTATGACATCCCCCAGTCCCGAGCCTTTTTGGAAAAAATTTTTTTTTGCTAAAACTTCCACTTAGGTCGAGAAACGAAGGAAAATCACAAAGAAAGTGGTTCCCGCAGTCTAGAAGTGGTCCGTACAGGTGCGGTTCCCCCCGGCAGGTGTGGTGTTCTGTAATGGGCAGGATATGCGCTTACGTTTTCTATGGTAAGGAATAATGGGAGAAACAACACACAACACCTCTATATTTATTGAATTTGAACTAATAAACAATAACAGTAACAATATAATGGATTTCAGACACATATATATGAAAAATAAGCATTGTACCATCGCGCGAGCATAGCGAGTTTGGTCCGAGTCATAACATGCTATATGCTAAGTGTCTGGTATGAGTCAACCTATCATTTTTTCTACTTGTATATTTCTGTTTCAATGACATTTTACCAATTACAACTGTTTGTAAGTGTTTTCAGATGTTTTCATTCATTATGATGACATGCAGCATAAGTATAGCGCACATCAGCTTAGTAAGCGCACTCGCTATGACTTGTATTTCAACGTACCAAATTGTTTTATCACTTTCCAATTATTCTCCCCTTTACATAGAACCTTTCCTCCACCACTGAAAAGGTTTTCAATTATTTTCATTCATTACGAGGGCATTTAGCGATATGCTAGCGCATGTTCACGTAGCAACCACGATCTCAAACACTCGTGTTTCATCATCTACTTTATTTATTCACTCCAATTATAATTTCCCACTGACATTACACACGTTTACACCCCTATAATGCACTGTACATACTTACTGCCATTATTTATTCAAGTGAGCATGAGAATATTGCATGAAAATACCCTCGCAAGGAATGTTTCGATCAACATAATACTCACACACTTATATACTAATTCTTCACATATATTACACACTTTACCACTTGCTGACTTTTATTTTCACTAATACGTGCCTTATTCATTCAACTGAGCGTCAGGAAATCGCATCTCTATACACACGCTATGAATATTTGACTTAGAATATATATCAGCACTTACAATAATTTGAACTTATATTATACCCGTAAAAATTTCCAATAATAATAATTATATAATTACGGGCCGTATTTATTGCACTGAGCGACAGAATATCGCATCATAAAACCCTCGCTGTGTAAGTTTCAACTTAGGGCAGATTTATATACTTACATACAATGTTTGCACTTATGTTCTACCCGTATGCACTTTATACTAATATTTGGAGATCAACATGACTGATAATTTCACTGAGCGTCTGTCTGTCGCATTTACCTCATAATTTCTGCGTCCTTTCACATTCACACCATACTAAAGTTGCATCAACGTGTGATATTCACACACGTTGATGCAACATGGGTGAATACAGAGACCCACGTCACACTGCACGCACTCATAGCGGGTGTCCTTCCTCTGTGTCGTGAGTCTCACCTGGGAATTACTGCACACGTGACACCTGCGTTGGGGCCTAGGTCTGTTTGGCTGGGGAGGGATAGGAGTGGGGAAATGGTGGCCGGATATTCTCAGGGGAGTTTGGGCAATAGGGGCAGTGCGGGTGCGATGTTGGGGCCTTTCAACAGCATACTTTGCAAAGATTTCTCTTGTGAGCTCCCTCACAAACCCTTCAAATGTTTCCTGAACTCCTGTTGTCATGGCATGAAGGTGGTGGCAATTCAGAGCAGTGATATCTAGCAAGTGAAAGAACAGTTTCTTATACCACTTCATCGTGATCCTGGCACACTCTACCGTCGATATCATGAAGTCTGACTGGTCCACGAGGCGCATGTTTATATTGTAATCCATGACACACTCAGGTTTCCAAACACGACGCCTGTTCTCTCTACGGTAATCTACGGAATCAGTACGGTGCATCAAAGGGCGGTGAACCGTGGACAAGAGGCTTACTTCTCTGTTGTGGTTCCACATTGTTGCAAGGATGTTGTTGGCTTTGAAGAAGACAACCTCATTCCTTGCAAGTTTCCGCCCTACCTTGGCCATGTGACGCCGGTTCACCTTTACGGTTCCACAGACTCCCGTTTCATGCGTGTGAAGATAACGAGCGAGAAGAGGGCTAGTGTACCATTTGTCCAGGTAGAGAACGTGACCACGATAAAGGTAGTCTTCTATCACCGTCTTTACCACTGCTCCCGACAGTCCAATACTTCGATCTTCTACTATGTCTGCCTGTGCACTGGTGTACAAGACTATGTCTTGCACGTATCCAGTCCTACAGTCGCACATAACAAAGATCTTGAACCCAAAACAGTGCCTTTTGCTGGGTATATACTGTCTGAATGAAATATTGCCTCTCCACAACACGAGACTCTCGTCTATGACGAGGTCTCTATAGGGATAGAATGAGGAACGAAAGGTTTGCCTGAGGTGATCAAAGACCAACCTAATTCGCCTCATTTTATCAGTGTTGTTTGCATTTGCAGGGTCATGAGCATCATAGAAATGGAGGCGACTTAGAATTTGTTGAAACCGATTACGGCTCATCACTTGACCAAATATTGGGGTAAACATCACAGGGTCCCTAGTCCAGTAAGAAGGAATTCTATTCTTTCTTATAATACCCATCAAAAGGACCAGGGCAAAAAATAAGAACATTTCTGGAAGGGAGACAGGGTAATCATAGATGATAGAATGCCTACTCCTTGTTCCCAATCTTTCACTCTCTAGGTGCTGGGCGCTTGCAAACAGGTTGGTTTGGTATACAATCTGATCAACAAATGCCTAACTGAAAAACAGTTGGAAAAAATCCAACCTGGTGGAATTACGGTGAATTCCTGGAGCAATGCAGCCAGATCGCCCCTGCTCAGTGAAGGGGTGAATGAGGGGAGAAAAATCACTCCCATCCTCCCAATCCCACGACACAAATCCCTCGTCCCCATCATCCCCATCACTGCCTTCGTCTGGGTGGGGAGGAGATCCTGGTTGGGGAGGTGGGGGAGAAGGAGTGCGGAGGGCTTCCCCACTGTCACTCCTCTTCCCTCTGCCTTTACCCTTTCCCTTTCCCTTACCCTTACGGCCTTGAGGAACATTAGGGGGCTGTGGGGATGAAATAGGGGAATATTGGGGAGCAGAAGACGTGCTGGGGAGTGGTTCCTCCCCTCCATGACAACACCACATGCTTTCTCACGCACCCTAGCTCGACCACGTGTTAGGGGATATTGGGGAGCATAAGACATGCTGGGGAGTGGTTCCTCCCCACCTTCCCCCTCCATGACAACACCACGTGCTCTCTCACGCACCCTAGCTCGACCACGTGTTAGGGGATATTGGGGAGCATAAGACGTGCTTTGGAGAGGTTCCTCCCCACCTTCCCCCTCCCTCACAACCCCACGTGATAAGGAACGCACCCACACTGGCCCACGTGATCCACTACGCCGCCTCACACTACGTAGGGAGAGCAATGACTCACTCACGTCACTCTCACTTTCCCTAATCCTCCCTGGACTTTCCCTTTCACTCCCCACTCCCTCCACTTGACTTCCTAACTCCCCAAACAAAATGCTAGGCCCATACCTGCTCATACGACGTGGTGTGCGCTCTGGGCCACAATGTGTTATCACCTCACATCCATACCACGTGGCAGCACGTCCCACAGCTCCGTCATCGTCCTCATCCTCGAATTCTGGTTCCAAATCACGCTGGGGATAGGGATAGGATATTGCACGTGCCTTCTTTGCCTGCTGCCCCTCTCTAGCAGCACGGTAAGTCACGTACTGCCGCTTCCTGGGAGACGGAACTTCCTCGTCACTGCTGGTGGTTTCTTCCTCCTCTGGCTGCACATAATCCTTGTCCATATCCTTGTCGTCCAGTGGGGAATCACTGTCGCCGGTAAAGGTGTCCAGGGCGACTTGAATTTTGCTGTCTGAGAGACCTCTCTTAGCCATGTCTGAGCAGGACCGTGGCTACCAGGTGAGTGGACAAGTGGTGGGCTAGCGCGGGTCGCGAGGGGTCGCCGAGTGTCCCCGCCTGGTGGCAGGTAGGGGAAGGTCATGCGAGGGTACGTACCGTAAATCAAGCGCGAATTTTGAAAATTGTCGAAATTATGCACATTGCAATTGCACGACGTACCAGTATGTCGCCGGGACTGGCAAATGCAAATCGTTGCAACTTACCCATACGTCGACGGGACGGGGCGGGTTAAGACACCCTCATTTTTGTAGACTTTCTTTGAATCTAGCCTTAACTGTACCACATATTACAACACTAGAATAAATGAAGGTTGATATATGAATACATTTATAGTGGTTTTCATTATTCATTGCCTCCCTCCCAGAAAAAACAAGAAACAACACTGGAGAAGCCCTTTATCGGATGCTTGTGTTGAACCACCAAGTAGGTTGTCATGGTAATGTGATGTCACACTTCACCTTGCAATTTCCTGAATTTCATTAGTAAACTTATCTCCTCCAGCAACTCATGTACCATCATGATCAAAGTTCAATGATGCTTTCCAGCCAGCAGTGGTAACATATACTTGAACTGCTCTTAGCAGTCTACCACATATGTCATTAGTTGACAGCAGAGTACCAGTCAATATGCTTACCTCTCAAGTCATGCTATCCAACATCTATGAATATTGTAAACATCCAATCCTTTAGTGGTATTGTTTAATTATATAAGCAAACAACCTCTAATTGTACAGTATTACTAAAAATTATATGAGCTATTGATTTACAAGATGATAGTGTAATTATTGCAATGTAGAATACAGTAAGTAACTTGTGGGAAAATTATCAGCTGTGAATCCTAGAAAAAAAGATGGGAACCCGGTAACTGAAGTCTACTGGTATGCTCTATTACAGTACTGTACTGCCCTGCCCTATTTATTTCTTCAGTCAGGAGTCGTCTTTTAAGTTTATTCTGATTAATGCTAGATTATTTTATTCAGTTTACAAGAGGCACTTCTCAGCTGTACAAGTTAAGCCCTGCACATATATAATCGTGGCAAACATTTGAGAGAAAAACAAACATATACATCTAGTAATGGATTTTTTTTTTTTTTTTTTTTTGGGGGGGGTTCATTTTTTTAACATAAAAAAAATGTGTTTTTTATCATTTTTCTTATTGTTTTTTTCCCAATTTCCCAATACGAATATTTGATTATTCTCATACCATTTTCTATGCCAAAAGTTCATATTTTTTGGGTCGGACATTAATCAAACATTCTGACAGTCCTGGAAAGAGTAAAAATACAATAAACATTTCCCCTATAACCTGTTTGAACTGAGTTGACAAGGTGTTTATTTATTCCAAAATTTGCAAGAAATTAACCAAGTTTCCTATTCCACGTTAGAGGAGGTAGCAGGGCCAGGAGCCAGGACTAGAACCTCTAACAAGTCTGACCTTCAGGCTTGACAACTGACTGCCTTAAACCTTATAACCACAGTGAAATTTCTTTACTCCTTTCCTAGTTCTTGTTCTCATGATCGTAATTATTTGATAATATTGCTTCAGCCCAAGGCTCAAGCAGTACAGTTAAGTTTATCAGTAGTTCAAATGGTTCTAATTCTATTACACATATGCTAGATTGGCTTAAGGAACTCTTATACTGCTGTAAATTCCTGTAATAACCTTCAAATGAAATATTTTTGTCTATTAAAAAAAAACAAAAAATTTTTTTTTTACTTTTTTTTTTTCCCTATCTATCTATCTATTGCCAGATGCCTCAATCCCGTTTGGGGTGGCCACAAACAAATCGCCTCCACGTCGTCCTGTCCCCCGCCATTTCACTGCCCTGCTCCCAACTCACACCCCCCTCTCTCATGTACCTCTCCACCCCATCCCTCCATCTCATCCTCGGTCTCCCCCTCCCTCTTCCCCCCTCCACCTCACTCACATACACTCTCTTCATCAGTCTTTCACCCTCCATCCTCTCCACATGGCCAAACCACCTCAGTGTGTTCCTCATAACACTTCCTATCACATCCACATCAACACCACAACACTCCTTTATATCCTCATTCGTCAGCCTGTCTCTCCATGTGACTCCATAGGCTCCTCTCAAATAACTCATTTCCACTGCTCTCACTCTTGACTTGTGTCCTTCCAACAACGTCCAAGCTTCACTTCCATACGTTAGAGTTGGTATCACAATACTGTCATGTAGCAACTTTTTCACTTCCATGCTCACTTCCCTGTTTCTTATCACTGCTTTCAAAGAACCAGCAACCTTTCTTCCCTGCTGTACCCTTTCAAGCACTTCACCCTCTAAACCTCCATCCTTACTCATCACACTACCCAAGTACTTAAACGTACTCACATTTTCCAATTCCTCACCATCCAACCTCGCTGTACATTCACTGACTTCACCTCTCTCAAAGACCATCACTTTACTCTTCCCTACATTCACCTTTAGATTCCTTTTCTTACACACTCTCCCAAACTCATCCACCAAGCCTTGCAGCTCCCCTTCGTCTTCACTCAACAACACAGTATCATCTGCAAACAACAGTACAGGGAGTTTCCAAACACTATCCTCTCTCACCAGGGCCACTCCAACATCCACTACCCTACCTTGTACCTCTTTTATTACCCCCATCCATGAACAGATTGAACAACCATGGAGACATGACACATCCCTGTTTCAACCCAACCTCCAAAGAGAAAAATTCACTTAGTTCACCATCCACACGCACTGCAGCCTTAGCACCATCATACATACTCTTCATAGCATTCAACAACTTTCCATCTACTCCATATATTCTTAATACTTTCCACAATCCTTGTCTATCCACCCTGTCATACGCTTTCTCCAAATCCATGAAAGCCGCATACAACTTCTTTCCCTTCTCTAGAAACTTTTCCACTAAAGATCTAAGAATGAATATCTGATCCACACAACCTCTTCCCTTCCAAAAGCCTCCCTGTTCTTGTCCAACTAATTCCTCTGTTCTTTCTCTAACTCTGTCAATAAGTATCCTACCATACACTTTTCCTATTATACTAAGAAGACAAATGCCCCTATGATTACCACACACTTCTTTTTCCCCTTTTCCTTTGTACAAGGGAATAATTATACCTGACTTCCAATCCTCCGGGACTCTACCTTCCTCCCAGGCCAATCTGCACATCTCCCACATCCATTCTACTACTATCTCTCCCCCATGCTTTAGCATTTCACCACACACTCCATCAATTCCTGGGGCTTCCCCCAATTTCACTTTCTTCATTGCTTCCACAACTTCTATCCTACTGATTTCTTCCTGTCTTCTCATCTCCCTCCTTCTTTCAGCCATTCCCCAGCCACTTATACTCGCATTACTTCCATCCTGTATGTTCAACAATTCCTTAAAGTGTTCTCTCCATCTGCTCACTTTTTCTCCCTTCTCCACTAGTAATCTACCATTTTTATCTTTCACTCCCCTGCTAACCTCACTTCCACCCTGTCTTACTCTCTTCACCTCTTTCCAGAACATTTTCTTACAGTCCCTCCACTTTACACTCAAATTCCTTCCAAATTCCTCATCCACTCTCTTCTTACTCTCTCTTACTAATCTTTTCACCTCTCTCTTTCTTTCTGCATATAACTCTCTCTTCCGCCTCTCAACTTCTTCCACGCCCCTATTTCTCATCCATTCATTGTATGCTTTCTTCTTTTGTGCCACAGCTTGTCTCACCTCTTCAGTCCACCACGCTGTTCCTTGCACCCCCCTCCGTCTTCTCTTCCTTCCACACACCACATCACATGCTGCACATATTTCTTCTTTAAATATCCTGCACACACCTTCCACGTCCCCCATCTGCTCCAAATCATATTAGCCCAATCGTTCCTCCACTTTTCTCTTATACTCTGCCTTTTTCTCATCCTCTTGTAACCTTTCCACTCTCCTTGCAACTACTCCTTCCTCTCGTCTTTCCCTTCTTCTACTCCTCCATCTTACTTGTATCCTAATTCTGGCCACCACCAAGTAGTGGTCAGAAAGTCCACTCCCCCAACCTCTATAAGCTCTAGCATCCATTACACATCTTCGCATCCTTTCATCCACACACACATAATCAACCATTGCCTTTCTTTCATTTGGTTCACCACCCACCCTTCTCATCACTCGTCATGTATACCTGTGGATCATTTTATGCCTGAAGAGGGTATTGGCTATCACCAACCCCCTCCCAACACAAATGTCCACTAACGCACTGCCATTCTCATCTATCTCAGCAGGCACACCCCACTCACCAACTATTCCATCCACCTTCACATTCCCTACTTTACCATTCATATCACCGATCAAAAACACTCTCTCATTCCTTCCAAACTTTTCCATGCACACTTCCACATTTGTCCAGAACTCTTCTCTCACTCTGCTAGCACAATCTTACATTGACGCATACACACACACACAATCGCCCACATTTGTATTCCAACTTTCAACTTTACCCACACAATCCTTGACCCAACTGATCCATACTGTCTTATGCTCTTCTTCCATCTTTTACTCACAACTCTACATACTCCTTCCTTTGCCCTCTCATTTGCTCTGCATCACTACATATGGCATCTACTTATATTAATGAATTTTATCTAATAAAACACAGTATGGTACAGTAAGCCATCATATTCTTTCTCATGAACAATGGGCTAGGACTACATTTGTTATATGTCCCTTTCAGCAAATGACTAGACAGTATAATGTTTCCAACAAGACTAGGATGTTTACCTTGGCTAAAGCCCTCATAAGTGGCTCATTGTCTTGCATACGACCAGCAGTATCAATGAGGACAACATCAAAGCTGTTCTTGCGGGCAAACTCAATAGCATGTCGGGCAATCTCAGCAGCATCCTTACCATACCCCTGGAATTGATTAGTGTTTCTTATTATTAAATGTTCCTTATATTCCTATCATCATTTCACATGTAGGTAAGACATAAATGTGATCATATTCAAGGTTTCTGAGTCCCCAAGAGCAACAACAACCAACACTTAGATGAATCAATGTATCCATCTATCATTATTGTATAACAGCAAACCTATATATTCTACTTAATACTGAGTGTGGTACATGCCAGTGCTATAAACTATGTAAGACACAGGCCATCCATCCATCATCCAATCCTATGTCACCCCATGAGAAGCGTAGGAGCCCGGGGCTAGGCAAGTTGGTCCCGACATTTAAGATGAGAGTGACCAGTCTCATTCATCCCTGAGTGGGATTACGTGAGCAATACACCCCAACCACTCCTTGGATTTAAACCTTCACTGGCTCAATCCAATTGGAACACAATAATTACCCACTAAACCACCAGGCGCCAAAATCTGGACAGCACGTTAAAAAAAAAAAAAAAAAAAAAAAAAAAAAAAGTAACATCTAGCTCCATACTACTCCCATCAAGGCAAATGGGTCTGAGGTCAAGCTATTACAGTCCTGAACACTAAAGGGTAAAAGACTGACCCACACCCTTGATAACATTTCATTAGATCAAAAGCCTCAAATCACACCCTTGTGCATATGGCAGGGCCTTCACCAGAAGTGGTATATTCTACTACTAGACCACCAGGTGCCCTATTCAGGGAACTTCCAGGTGAACCAAGTTCACTCGGTAATTCACTAATCTGTTATACAAAACAAAATCCATTTCATTGCCCATCATTAAAATTAAATAACATAGTTCAATCATCAATTTGTCTGAACTATCAAACTAATAAGTACAACAACCTTGGTTATCTGACCCTCCAATCATCATTCTTTGGCAAGGACTTCTGGACACATGTCTGTATTCTGAAGACCAAGGTTAGACTTTTAAATATTATTATGTCTTATTTACACAACGTCAATGGGTGGCAGGTGGTCATGACCATAATTCACTCACTTTTAGTGCTGTCTACTTCTTCCCACGGTGACCCTACAACTAGTGACATACCTAATGGTTTAAACGCTGGGTGGAAACCATATAACCACATAATGAGATGATGTGAAGCCTACTATGGTGCCCGTAAACTGGGTGGAAAGTCACAAATCCAGCATCCATCTAGAAACCAACCCTCCACACACTTCCCTGCACCTTGCTGTGGTGAGACACTGTCCACTGTGAGGGAACATCAGTTCACTGCAAGGGATGGCCCTGCAGGGGCAACAATTTGCCTGTGGTTCATCTTTCTGCTTGGCCAGACAGACCAAGGTTACTCTACTACTACACTACAACACATCATCAATTCCTTTGCACCAGAAATATTTTACTATACCTTGCTGGTTAACCACAGAATGTACAGTAGACCCTCATTCATCCGGATGCTCAGTATCCAGACGTGTTCATTATCCGGACAAAACTACAGAATGCCTGTTACCTTTCCATTCTTCAATTCTGCCACTGTCACATTATCAAGTACAACACTACATTCCCTGCACCTCACCAGGGGAAGGCCCCTGATCTGACCCTGGTGAGGTGCTGTCTATCACATGGGGAAATCGTATCCCTACACAGTGGAACTAATGCACTGTACTGTACCTACACAATGCCAGAGAAGCAGTTACTTACCTGCGGTTGATGAATTTGCTCAGCCAGACAGACTGAGATTTAAGCAACAACTTTCTGTCTACACAAAACACTAAATCTAATCATGATTACCACAACTCTGCTCCTCATTCCCATCATTAATTACACAAAACAGTATTGATGTCTATTCCTTATTTTTCTTCCATTTTATGGCATTCTTCAACCTTCATCTTCTACATTTGCATATACTTTTCTGCATTCATACTATTATTTTAACACCCTTTTCTATAAATTTCCAGTTTTCACAGCTAACATTTATTTTTCGTCCAAATTTCTCATATAACTTCTTTCTTTTTACTGCCAAGGATCATGTAGCACTGATAGCATCTACCAAGTGACCAAATCTGACACATGCATGTACATAGCCTTTCAAAAAGAAGCTCCTTACACATTTTATACCCTTAATTTACTTCTTCTTTACCTAAATTCCGATTTTGCATCCACATTAACCACTCCCCCACCACCACCTCCCCAACTGCCACATCCTTACTTGCTGACATCTTATAACACCACACACTGCTTTAGCATTCCATATCAAGCACTCCTTGCACACACCACTCATTTTCAAGACATAGGTGTTATCTGTTCACTGACCACAATTACTCCAATACCTTTCATTCATAATCCTCTGCATCTTTGTTTTCATCTTTTCCACTTGTACTCTATCCCAGCACTCTCACTGATTTCCTTCATGCTCCTTTCAATTTCACCTTCCATTTGACAATTGCAAAGTCATCCCTCAACTCTGCAATCAATAACACTCCCAAGAATCCACTTCTCTGCAAACACATAATCAGTTTTCCTTAACACCCTCTCATCTCTCACTACCACATTACTCTGTTGTACTTCTCCAACTCAAAATATGAATATCTATACTCAAAATAATGAATACATTAAGACCTCACTATAATGGACTAATTGGGGCCAAAGCCATTCCGAAAAATGTGAAATGCCGATAAAAGCAACATACTGTATGGACTTCCTCCTGCTAACCCGGACTTTATCCAATATATCAGACATTAGTCTGGATTGCACAAACGGTTTTTAAACAGTTTTCACTACCACTGCGGTAATGTACTGTGGTATAACTTCAATACATTAATCAAATGGTATAATATATATAATAATACTGTACTGTACACTGATAAACATGTCTTTTATTTACCTTATTGTGTTGAACATAGCTGAAGTGGTCAGGCAGTCCGGACTGCTTCTGGCTTTATCGGACTTTTTTCAATATACAGTAATCCCCATACTATCCGAACGCCCACTTTCCAGACATCCCCACTTACCGGACATTATCGTCCCAGGATCCAACATTCCCAAAATGGTCTGAAAACCGCAAAAAAAAGAAAAAAGAAAAAAAAATCCGACTTTTTCCCACCCGTAATTTGAACTTGGCGCGCGCGGAGCGGGACAGCTTTGTTTTGGTGCATCATTCCTCCGACGTCCGCTAGAGCGCCCCTGCATCCTCCCCACTTACCGCCTGTCTCGTCGTGAGTGCACGCTCGTCGTCATGGCTGCCCACGTGCTCGCTTTTGTGGTGGTGCCTTACCTGCTGCAGGCTCTCCTGCTGCTCTCGTGCCTCTTCTTCGAGTGTGTGATGATGGCCCAGCCACCTGAGAAGATGAAGAGAGTGGTTTTGACTCTGGAGAAGAAGAGGGAGATATTGGAGAAAGTGGATGCGGGATGGTCTTCGTCACGCATCCTTCTTGAGTTCAACCTGGCCCGATCTACTTTGTTTGATGTCAAGAGATCCCGAGACAAACTCATGCAGTACACGGCTGACTTCTCGTCGAAAAGCAAACGCAAATGCAATTACTCCCAAGTATGCTGAAGTCAACCGCTCCACGTTGATTTGGTATCGACAGCAACGTGCTGCTGGTGTGATGGTGTGTGGCACGGAGCTGAAGGCTGCTGCTGAGAAGTTCGCAAGGCTTCACGACGCCCTAGACTTCAAGGCATCCGAGGGTTGGCTCTTCGCGTTCAAGTTACGACATGGCCTTACCAATAGTAAGTCTCATGGCGAAGCTTTGGACGCTAACAAGGATGGAGTAGAGGAGTTTCGGCACAAGGTGAAGGGCTTGATCAACAGGGAGGTCCTCACTCTCGGTCAAGTCTACAACGCTGACAAAACTGGTTTATTCTATCGCTCTTTGCCTACGAACACGCTAGCCAAGGAGACGGAGAAGCGTGTGCCTGGCCGCAAGCTCTCCAAGCAAAGGATATCTCCTTTGTGTTGTGCTAATGCTAACGGCATGCACCAGCTTAAGCCCGTTATTGCTGGCCGTGCAAAGCAGCCTTGGTGTCTTCGTGGGGTGATGAATGTCCTTCCTGTCATTTGGTACCATTCCTTGAAGGCATGGTTCACAGCCCACATCTTCAAAGACTGGTTCCACTGCCATTTTGTCAAGGAGGTCATACATTACCAGACAGAGAAACTGGGAATCCCACGCGACCAGGTAAAGGTCCTCCTTCTCGACAATGCACCTGCCCACCCGTGCGACAAGGACTTGGTGGCTGAGAATGGCCGCATTAGGTGCATATTTCTGTCACCTAATAATACTGCTCTCATCCACCAATGGACCAAGAAGTGATCGTGGCAACGAAGCGGCTACACCGACAGAAGTTCCTGGACGAGGTGATGGTTGTTCTCAAGGATGAGGACGAGCACAGGGAGGGACGGACATGCGAGGCCAGCAGACTTTGGAAAACCTTCGCCGCTACATCAAGTCTGCCATTTACAACTAGGCCAGTGCATGGGAGGAAGTCCCTGTCAAGACTCTAAAAAATGGTTGGTCTCAACTGCTTCTCGGAATGGATGTGGAGCACGATTTCCTAGGTTTCGACATGGATGACTTACATGGACGTCTACGTGTGCATGGGGATGATGTTGATGTGGACTTAGTGCGTGAGTGGTTGGATGACGACGAGGGCGATCCTGGGTATCAGACCCTGTCTGATATCGAGATTGCATCTTCAGTTGCAGGTGTCAGTACCCAGCTTGAAGATTCCGACGAGGACGGTGACAATGATGCGGACTCCTCTCAGCATGACACTACTCCAGCCATCCCCAAGCTGAGCCCACTCCGGGAACACCTAGAGTTCGTTCTGGACTACCTGGAACACCCGGACTGCGACAGGGAGATGGGGCCCTTGGGATTTGTGGAGGAAGTGCATGCTTTCAGGCAACGCATCATTAATCATCAGAATTGTCATTCCTTGCGTCAACCAACGATTGACAGCTATTTCAGGCCCGTGACCCCTGCTGTGCCCAGCCCTGGCTCCACTCCGTTGCCTACCCAAGACAGGCCCTCATGCTTCGAGCCACAGCCCAGCATATCAGCCACGGTGGAGTCACCACTCGACGTGAGTTTGCGCCTATCTTCAGAGTCGTCTGCAGTGGGTACGCCATCACCACGACCCAGCGACGCACCCCTAGGTCACCTCCATGTGCTACTCTCAGACTCTGACAGTGATTAAACGGCAAGAATTTCTCCACTAGACCAGACGGGAATTTAGTGTTGTGCAGTGAAAGAAAAACAGTGCATACTGTTAAGAAATTAGAATTCTGACTGAAAAGAGACTGATTTAATAGACTTTCAATGTAGCTAAAATTAACTAGAGTGTGTTATGTTCAGAAAATGGATTTATGAGTGCAAAGACTTTAAGTGCAGGGTGCAACACTTATTTCATAAAGTTACAATGGAGCATAAGTAAGACAAGAATGCGCAGTGTTAAGAGAATGGACTTCTGAGTGCAAATGACTAAGTTCAGTGCAAGACTTCATGAACAGTGTACTGCAAGTGATTCAGGAAATCCTTCTTACTGTCAGAGTCTGAGAGGAGGCGGTTATTCATCGAGATGGCCAGGGACTTGCTGTAAGTACCCAGAATGTTTCATATTGTACTGTACTGTATTTTCCATACTGTACTTACCTCTAACACCTCATTTCACTCTTTTATGTCCCTTATTGGTGTGAATAGGATATTAGATGCTATGCATGTGCAGTAGGGAGGTATTTCTCTGAGTTAGGGTCCATAAGTACCAGTCCAGGAGCCAGGGACTTGTTGTAAGTACCCAGAGTGTTTAATATTGTATAAACTCACCTCTAAAACCTAATTTTACAGTTCTTTTGCATTTATTTCAGTCTTTTATGTCCCTTATTGGTGTGATTTGGGTCTTAAATAGGAGCTATGCATGTCCAGAGGGAGTTGTATAGGTGTTTTTCTGAGTTAGGGTCCATAAGTACAAGTCCAGGAGGCTGGTGCCCACTATCCGGACAGGACCACTTTCCGGACATGCCTTTGGCTCTATTACGTCGGATAGTGGAGGGATTACTGTATAGGAATTTAGTCTGGTAGCTCCTCGATTCCAATAAAAGCGAATTCTGGTCTATTGAAGTCCGTTATATCAAAGTTTTACTGTATTTTGAACTTTATTTTTATGAGCAAATGTGAAGCCCTCGTAAGTCTCTTATCAAGTACTGTAGTTGCATTTTCACATGTGAGCAGCCTGACCAGGCCCGGCCTGACCATAATGCTTTTGAGAAGCTCATATCTTGGTAACCGAAGGGCCGATTACTATGTGGTTTGCACCATATGATAGCCCATTTCTTTAAGATTTGTTTTTGATACGTGTCACCACAACCAGGCAGTGCAAGTGGCATGTGACATGTGCCAAGTGCAGCTTGTCGAGAATCTTCAAAAGAGGAACACAGGCCAAACAGTTTGTTGTAATGGCATGAAAATTGGTAAGTAGATTGCCATCAATATATTGTAGGCATCCTTGGTGTAAGGCGACATTTCAATGCTTTCGGATTTAAATGCCCTCGCTTCGCTTGTACCTCGCCGACCAGGGCATTTTACTGGTTGATATATGACTTACTTATGCACTACTCTTGCCTGATATGCCTTTCAGTCAGTCTAAATCTACTTTTCTCACCATTTACAAAGCTCAAACTTCCGTTGAGACTCCCCATCACAAACATACTATAACCCCTTGGCAAGGGCTCCATCATTCTATCTATAAACATAATGATGAAAGTAGGGGGCAGATGCCATGAGGAGCATAGCCACAGTGCTATCTCCTTAACTTAGACCTTTGAGCCTGTACCAAGTTATTCACCACCCATCCTGAGATACAAGGCCACTGCATCATACAGGTTACCACAGTCATGATGGCACCCATCATTTACTCACTTGAAGTAGTGCTGCCTACTTTTTCCTTTATCTTATATTTTTAGTGTGTATGTCCTCTTTTCCTATTTCTCCCATCTTTCCTGTCACTTTTTATTACTTCTTTCCACTTCAGGCTGCTCTACACTAAGTGGCAAGCCTTATGGTTTCCTATAACCCAGGAAACTACTTGCCATAGTGGATGTTACGTAACCATATGACTAAATAATGGTGTGATGTAGAGCCTATTATGGTGCCTCTGTTAACTGGGTGGAGAGAGAGAAATGTGACATCCATCTGGGAACCAAACATATACTGTACACTCTTCCCTGCGTCTCACTGAAGGGGCAGCTGCTTGCCTGCAGTTGATGGGTCTGCTCACTCAATGAAACAATGTTACCACAGTTACCTCCCCTAGTTGTTACCCTAGATATTCATTTTACCTACCAACCCACAAGGGGTGGATGGACACCTTTGCTGAAAGGCACCAACTGCCCATTCCAGAGGGCTGCTAGCTACTCAACCACCATGGCCGTATTCTCTCTAGCTGACCCCAATACCTATCTTTCATTGCCACTTCCACCATATCAAATTAAAACTTGAACTTGAGGTAATACAATCACAATCATTTATTCTTCTTCATCCTTCATCATTCATCAAGACCCCAAGTTCTTTTATCTGTCTATGAGTACTTATATTTGATCTTAAAAATGATATCACACCTTTTCAATTACCAACTTCACTCTGTTTCATCTTCATGTTGCACAATGCCTTCACATTACATCTTTCTACTTTAAGTACCTTCACAAATTTATCTTAATTTCTTCATTCACACCTCTAACATTTGCAACAGCCACATGGTCCTGCTTAGTTTTACTGGTGCTGAGCAGAAGCAAGACCTAGCATTCAGAATTCCTAACTTCCCAATGGCTGTGAGGTAATACATTTGTGTGCACCACAGGCAAGTCCCAGGACAATTTTTTAGAATTCTGAAAAGATTTTTCTTTCTTACAGATGTGAAGAGAATCATCTGGCGCACCTGGCGAAGTGTTTTTAGCTTCCCAAACCTATCCTGTGATTCACTATGATTTGCAGAAAAATTCATCAAATGACTACATACCCACCAATAACATGTAAAGCAATGGGTGATAACATGCAAGATGAACTGACTGCCCGATTTTTTTGTTTCTTTTTTTTAATGCAAAGAAGGAACTAAAGGCCAGGAGCCCACAAATTGTTCCCTCCAAGAAAACACAAACAAAAACAATATAACAGGGAGCCAAACTCAAGATCCATTCATTTTGAGATGCCTGGACACTGCTTTAGAAAGAGTAGATATCATAGGCAGTAGGAAGTACAGACAGAGGGAGACAGTTCCAGGGTTGACCTACTGCATACATAAAAGCCTGGGAGTAATGGTTAATTCTTGTATTAGAAAGTTGGACAGAAAAGGGATGAGAGATTGTGGCTAGACTGGTATTACCACCTGTCATAGTGGTGGAGGGATCCAAGCAGACAGTTCAGACGAGCAGTGGCCATTGAAGCAGCGACAGAGAATGAGATAAAGATGCAACAGTGGGGCAAAGAGACAGAGGCTGAAGGAAGCCAATAAGAGGAGGAGAGTTAATGAGATAAAAAGCCTTTGACTCCATCTTGGTGAGAAAAGCTGTATGTGGGAAGCCTCCCCACATGAGAGTTCTACTCTACACAGGAGAAAATAAAACCTGTGTATAAAGTCAACAACTGTGCAGGGGTTCAGAAAGCATGGGGTCGGCTTGGTAAACTTAATATCTCAGAAGAAGATTTTACGAGAGAGGTAATATAATTTTTCCAAGTTAAATCCCAAGAGAATGAAACCCTAAGCATGTCTGAAGATGACATAGGACTGAGTTGGATATTGTTAAAAATTAGAAGATACTCTTGCAGAAGATTTTGTTGGGTTGAAAGAGTATGAACTGAGTCTCTGATGCATTAATAACAACAAGATTACTTTTACCTCAATCAAACATATGAGCCTAGTCAGATATAAGGTGTGCCACAGCCTCACCACTGTTTGTTGAAGCAACTGCTGAGATGGACACTGCGGGAAACGAATGGAAAGGAGATGGGTGGAGTCATCAAAGTATGAGTGGATCGGGTTAGATGTACGTCTTAGAAGGTCGTTGATGAACAGAAGTAAGACAGCTGGTGAGAGGACAGAGCCCTGAGGGACACCACTATTGACAGCTATTGGAAAAGTACAATGACCTTCAACAACAGTAGCTATAGAATGACCAGATAGGAAGCTAAAGATGATGGCACAGACAAAAGGATAGAAACTGTAAGAGGGAAGTTTCGAAACTAAAGATTTATGCCAGACTTGATCGAAACCCTTTGAGATGCCAAATGCAATCACAAAGTTTTTGCTGAAGTCCCAAAAGGAGAATGACCAGGAATCTGAGAGGTAGGTGTCATCACCAGTGAGGCATCCCTGGTGGAACCCATACTGACAATCAGAAAGACGGTTGTGACAAGAAAGGTGCTTTAAAATTTTTGTTGTTGAGAACAGACTCAAAAACTTTTGTAATACAGGATGTTGAAGTAATTGGATGATAGTCAGAGGGCTGTGAATGGTTACTCTTCTTCAGGACAGGCTGAATGAGAGCAAACTTCCAGCAAGAAGGAAAGGTACAAGCTGACAAAGACAAAAGAGTTTACCTAGGGAGGGTGTAAGCACAGAAGCATAGTTCTTGAGGACAACAAGAGGGACTCCATCAGGTCCATACGCCTTGTTAGTACTGAGGCCAAAGATGGCAAAAAATACTTCAATTAAAGAAATTTTAATGTCAGCCATGAGGATGTCAGAAGGGGAGAGTGATGGAGGAACAGCAACAGAATTGTCTAAGGTGGAGCTGGAGCAGACAATCTGAGTGAAGAGCTCTGCTTTATGAGCTGGAGCAGACAATCTGAGTGAAGAGCTCTGCTTTATAAGTTGAAGAAATAGCTACAGAGTCATCAGTGTGGAAAGAGGGTGGGAAGGATGATGAGGTAAAGTTGTTAGAAAGGTTTTTGGCAAGGTGTCAGAAGGAGCAGGAAGATTTTGAGTTGGAGAGTTCAGAGCATTTAGTATGAATGAACTTGTTTTTAGCAAAGTGAAGAACAGACTTAGCACGATTCTGGGAAAAGAAGAAAAAAAAATGATATTCAAAGGTGGGTTGGCTCTGGTACCTTTTGTAGGCCTTCTCCTTGTGGACTGCATTAGAACAAGTGTGATTAAACTTTTTTTTTTTTCACTGGATATGAGAAAGAAATGTATGCTTCCATTTTCGAAGGAATAACTCCATAATGCGCATGACACACCCAGATGGCTCTCGGCCATGGAAACAATAATCATTCCACTAAAATCAAAGAGGTACTGCCTGAGGGCCTCCCAATCAGCAGCTCCAAAATGCCACAGCCATCTCTTCTTGAGAGAGGTCCACAGGCCTAACTGGAGCGATTGGATAGGTTAAGGTGATGAGGTTGTGACTGGAGGAGCCCAACAGAGAGAAATGAATAACAGCATAAGCAGAAGGATTAGTTGTAAAGAAGAGGTCAAGTATATTGGAACTCTCTCCAAGGTGCATCAGTGATATGGGTACACTGCTGTACAAGCTGCTCCAGGTCATTAAGGATGGAAAAGATGAAGGCTTTTCCACCGGGAGGATCAGTGAAGCGAGAGGACAGCCAAAGGTGATGGCGAACATTGAAATCACCAAGAATGGAGATTTCTGAGAGAGGATACACCGATAGGATGTGTTCCACCTTAGATGTAAGACAGTTGAAGAACTTTCCAGAGTCAGTAGTGGATAGATAAACAGCACAGCTATATTTGGTCACAGAATGAAAGGATAGCAAAAGCCAGAGAGTAGGATAGCTTGGGATGGAAGAGTAGGTTCGTGTAAACATACCATAACTGTTCACAGTTTTTTATGGATCATGCTAATTCGACGCCTACAGCACTCATAAATATAGCATCATTCGACGTCGTCGGCCATTAAGGAGCTAAATTACTTCTGGGTAGAGGTTTTACAGGTAGACAGATTCTTCTTCAAATCATCCCCTTGCTTTTCTCACCTCAACTCATAAAGAGTGTGTCAGCATATTATATCTCTGCCTGTCCCAGGGATACCAGAAGAAAACAAACAAGAAATTAATAAGAATACTCGTAACTATGAGAAACTCGGCATGATTTTTAAAAAATCAAACCAAAGTTTCACCCTGAAAGTAAATGTCTACATGGTGAGCTTCCAATATTGTAGTCACACTTAGCCCTAACTCTCATTTATACCTGTACTTTTGTACATTCTATAATTTGTATATTTGTACTTCAATAGATGAAATATGAATTTTGACTACAAAACTAACTCACTATGCAGGTTTGCTACTACTATACTACATAAATCAACTAGATGCTCATGAGGAGCCTACACGTGGTGGTGGTGTGTACTCTAGGTGGGGCAAAGCAGTTGCATTCTCCACTCAGGAGACAAAGCTCCTCATTTACTTGCACCTCACTGCAGGAGAGGACCCTGATCCAACCCTGGTGAGGTGCTGTCTTCTGTGAGGGGGTGCCAGTTCCCTACATGGTGTACGAGTACATACTGTACTATACTGTACCTGTAGGACAGCCCCCACAAAAGCAGCTGCTAGCCTAAGGTTGACAAATCTGCTCGATCAGACAGATCAGGGTTACGTAACAACAAATTAGCTTACCTGTTCAAAAAGCTGTACCATTGTCACACCATTGTGTTTTTCTGGTGGGTGGAGATTATTAAGGTGGTGCATGTGCGTGCGGAGCTGCTCCACAGCTCCTGCACGGAAGGTATCACATGCAGCAATCAGGACACGGAAGTTATTTTCAATCAACCAGAAGGTGATCTGCCCGGAAGAAGCAAAACTACATTCACCTCTATAGAAAATTTATTCCTACATTCTTGCAACTTCTTCTGAAAATTTCCTCTGTTTACAGACACTCATATTGATCTGTCTTAAAAATGTATTCTTTACTTTCATTTTCATACTCTATACTAAACTCTACACTTTTCTTATTTTTAGTCCTCCTCCTCCTCTTCCTCCTCCTTCCTTCTTCCTCCTCCTCCTCCTCCTCTATTTTTTTTTTTTTTACATAATTCCTTTCTTCCAACCAAACGAACTCCCTTGTATATTCTTCTTCCACTGCTCTTCAAACCTCCCCACCCCACCAAGTCATTCCTCTCTTACTAGTTTATGCCCTTACAATATTGCACACAGCTCTGGCATTACTACATAAACACTCCTTGTATGCACTCTCTTGTACGCACTCCACAAATTTTTAAATTCCATTCGTTCTCATTTCATTTGTCCTAGTCTCCTCCATCACCTTTCATTCACATTCATCTACTGCTGATTTCCTTTATTTTCTTTGTATACTTTCCACACTCATTTTTCTATATGCTCTTGTCAGTTTCACCCTGTATAATACAAATGATCAGATAAACTCTTGCTTTACCCTCTCTTCCTTTAAAGAACTACGTTTTGCAGGTTTCCAGTCACTATTTTTTTTTCCCATTTCTTTTTTTAAACAAAGAAGCTGTCACATATCTTTCTTCATAGCTAACGAGTGACAGCCTCTCTCTTTCTCTCTCTAACACAGTGGTTCCCAAACTGGGGGCCATGGCCCCCTTGGGGTCCATATATCAGAATGTAGGGGGCCATAACCTGAACCGAAGGAGTTTAGCGAGTAGGTAGTCAGTGGAGAGAACTTACACTGAGTGGAATGGGGATTCAAATGAAGGAAAAATGAACCTGGCATGAATGTTCAGAAGCAAATGGTCTGGGAGGAGGTGGGTGTGTCGCAACTGAAGGCCATGGTTGTGACAGATAATTATGACTCACTATTATAGCATATCATTTCAGAATTATAAAGTTATCAGATTTGTAAAATTCAAAGATCAGATCAAATTGCGTGGGATTAATACACTTTTTCAATCCAGTGAATTTTTTTTTTATTGCTGAATCAGCTTTTTGCAATAATGCAATTTTTAATTACTCTAAGTATGGATTTTTTTAAGGTGCATTTTATTATTCTTTTAGTACCATTTCAATAATTATATGATTCAGCTAAGACAAAATACACATTTCTTTATTAATACTTAACAAAAGAGAAAATAAAAAATGGAATCAATAAAATTACAGGATTTGCTAAAGTGATTTTTATATGGACATGATGAGTGTAGGACTGTAGTGTAGACAGTCACTGTAGTCATGGGTTATGGTTGGGGAAGGGGGGCCATGGACAAGGATCATGTATGAAAAGTGGGTAACGACCAGAAAAAGTTTGGGAACCACTGCTCTAGCATAATAAAAAATCAGCTGTCATATATCTTTCTTCATAGGTAACAAGTAACAGGCTCTCTCTCAAACTGATAGACAGACAGATAGATAAATAGATAGACAGACAGATAGATTGATAGACAGACAGATAGATAGATAGGTATGATAGATAGACAGGGTCCACTACAAAACTTAAAGGTCACCCACCTTCGCAAGATTGGTTGACTTGCCTACACCATTGACCCCACAAAAGGCCATAGTGTAAGGCCGGCCAGACTTCTTAGCCTCAACGACATCACGCAAGATATCCAAACGTCGTTTTGGGGTCAGTAGCTGCACCAAGGATTCAGTCAGGGTGGCACGCACAGTACTAGTGACACCTTCAAAAGTACCAATCACCTGTGGAACAAAAGTTTGTTGGCTAGGGGAAATGTACTGTAGACAAAAAAGAAACAACACTAATGTTACGAGGCTGTACCACACCTTACTGTATTTCTGATCATTAATTTTCCTGTAATTAGTGTAAACAAAAATTTTTTCTTTTTAACCCTTCTGTGGCCACCAGTATCGAACAACATTTTATGGCAATGTGACCACCAGCACTGACGTGGAACTACAAGGCTTAGTGAATTAGTTTGGGAGAGTGTGTAAGAAAAGGAATCTAAAGGTGAATAAAGATGATTGTAGGAAAGAGTAAAGTTAAGGTCTTCAAGAGAAACGTAGTCACTGAATGCACAGTTATGGTCTCCAGGAGTAATGAAGTCACTGCATGCACAGTTATGGTCTTCAAGAGAAACGAAGTCACTGAATGCACAGTTATGGTCTTCAAGAGAAACAAAGTCACTGAATGCAGTTACGGTCTTCAAGAGAAACGAAGTCACTGAATGCACAGTTATGGTCTTCAACAGAAATAAAACCACTGAATGCACAGATATGGTCTTCAAGAGAAATGAAGTCACAGAATGCACAGCGAGGTTGGATGATGAAGAAATGGAAAATGTGAGTGCACTTAAGTATTTGGGCAGTGTGATGAGTAAGGATGGAAGTTTGGAGGATGAAGTGCTTGAACAGGTACAACAAGGAAGAAAGGTTGCTGGTTCTTTGAAAGCAGAAATAAGAAACAGGGATGTGAGAATGGAAGTAGAAAGGCACTACATGACTGTATTGTGATACCAACTCTAATGTACAGAAGTGAGGCTTGGACCTCGTTGGAAGGACACAAGAGTGAGAGCAGTGGAAATGAGTTATCTGAGAGGAGCACGTGGAGTTACATGGAGAGACAGACTGATAAATGAGGAAGTAAAGGAGTGTTGTGATGAGGATGTGATGGCAGGCATTAGGAGAAATACAATACACTCTATCTATCTATCTATTGCCAGACGCCTCAATCCCGTTTGGGGTGGCCACAAACAAATCGCCTCCACGTCGCCCTGTCCCCCGCCATTTCACTGCCCTGCTCCCAACTCACACCCCCCTCTCTCATATACCTCTCCACCCCATCCCTTCATCTCATCCTTGGCCCCCCCCTCCCTCTTCCCCCCTCCACCTCACTCACATACATTCTCTTCATCAGTCTTTCACCCTCCATCCTCTCCACATGGCCAAACCACCTCAGTGTGTTCCTCATAATGCTTCCAATCACATCCACATCTACACCACAACGCTCCTTTATATCCTCATTCGTCAGCCTGTCTCTCCATGTGAATCCACAGGCTCCACTTAAATAACTCATTTCCACTGCTCTCACTCTTGACTCGTGTCCTTCCAACAACGTCCAAGCTTCACTTCCATACGTTAGAGTTGGTATCACAATACTGTCATGTAGTAACTTTTTCACTTCCATGCTCACTTCCCTGTTTCTTATCACTGCTTTCAAAGAACCAGCAACCTTTCTTCCCTGCTGTACCCTTTCAAGCACTTCACCCTCAAAAACTCCATCCTTACTCATCACACTACCCAAGTACTTAAATGTACTCACATTTTCCAATTCCTCACCATCCAACCTTGCTGTACATTCACTGACTTCACCTCTCTCAAAGACCATCACTTTACTCTTCCCTACATTCACCTTTAGATTCCTTTTCTTACACACTCTCCCAAACTCATCCACCAAGCCTTGCAGCTCCCCTTCGTCTTCACTCAACAACATAGTATCATCTGCAAACAACAGTACAGGGAGTTTCCAAACACCATCCTCTCTCACCAGTGCCACTCCAACATCCACTACTCTACCTTGTACCTCTTTTATTAACCCATCCATGAACAGATTGAACAACCATGGAGACATGACACATCCCTGTTTCAACCCAACCTCCAAAAAGAAAAATTCACTAAGTTCACCATCCACACGCACTGCAGTCTTCGCACCATCGTACATACTCCTCACAGCATTCAACAACTTTCCATCTACTTCATATATTCTTAATTCTTTCCACAATCCTTGTCTATCCACCCTGTCATATGCTTTCTCCAAATCCATGAAAGCCGCATACAGCTTCTTTCCCTTCTCTAGAAACTTTTCCACTAAAGATCTAAGAATGAATATCTGATCTACACAACGTCTTCCCTTCCTAAACCCTCCCTGTTCTTCTCCAACTAATTCCTCTGTTCTTTCTCTAACTCTGTCAATAAGTATCCTACCATACACTTTTCCTATTAGGCTAAGAAGACAAATGCCCCTATGATTACCACACACTTCTTTTTCCCCTTTTCCTTTGTTCAAGGGAATAATTATACCTGACTTCCAATCCTCCGGGACTCAACCTTCCTCCCAGGCCAATCTGCACATCTTCCATATCCATTCTACTACTATCTCTCCCCATGCTTCAGCATTTCACCACACACTCCATCAATTCCTGGGGCTTTCCCCAATTTAACTTTCTTCATTGCTTCCACAACTTCTATCCTACTGATTTCTTCCTGTCTTCTCATCTCCCTCCTTCTCCCAGCCATTCCCCAGCCACTTATACTCGCATTAGTTCCATCCTGTATGTTCAACAATTCCTTAAAGTGTTCTCTCCATCTGCTCACTTTTTCTCCCTTCTCCACTAGTAATCTACTATTTTTATCTTTCACTCCCCTGCTAACCTCACTTCCACCCTGTCTTACTCTCTTCATCTCTTTCCAGAACATTTTCTTACAGTCCCTCCACTTCACACTCAAATTCCTTCCAAATTCCTCATCCACTCTCTTCTTACTCTCTCTTACTAATCTTTTCACCTCTCTCTTTCTACATATAACTCTCTCTTCCGCCTCTCAACTTCTTCCACGCCCCTATTCTCATCCATTCATTGTATGCTTTCTTCTTTTGTGGCACAGCCTGTCTCACCTCTTCAGTCCACCACGCTGTTCCTTGCACACCCCTCTGTCTTCTCTTCCTCCCACACGCCACATCACATGCTGCACATATTTCTTCTGTAAATATCCTGCACACACCTTCCACGTCCCTCACCTGCTCCAATTCATATTTGCCCAATTGTTCATAAATCACGGATTCATAAATCATGGCTAGGTGGCCATCAGACTGCCGGCAACCTTAAATCACTGTTATGTCACGAAAATCGCGGACCTAGGAACCCAAGTGGGCCTTTTCCGAGGAGAACCGTAAACCGTGGCATCCAAACTGAAAATCACGACCCAACAACCAATAACTGTGCGTCCCTGGTGGCTTATGTGCATACTAATGCTGCCATGTTATTGTTGTTCTTGTCCCGCCAGTCCACACACTACAGACCGTCGCTGTGGAGTACGAGAGTTACCTGCCTTTTTTGTGCAATTTCCCCCCGCCTCCTACCCGCCATGGCCCTTCCCGACCTCCCGATGAAGTGCTCTAAGCAGTATGGCGTCAAGAAGCTGCGGCAGTTGTTGTACAGTAAATGTTTGGAGCTCATTCGTCGTGTTGAGATAGGAGAGAAATTTTCAAAGCTGGCGAAAGAGTTTGGGAAGAACAAGTGCTGAGAGGTTCTAAGGTCTTCCCAACACCACCCCACTCCATTCACTTAAGCAATTTCGTCATAGGGTTAAGGTGAGATTCCTTAACACTGCTTATTTCTATTTAATACATGCACTGAATATTCCTTAATTTGTATGTTTGTGTTTGATGGTGCCTAGATGGATGTAGGTAGGGTGCTGTGGGGGCGGGTTGGCCAAAGTCCAGACCCAAATTAAATTTTCACAAAAGAGTTATTATTCATAAATCATGGAATTCGTAAATCACGGCAGTGGTCCAGACCCAAATTGTCACGATTTACGAGGGCTGAGTGTACATTAAGGTGGTCTGGCCATGTGGAAAGGATGGAGAGCAGGAGGCTAACAAGGAGAGTGTATGTGAGAGAGGTGGGGAAGAGGAGAGGAATGGGGAGGCCAAGGATGAGGTGGAGGGATGGAGTGGAAAGGTATATGAGAGAGGGAGGTGTGAGGTAGTGAAGGGCAGCAAAATGGCAGGGAAGGGTGACATGGAGGCGATTTGTTTGTTGACACCCCTTACAGGATTAAGGGCTCTGACAATTGACAGAAAGCAAAGGGACATCCCTTAGATTAAATCAAAGTGCCAAGGATGCCTTGATTCTTGTCTAATTTATGGTACTGCATATATAATTTACCAATTCTAAGCATAATATAGCAGTTTGGCTGTTAGTGACCTAAGCTGTGCATAAGTATAAGAATGCATGGGTTAGGGAGGCTGTGACTGACCTGTTAAACCTTCTGTGTGCCTTCGAACAGCTACATTTCTCTTCACATGTCTTAATTTACAAGCCAAACTTCACCATACAGGTTAAGCATTTTCTGTTGCAGAAATCTGAATAAAACTTGAATTTTAGTAACAAATTTATGCAAGAATTTTGTGGTTTATGAGAATCTGGGGGATATTTCTTCCATGGGTATCTTCAAGGAGACATGGGACTGTCACAAAGTTGAGAAATTGTTATTATGCCAATTCGTGACATTGAATTATTAGGGGAGCTTGTGACATTGTATTATTATGCGAGCCTATGAACGCAGTGGGAAATCCCAGAAAATTTCGCTCACGCAGCTAACCGTCCTGTGACGGCACTCTAACTGTAACTGTTTTTCAGAACATTCACCACTGCTTCATAAGTGACTGTTCTTATGCATGACATTAGAGCTTCATTGAACAATATTTTTAGTGTAATCATTCCTCTGCCTTGCCTCTCTAGCCATTAAGTCAGGCCACGCCTACTATCGGTGATCATCTATTTGCTTTGAGGCCAGCGTATGAACATTGGCCAGTTGGTGTTGAGCTGTCAAAGGAAGAGGACGTCGTGAGCAGTGCGGAGAAGGCCCCGTTTTAGCTGCTACAGTCTCTAACAGTTCTACGATCCTCGCATCTCCCCACTAAGTTGGTGATCGGCAGCAGTGGATGTCAGCAGTGAGAATTGTTGTGCCTCGAGTATCAAGCAGAGCCGCCCAGTTTATTCCCAACCACGACTCCATTTTCTTCACTGACCAGTATTTCTTTCCTTGTTTTCTAGGCTTAAGATTATTAGGCTGTTGTTTGAGTGCATGAGTGTATTTACTTTCACTGATATTCTGAATTTACTCAAGTTCCCGTGTAACACAAATTTATTTGACATAATTAATAAATTTACAGTTCTTCTTTTTGAGCTCAATTAAATGTAATAACTGTGTTTGATTTCTCCACATTGATCTTACTTTAATTTGCTTACTCCCTGTTTGCACAAACTTTCCTTGTTATTAATCACAACTGGTAGTTAAGCCAGCTCTTTTGTACTGGTTCATAATAAATCTGTTGCGCCAGCTAGGAGTTAGCATCAACAATAGAATCTGTCTGTTAGTATTAATTATAGACTGTCAGGGGTAAGGACACTTTCTCAGACGCTAACAGTATCATCGATTCGGCATTCGTGAGTGATTAGTCTTCGCTGTGTACTGTTGAGGAAGTTTATGAAATTCTTGTCTTTAACAGAATTGGAGAAGTAAGCCAGCATAAAGTAAAAACTTACTACATGATTCCATAAGTCAATTCCTTTTGTGACAACTGACGATTCATTCACAATTTATTCTTATTTTCACTTCCCCCCTTGACATCTGGTGACTTCATTCCAGGATATTAACTCCTAGCATTAAAGTTATTAATGAAATAATAAACTCACTCACTCATAACTAGTTATTTGTTATGATCATTAAAGTTTATAGGCACTACCTTACTGGTGGTTACTGATTCTGCTTGATTGCCAGATGCAATTTTTCATTTCTCTTTCCTTACCACTTTAACTAGATAAAACTGGTCACCACCAACCAGTGCCTATATTCTTTATTTTTGATTATTAGCGTTCAATTGTGAAACAGCAGTCAGTACATCAGTCTTTAGTTCACTCAGTCTCAGTTTGGGTTTGCACCATGGCTACTAGTTCAGACATACAGGAAGCCAAGGATATGGGGCTTACCAATCCCCAGGATTTTAAAGACTATGTTCTCTCACAGTACACTTATGAACAGCAACGTGAGAGTGATGCCTGTGAAGAGCGCAAAATTCAACATGAGGAACGTGAGAAACAGCATGAGGAATGTGAGAGAGAACATGAACTTGAACTTGAGGTGTTGAAGCTCAAACGAGACTCCTTGGCTTCGGGCACATCTGGTGCAGCCAACCCGAGTTCCACGAGTGCTCCGCTGCACATGTTCTGGCAACCCCACACCTCAAGCTTCCTTCGCACAAGGAAGGCAAGTACAAGTCGTGGCTCGCTGTGCTTATGGGTCAGCTAAAGATTTGTCAGGTAAAGGATGCCAGTCAAATGGTGGAAAAGGCTGACACATTCTTCACTGCATATGGGTACCAAACTCGTAAGCAACAGTCCTGGAACAGGGAAGATACTGCCAAGTCTGGGAAGCCATCTCAGAGCAAACCCCAGCATCAAGGCCTTTCTCAAAATAATGGCCACAGTCCAAACAAACCACAGAAAAAGGACCAGGGGCAGAATATGTAGAAACCCGATTGGAAGTGATACAAGCAGTACCCCAACCAGCAGCAGTATCAGCCACGCAATCAACACTCGGGACAATCTTTTCAGCACCAGTCCCAGCGTATCAGAGGCAGGTGGCAAATGCAGCCTCCATTCCTTGACATGCGCAAGATGGTGTCATCCCTAGCAGCACAAGTCCTCCCTCATAAGTAACTAATCCTCAGACAGTGAGCCCTCCTCCACAGGTGGTAAATGTTCCAACTCCCCAGATGGTGATTACGACCCTTCAGGCATCTAGTCCTCTGGGCGTTACATTCGCAGAGTTGTGTGCTATGCAGCCTTATCAACGGCTGGCCACTTCCTCCACAGGCCCTCCCACAGGTAACAGTGCCTTCCTTGTTCAGCCAGGGTTTGTGGGAGGTGTTTCTGTAACTGTCCAGAGAAACAATGGTTCCTCAGGCTGCTCTGTCAGGCAGAGTCTAGTTCAGCCTGAGGAGTACACAGGCAGACAGATCCATGCTCAGCTTATTGATGGATCAGTGAGACTGTTTCCTGAGGCACGTATCTAGGTAGCATCTCCCTTTTACACTGGTTCGACAGTTGCAGTTGTCATGCCAGAACTTTGTTTGACCTTATTATAGGTAATATACCAGGCGCCAAGTATAGTTGCACCATAGATGTCGCTACTCAGACTTCGGCAGCAGAAACATGAGCTATGGCCAAGGCTCCAAACTGTGTCACCCCACTGACCATTGCATCAACACCAGATCTGATTTGTAGTCATGATGTTGTCCTGGAACAACAGTCTGATCCGACACTTTGTGTTGGGCAGAAGAAACTAAAGGGTAATGTGATTAAGTATGCACAGGGAGGTTAAGCCAGGTTCCTTTGTAAACAAGAACGGCTGTACGGTGGGTCACAAACACCCCAGGGTGAGGTTTGACTGCAGCTTGTCGTTCCTGCAACATATCGCCGAGCAGAATTCGAACTGAGTCATTGTTCAGCGTTGGGAGGTCACATAGGCAAAAAGGAAACCCAAGACCATATCTCGGCTGACTTTTTCTAGCCAGGAATGGGACAGAAAATAAATAGGCTTGCGTGCTTCTGCAATGTGTGTCGAAGTACCACCAATTAGGGACATGTCCTTCCTGCGTCATTTGAATCCACGCCCGTAATCTCCGAGTCATTTGAGAGAGAGGGCAGTGGCAATTTGGGTGCACACCTGACCACAGTGTAGAGGCTCAAACAGTGTGCTCATCTTTGGACCAAAATAAGGTTGGTTTTGCCCAGGTCATCTATGATTGGTCACCCTGACCCATGACGTCACTTGGATACCTGCCCTCGACCTGCCTCACTCACGAAGCAGGACAATAGTGTGTTTTTGCCAGCCATTTGTGATGCATAGCCTGCTTTATTTTATACATTTCATGAAGTTACAATGCCTTTCACGATGTGCTGTGTGTTTGGGTGTTCAGGGAAGACATCTGATGGCAAGTTTCTCAGATGCTCTTGCATGCCAAATGATAAAATCAACAGGCAAAAGTGGATACATTTGTGTGGACGGAGTGGCCGTGTCTATGAAAGGCATGTCAGCTCGCGAAAGTATGTAAGAGATCTGCTATGCGAGTTGCTGAGGACACCACTACCAATCAAAAGAAGACTGTTAAATGTGACCTGCCCGAGTTTGCGTATGGATTCTCAACTTACTGATATTGGTGTATGCGTTGAAATACTGTATAAGGGAAAGTATGCTTTTAGGATGTCCGAGTGCATAGGAACAACTACCACCGGACAGTACTTAGACTAGGAACATATGCACAGAGCCCTGAGTTAACACTCACTACTCTTACTTTCGACCTGTGATGGGCTGTGGGTCACTGAGGGCCCTGTTAGTTAATCGGCACCTATCAGGATCTTTTTAACATACCAGGGGTTGATGCTGCAGGGGGTGGATCAGCTGAACCAAAGCATGGTCTCGCAGATGAGAGGAGGAGCTGGTGCCTGACGGATTGCTGTCTTCCTTGAAAGCGCCAGGCAAGGCTTCAGACCTCACCCTTCATATTCACACCGTGTCTATGCGTTAACCATGGAGTACTTTGTTCTCTGATTAACAAAGATATAGGTTTAACCAGTAATCTACAGGCATCCTCAGCAATTTATGTAATCCAAGGACTAGCACATTTCCTGGTTAATAATCTACCCAATAAGAAAATAACGGCAACCTCGAACTTTTGAAGCTTTGGCTGTCAGTTGAATTTTCAGCTGAAGCGTACTTTTCATTGTGTATGCATTGACTGCTACGCATAGGGTAATTGCAATTTAATATAAACTGTTTGTCACATTGACTCTATTGATGCTCCACCCTGATTAATTTCACAGGTATATTTGGCAGGTGATGCAGTTTTGCTGTGAGGGTACAGCACTTTAGCTGATTGTCTCTGCTGCACGCTGCCGCCTCTTCTTCTCTGCCCTAATCATCTCCATTTACTATCTATCTATCTATCTATCTATTGCCAGACGCCTCAATCCCGTTTGGGGTGGCCACAAACAAATCGCCTCCAAGTCGCCCTGTCCCCCGCCATTTCACTGTCCTGCTCCCAACTCACACCCCCCTCTCTCATATACCTCTCCACCCCATCCCTCCATCTCATCCTCGGCCTCCCCCTCCCTCTTCCCGCCTCCACCTCACTCACATACACTCTCCTCGTCAGTCTTTCACCCTCCATCCTCTCCACATGGCCAAACCACCTCAGTGTGTTCCTCATAACGCTTCCTATCACATCCACATCCACACCACAATGCTCCTTTATATCCTCATTCGTCAGCCTGTCTCTCCACGTGACTCCACAGGCTCCTCTTAAATAACTCATTTCCACTGCTCTCACTCTTGACTTGTGTCCTTCCAACAATGTCCAAGCTTCACTTCCGTACGTTAAAGTTGGTATCACAATACTGTCATTTGTATTATATCATTTTAGACATAGGTACAGTTACACTACAACTGTCACACCTACACCGTGTCACATACACCATGCTACATAACAATCAGTTGTTAATGTAAATGTAGCGAACTTTTCTTCAGTTTGACCTGAGTACATTTTTTCTCACCGTTGTCACACAGTTTTTTCCCTCAAGCTTGCTTCTATTAATGTAAATACTAGGTTTTGACACTCACTGATGACAGTGCTCTTCTCCTGTAACAGGATACTACACACACCACAGTGTGAATCTTGTGTGACTCAGTTAGGATGTATATATTACCTACTGTTAAATTTTCTCTGAAAATTTTCATTTTGATGGTGCGTAATGTCATGGATTCATGAGACCGTTATTATGCCAATTCATGACACTGTATTACAGTGAGTCCTCAAAATACGAAAGGGATAGGGACCAAAAAAATCTTTCGTAATCCGAAATTTCGTATATCGAAACGATGTTCCCCATTGAAATATACACATAAAGGGAAGGATGCATTCCAGGACCCCATTGGACTCCCACTAAAACTTTACCCCTCCTATTTAGAAGTATGCAGTACACGTATACAGTACTACAGGTAAGCCTTTAATTCACACGAGAGTTACGTTCCCAGACTCTTCGCATATGTGGTAAATTCGAGTATATGTTCTGCCCTTGTGTGCACATAATTAAGCATGTCTACTAAGTACAGTTACCCCTCCAATATCCGGATCAATAGAGCCATCGGTAGGTTCGGTTATTGGTTTCGTCCGGATATTGGGCCCCAGCTTATGGACTTGTACTTATGGACCCTAACTCAGAGAAACACCTATACAACTCCCTCCGGACATGCATAGCACCTATTTAACACCCAAATCACACCAATAAGGCACATAAATGACTGAAATAAATGCAAAAGAAACATAAAATGTGGGTTTAGAAGTATGTTCATACATTAATAAACATTCTGGTACTTATGGACCCTAACCTAGCCTAACTCTGAAAAACACATTCCTACTGCACATGCATGAGGTAAGTATAGTATGGAAAAAAGTACAGTATGAAACATTCTGGTAAGTATAGTATGGAAAAAAGTACAATATGAAACATTCTGGCTACTTACAGCAAGTCCCTGGCCACCTCGATGAATAACTGCCTCCTCTCGGACTCTGACAGTAAGAACGATTTCCTGAAGCACTTGCAGTACACTCTTCCTGAAGTCTTGCACTGAACTTAGTCAATAACACACAGAAGTCCGTTCTCTTCACAGTGTTCACTTTAGTCCAAATAATGTTCCAGTTAACTTTAATGTTGCACATAAACTTTTCCCAATCTTTTCAATTTCTAAAGCCAAAACAAAGAAGGTTAGTTACGTTAAATTTTGTTTCCACTGAGTCTTTTCTCTCATTTCGAAAACCTTAACACAACACACCGTTTTTTTCACTGCACAACACTCAAAATTCCCGTGTGGTCTAGTGGAGAAGTTCTTCCTGTTTATTCACTGTCAGAGTCCGAGAGTATCACTGGCAGGCGACCAAGGGGTGCATCGGTGGGTCGTGGTGATGGCGTACCGACTACAGAAGACTCTGAAGAAAGCCGCAAACTCACATCGAGCAGTGACTCCACTGTAGCTGATGTGCTGGGCTGTGGCTCGGAGCATGAGGGCCTGTCTCGGGGAGGCAACGGAGTGGAACCAGGGCTTGGCACAGCGGGGGTCACGGGCCTGAAAAAACTGTCAATCGTTGACTGACGCAAGGACCGACGATTCTGGCGATTGATGATGCGCTGCCGGAAAGCACGCACTTCCTCCACGAGTCCCAAGGGCCCCATCTCCCTGTCGCAGTCCGGGTGTTCCAGGTAGTCTAGGACGAACTCTAGATGTTCCCGGAGTGCGCTCAGCTTGGGGATGGCTGGAGTAGCGTCCTGCTGAGAGGAGTCCGCATCATCATCGCCTTCGTCGTCGGAATCTTCAAGTTCGGGACTGACACCAGCAACCGAAGACGCGATCTCGATATCAGACAACGTCTGATACCCAGGATCGCCCTCATCGTCGTCCAACCACTCACGAACATCGTCCATATCAACATCGTCGCTGTGCATACGTAGCCGTGCATGGAAGTCATCCACGTCAAACCCTAGAAAATCGTACTCCACATCTGTTCCGAGAAGCAGACGAGACCAACCATTTTCAAGAGTTTTCACAGGGACTTCCTTCCATGCACTAGCCCAGTTGTACAGCGCAGACTTGATGTTGTAGCGGCAAAGGTTTTCCAAAGTCCGTTTGCCTCAAGTGTCACGTCCTTCCCTGCGCTCGTCCTCATCCTCAAGAACAACCATCACCTCGTCCAGGAACTTCCGACGGTACAGGCACTTTGTTGCCACGATCACTCCTCGGTCCATGGGTTGAATGAGAGCAGTCGTATTAGGTGGCAGAAACATGCACCTAATACGGCCATTCTCAGCAACCAAGTCCTTGTCGCACAGGTGGGCAGGTGCATTGTCGAGGAGAAGGAGAGCCTTTACCTGGTCGCGAGGAATTCCCAGTGTCTTCGTCTGGTACTGGATGACCTCCTTGACGAAGTGACGGTGAAACCAGTCTTTGAAAATCACAGCTGTGAACCATGCTTTCAAAGAATGGTACCATACGACAGGAAGGACATCCATCACCCCACGAAGGCACCGAGGCTGCTTTGCACGGCCAACAATAACGGGCTTAAGCCGGTGCATGCCGTTAGCACTGGCACAACACAAAGCAGATATCCGTTCCTTAGAAAGCTTGCGGCCAGGTACACGCTTCTCCGTCTCATCGGCTAGAGTGTTCATTGGCACCGAGCGATAGAATAGGCCAGTTTCGTCTGCGTTATAGACTTGACCGAGAGTGAGGCCCTCCCTGTCGATCAAGCCTTTCACCTTGTGCTGAAACTCGTCAACTCCATCCTCGTTAGCGTCCAATGCTTAGCCATCTGCTTTACGTTTAGTAAGGCCATGTCGCAGCTTGAACGCGAAGAGCCAACCCTCGGATGCCTTGAAGTCTAGGGCATCGTGAAGCCTTGCAAACTTCTCAGCAGCAGCCTTCAGCTCCGTTCCACGTACCATCACATCAGCTGCACGTTGCTGTCGGTACCAAATCAACGTGGATCGGTCGATTTCTGCAAACTTGGGGGTAAACATAACCTTCCTTTCCACGTTGCGTTTGCTTCTCGACGAGAAGTCAGCCATGTACTGCATGAGTTTGTCTCGGGAACGCTTGATATCGAACAAAGTCGACCGGGCCAGGTTAAACTCGCGGAGAATGCGTGAAGAAGACCAACCCGCATCAACTTTCTCCAATATCTCCCGTTTCTTCTCCAGAGTCAACACCACTCTCTTCCTTTTCTCAGGAGGCGGGGCCATCATCACACACACTAAGAGGAGGGCAGAGAGCAGCAGGAGGCCTTGCAGCAAGTACGGCACCACCACAAAAGCGAGCACGTGGGCAGCCATTGCGAAGAGCGTAGGTCCAGTCGCGGTGAGAGACAGGCGGGAAGTGGGGAGGATGCAGCGGCGCTCTATCGGACGTCGGAGGAATGACGAACCAAAACAATGCTCTCACGCGGCGCGCGCGGTAAGTTCAAATTACGGACGGCAAAAAATCGATTTATTTTTTTATTTTTTTGGATTTTCGGACCATTTTGGGAATGTTTGATCCCAGGACGATAAGGTTCGGTTAGTGGGGATGTTCGGTTATGGGGCATCCAGATATTAGAGTGATTACTGTATATTATATCTGAATAATACTGTTTATGCACTACATACACCTTATAAACTAGCATAAAGTATGAAAAACAACAAAAATGTAAGAAATTTAATACTAAAACCTGACAAGCACAGGCGTAGGTAGACACTTCAGCAGTCTGGTACACAAGCCCTCACTGCCTCCCATATGCTAAATTCTGCCTTCTTTATGGTCTAAACAGTTGACTCATTCACCCCAAACATACGGTTCCGAGCCAGTTCACAGGCGTAGGTGGAGACACTTTAGCACAGTCTGGTGCACTAGCCCTCACTGCCTCTCGTATGCTACGTACTGCCTTCTTTATTGTAAGAACAGTTGACTCACCCCAAACACACGGTTCCGAGACAATTCACCATGAAGTCAATTCACCATCAAAACATGGACGATTCCCTGTCATTCTATAAATATATTTATTATTGATTAATTAATACTTTAATAACTAATTTTCAGGGGGATTTTATAACTCATATAAGTAAAAAACTAGTGTACTGTACTTGCTAAATAAACTGGTATGTAAATAAATGACAGGGAATCATCCTGACGGAGAATTGTCGCCGACATTCCTTCCTTAAGTTTGTTCAACATTTTAACTTTCTCTGTCAGCAACATCACTTTATGAGTCCATTTTGGTGTGTTACCATATGCATCACCAGCACTACGCTTAGGCCCCACGTTGGCAGACAAGGCAAGCAATCACAGGAAGGCAGAAAAATAAGCCACAAATAACGATTCATGAGTTACGTATGGTTCAAACGTCGGATTCAAACTGACTGTGTGGTGCGTGGTAGACTGACCTCACACACAGACACAGACACACACACACACACACACATATGTATGCACACAGGCAGCAGGTAGGCATTTTTATATTTTATTTATTTCTCTTGTATATTAAAATTATTTATTTGAATACTATAATTTTATGTTTTAATTATTGTACGAAAAATTTGTGGATAACCGAAATCACGTGAAAAAAGTTCATGTGAATTAAGGGCTTACCTGTATACTATTGTACAGACATAAAAAATAAAACACAAGTAATTACTGTAGTGTTAGTACGTTAAATATAGACCTGTGCTGTAGCTGGAGATTCGTGTCATTGATATGGTGCTAAGTCACATGGTGGCACCCTATTGCTCCTCTGGTACTTCCTTGACTGGTGCAGATGATGATGCAGAGAGCTTGGGAGGCATGGTGCAAATAGGAAAAGGTGAGAACAGCGAAAAACAGCGTAATGTACAGCGAAGCTGAGAGAAGAAGACGGCCGTGACTCGATTGGGAAGCGCGTGAAAATGTGTTTACCAGAGAGGGGTTAGTTCGTTTTCTCGCCACAAGCAAGTGCGGCGCTGTGCAGCCCGCCCATTTTGAATTTTTCGTATTTCCTCTCATATCGTTTTTCGTACCACTGAGACATACTTTTGTATTGTGGAATTTGTCCTACATTTATGGCTTTCGTACCATCGGAAATTCTTACTTCGAGTTTTCGTATTTCAAGGACTCACTGTATTATGGGAACTCACGACACTGTATTATTGTATAAGCCTTCGAACGCAGTGGGAAATACCAGAAAATTTAGCTCAGGAAGCTAACCGTCCAGTGATGGCACTCCGACTGTAACTGTTTTTCAGAACATTCATACTGCTTCATGAGTGACTGTTCTTATGCATGACATCAATGCTTCACTGGGCGATATTTTTAGTGTAATTATCGTTCCTCTGCCTTGCCTCTCTAGCCGTTCAGTATGGCCACGCCTACTTCCGGGAGATCATCTGTTCGCTTTGAGGATGGCGTGAGAACATTAGCCAGTTGATATAGAGCTGTCACGGGAAGAGGACGTCCTGAGCAGTGCAGAGAAGCAAGACCCAATCTTAGCGGCTACAGTCTCTAGCAGTTCTACGATCCCTGCATCTCCCCACTAAGTTGGTGATCGGCAGCAATGGATGTCAGCAGTGCGAACTGCAGCGCCTCGAGTAGCAAGCAGAGCTGCCCAGTCTATTCGCAGCCATGACTTCATTTTCTCCACTGACCAGTACTTTCTTTCCTTGTTTTCTAGGCTTAAGATTACAGTAATCCCTCCGCTATCCGATGTAATAGTGCCAAAGGCACGTCCGGAAAGTGGTCCTGTCCAGAAAGTGGGCCCCTGCTTGCTGGACTGGTACTTATGGACCCTAACCCAGCCTAACTTTGAAAGCCACCTATATAGCTCCCTACCAAACATGCATAGCACCTATTTAAACCTATTTAAGACCCTATTCACTCCAATAATGGACATAAAGCATGAAATAAATGAAAAGGAACTAGAGAATAAGGAATTAGAAGTGGAAAATATTTAGCAGTGTACAGGGTAACTACAGCACGTCTGTGGCTGCCTCCTCTAAGGCTCTGGTAGTGGTGAAAATGCTCTTGAAGCATGTACAGTAATCTAGTGTTGTGCTACACTTAATTCTTTGCACTGTGAGTTATAATTGTTTAACACTGCACATTCTATTCTTAATTGCACCACGCCAGTTCAACCACCAGTTTCAACTGCCACTTTGCACTCCACACTTAATCCTCTGCACTCTAAATTTTAATTTCTTACCACTGCACAACGCTGTAAATTCGCATGTGGTCTTGTGGCGAGGTATTGCAGTTTATTCACAAAAACGTGCACATGCGGCATCCATTGTGATGAACATCCATCCTCTACAGTGATTAGGCAGTAACTGGTGAGAGGGGGAGGAAGGAAGAGATGGAGAGGTGCATAAACAGCAACTGTTAGGCGCCGTGCGGCAATTTCAAATTACGGGTGGGAAAAAAACTCCGATTTTGGTGGGATTTTTTCTTTTTTTTGGCCATTTTTGGGTTCTGAAGATCCAGGCCCACAATGTCTGGTAAGTGGGGAGTCTGGAAAGTAGGCATCTGTATAGTACAGGGACTACTGTATTAGGTAGTTGTTTCAGTGCGTTTTTTTTTTTTTTTTTTTTTTTTTTTTTTTTTGTCCAACTCTGGGCACAGACTTCACAGCCTGCTCCCACACCCCATTAGTCCTCCTGCAATTACTTTCCTTGATATTCTGAATTTAATTAAGTTTCCTTGTAATGTAAATTTATTTGCTGTAATTAATAAATTTACAGCTCTTCTTTTTGAGCTCAATTAAATGTAATACCCATGTTTGATTTCTCCACATTGATCTTACTTTAATTTGCTTACTCCCTGTTTGCACAAACTTTCCTTGTTATTAATCACGACTGGTATGAATGATAAATCTGTTGTGCTGGCCAGAAGTTAGCACCAGCAAAAATTTATGTTGGCATTATTTATCGATTGTCAGGAGTAAGGACACTTTCTCAGAGGCCAACAGTATCAACGATTCAGCATTCATGAGTAACTGGTCTTCGCTGTGTACTGTTGAGAAAGTTTATGAAACTCTCGTCTTTAGAGAATTGGTGAAGTATGTCAGAATAAAGTAAAAACTTACTACTTGATTCCATAAGTCGATTCCTTTGTGACAACCACCGATTTATTTGCATTTCATTCTTATTTAAACTTCCCCCCTTGACAGGGACCATTTATTTTGCAGTTTTCTTCACTTTTTTTTCTCTCTTTAACAAAGAGCTTCATGGGATTCTTTTAGTATTTTCTGTGTTCAATTTCATGTTTTGATTTTATCATTTCTTTTGTAAGTGGTGAAAAGCATTTAAAAATAGATTTTCATTTGAAATTCTCATGAGACCAAAGACAGACTGACTCCACCTTAGAATACCATCTTTGGTACAAAATTACCCTAGTCAGTGCTGATTTCTCCATACCTAACCTAAGTTTTTTGACATCCAACCTAATTTATCCTACCTTAACCTATTTATACTACCCTAACCAAACTTACTGCAACCTAATCTAACCTATCCCTTATTTGGTATAATCATATTTTCAATGTTCATTGGTGGAACCTCTTCATACTCAAAAATGCACTTCTGTACACCTTTACAGACTCACTGAATCAATTCAGGAGATAATTTTTTTCCCTAATATTTAAGACTTGGTTTTATGTCTCCCTGAAGACTGGCCAAACATTATCTTAATTTTCTGTTAGGCTGTAGTACCAGCCAGTCACAGTGGTATTCTCAAGGGGAATGGGAATGCTGGTGAGAGGGAAAGCTGGAGCTCCTGTTTCACTAGCCACCAGAATATCCTGACCATCCATCTTTGCTGACCTTTGCAGAGTGACACTAACATGAAGACTAGACAGCATACTCTCCCAATCACTTTTCTCTAATTATCTAATGCATTGCCCTACATACACTTTACATACCACACAACATATATAACTACGTCACAGGGGTTGACATCAGCAGAGGTATGCGGCCAGAAAACCTTGTCCTCGCTATCTATAGGCAGACCTACTGAGGGGAGGGGAGGCACTAGCTCCACCAGCATGTTTTTTCTGGACCATGATGGGATGGGGTTCGGATCTGTGCTAGAGGTTACAGGACATTGTGGTTCCCATGCTGGCGCTTCTGCCCAATAGAGAGGGGCCTGAACCCGGACGCAGCGCCCAAGGATGCTGCCTTATCAGTGGGAGTATAATGGTGAGGCAGTTACAGTGCCAAGGTGTGCTTGGAGGGTGTCCCTGTAGCTGTCCTGGCAGGGTGCCCATAGGCCACTGCCATAGCCACTAGTCATGGCTGGTAGGCTATGGGTCCCAGATCCCATGCCTGGACCTGGGACTGTGCAGGTAGGCAGGGCCAGTGGTCTTAATAACAAGGGAAAAATGAGAAAACATGGAAGCCTGATGATACTAAATCACCCATAGGTGGAATGTGGGTAATTTGAAGGGTAGAGCAGTGAAAGTGGTCAAAGCAATGAGCAGGAGGTGGGTGCATGCTGCCTGTGCACAGCAGGTTAGATATAAAGAGGATCAGCCAGAATGACTGCCGGGAGGGATTGTTGGTATAAGATACATTGGCAGAGAAGGGCAGATGGATGTGGTGGTGCAGGTGTGCTGCTTATGGAAAAATGGGTAGAACATGCCATAAATGTAATGAGAGTCAATGAAAGGTGGGCCTCTTGTCCAACCACATATTGCAACAGTAACTCTCAAGAGATTGTTCTTGAGAGTTCTGTACTGTTCATTAACGCCTCTGTCTACGGTTCCCTGTTCAGCCACCACTCTCCTCATCGCGTTATAAAAGGCATCCCTTAATACTTGGATTTCCAGCTTCCATATTTTCCTCCTAGGTACATAAGTCCTCCTTTTCATCACTCGTTCTTTAAGCACCATGTCACAAATCAATAGTTTGTGCTGCTGCACACACTCCTCGCTACCTATAACTTTAACATTCCTCGCTAACCTCCTATCAGCTCTCCTGACCAGAAAATAATCTATCTGACTGCTAATTCCCCTAGACTAGTACGTAATCAACCTAATCTCTCTTTTCCTAAAATGTGTGTTAAACAAAATCATGTTCATTGCCTCCCCAAACTTGAGTATCCTTTCCTCTTTCAAATTTTTTATACCATATGCACATCCCCCATGTACTCCTTCATAACCTTGAGCTGCTTCACCTACATGACCGTTAAGTCCCCTCCCAAGACCACTATCTCATCATCCCCCATACCACCTACTACATGCATTAAGTAATTCCAAAATCTATTCTTCTCTACCTCATGCAAGCCTGCCTGTGAAGCATATGCCGATATAATTGCAATCATCATTCCACCGAACAAAATTTTCACTACCAATATCCTATTGCTTACTCTCATAACGTTCATAACATATTCCACCCATTACTCTGCAACCAACACACCCACACCCCCCTATTCATCTGTCCTCCCCTGCCAAAACAACTTATAGTAGCAATTTTTCCCAACAATCTTTCTGGCTGATCCATCCCTGTACCGGACTTCCTGCAAACATGCCACATCCACCCACCTCCTACTGAATGTCTCATTGACTTCCTCTGCTCTTCCCCTCAAACTTCCTACATTCCATGAACCCACTCGCATCCCCCTGGGCGATTTAATGTCCTCAGGTTTGTTTTGAAGCTTACTCCTGTATTTAGTCATAATTAGTAATAATAAAGGGGGGTAGCCATACCACAGGCCCCACCCACTGCACAGCCCCAGGTCCAGGCAATGGATCTGGGACCCCTAGCCCACCAGCTTACCAGTGGCTGTGGTAGTGGCCTAGGGGCACCCTGCCAGGACAGCTGCAGGGACACCCTCCAAGCGCGCCTTGGCACTGCAATTGCCCCGCCATTAAACACCCACTGATAGGGCAGCCTCTTGGGGCGCTACTCCTAGGTTCAGGCCCCTCTCTACTGGGCGGAAGCGGCAGCCTGGGAACCGCAATGCCCTGTACCCTCTAGCACAGGTTCGAGCCCCATCTCGCCCCAGACCCATGATCTATGCCGGTGGAACCCCCGTCATGCCCCCCCCTCATATCATGAAAAATAATATTTATCTCTATATATTGACACATACTAATTATACTTTAATGGAGATGAACATTAATTCTCAAATACTGTAAGAAAGAAATCAGGCAATTCGTAAACAGTGTTAACATGGCATCATGGAACAAAGTACAGGTTATCCCTTAATTCACGCAAACTTTTTTCAGGCGATTTCAGTTATCCACAAATATTTTTGTACAATAATTAAAACAAAATTATAGTATTCAAATAAGTAACTTCAATATACAAGAGAAATAAATAAAATACAAAAAATGCCTACCTGCTGACCGTGTGCACACATATATGTATGTGTGTGTGGGAGCCTGGGAGGTCGGTCTACCATGCACCACACAGTCAGTTTGAATTCGATGGTCGAATCATGCGTGACTCGAGATCGAGAATCGTTATTTGTGGCTTATTTTTCTGCCTTCCAGTGATTGCTTGCCTTGTCTGCCAACATGGGGCCTAAGCGTAGTGCTAGTGATGCATGTGGTAACACACCAAAGCGGGCTGGTAAAGTGGTGTCACTGACAAAGTTAAAGTGTTGGACAAACTTCAGGGTGGAATGTCGGCGACAATTCTCCGTCAGGACAATTCCCCGTTCATTTATTTACATACCAGTTTATTTAGCAAGTACAGTACACTAGTTTTTTACTTATATGAGTTATAGAATCCCTCTGAAAATTAGTTATTAAAGTATTAATTAATCAATAATAAGTACAGTATATTAATAGAATGACGGGGAATTGTCCATGTTTTGACGGTCTCAGAACTGTATGTTTGGGGTGAGTCAACTGTTCATACAATAAAGAAGGAGAACGTAGCATACGGAAGACAGTGAGGGCTAGTGCACCAGACTGTACTAAAGTGTCTCCACCTACGCCTGTGAATTGTCTTGGAACCGCATGTTTGGGGTGAATGAGTCAACTGTTCATACAATAAAGAAGGCAGAATGTAGCATACGGGAGGCAGTGAGGGCTAGTGCACCAGACTGCTGAAGTGTCTCCACCTATGCCTGTGCTTGTCAGGTTTCAGTTTTAAATTTCTTACATTTTTGTTGTTTTTAATACTTTATGCTAGTTTATAAGGTGTATGTAGTGCATAAACAGTATTATTCAGATGTAATATACGTATAGACATGCGTAATTATGTGCACACAAGGGCAGAACATATACGCGAATTTACCACATACGCGAAGGGTCTGGGAACCTAACCCTTGCATGAATTAAGGGCTTACCTGTAACTTTTTGTAAGGAAGGAGCTTTTTGTTTTCTTTTCCTGTACCATTCTTTTATATAATAAAATAAACCAGTGACTGAACGACAGTAATGATTAAGAGATTCTAATAGGCAAGTGCGTATTTGAGTTAAAACAACGCATATCAAGCAATCTTTCCGCAGTCTTGGTCGAGACAAACTTTTTTTTTTTCTCAGAACTGCCCTTCCACAATTAGAGTGCATCTTTCACACTGCACCGTCTTAGATGCCGTGAAATATGGTATTTCTTACTTGAATCTATAGCCTCTCGAGCCCTATTCCTAAGAGAAACCCGAATCTCTTCCTCAACTGACTTATCCCTGTACAGTTTTCCTTGTTACCATCTCCTCACTAACTTCTGTAATGGGTGATACTTGTTGCTATATTACAGTATATCAGAATACGAAATTGACATGATCACTGACTTCATCTGTATTAATTTTGATTACTCATTACACAAACTAAATTTCCTTAAAATAACCAAATACATCTGTACAGTTTATTGCTCCCCCAGTGCCTCATCAGAACCCAGTGTATTTGACTCTATATCCACAAAGCTGACCAACCTTAACTTCACCCTTACTCCTGAAATAACTGTGTTGGGTGATTTTAACATCCACAATGTAGAATGGTTATTGTTTTCTGCCAGGAATGATGACGCTGATCTAGAGTGCGAGGGTTTGTAGAATTGTTTAATGCCAAGCAACCGAACATATAACTAACCTGAATACCTGACAATCCTAACCACAGCGCTTCCTGACAAACAATGCAGATCAATACAGGATAGAGGTACTATCACCACCTGGATCCTCCAACAACAATCACATCAAACCCACACTTGTCAATTCCCCCAAACCTCCCCATTCTGAACCAGTCAGGGTGATCAGATGGCACTTTGACAGGGCAAACAAGGATGGATTTAGAAATGATCTAGTTGACATCCCATGGCAGTCTTTCTTCTCCACTGACATCAATTCTACCCAGTCCCACATCAATGACTTTAACACAAGTTGGTAAGGAATCCTTCATACCCTGTCAACATTTTACTGCAAGATCAGACTCCCCAAAATGGTTTGACAGCAGCTGTGCTAGAGCTAAGACCCACAAATCTTTACCATATAACTCTTATTTAAAGTAAAAAACTACTGAATCCCTGAATCACTATAAAATTGCTAGAAACCAAACAAAAGCAGTAATAAATCTTTCCCAATCAAACTTCTTCACAACCAAGCATCCAAATTATTAAATAATCCTAATGACAACAGAATACTCTAGGCAACTCTCAGTTCTTTTAATAGTAACTTTAACAAGTTTATCACCCTATCCCCCTTTGAAATTATCAGGCAGGAACACTGTAAATGACCCATGTGGAAAAGCTATACATTCCTGCCAATACATTTGCCAGAAATTCTACCTCAGAGGAAGTCAATCAGAATGTTCCTGTACTAGACCTTGACTCTCCCAAAACTGCTCTACTACTGATACAGACTAAATACATAAAATCAATCCTAGACAATTTACCAACCAACAAAACTCCAGACCCAAATGGAATTCCTCCAATTGTTTTGAAAAAAAGTTCCCTAGAACTTACTCCTGTTCTAGCTAAATTATTCAGTCTATGCTTACATACTTTTTCATTTCCAAATTATTGGAAAGAAGCAAACATTCACCCTATTCCAAAGAAAGGAAGTTCATCTGATCCCTCTGATTACAAACCAATGGCTATCACGACTTCTATTGAAAAAATATTTGAGCCTGTCATTCATAAACACAGTTAACCCTTACACCACGGGCATGTTTACCAATGTTTTGCGTGTCCCACGGGGTTATTCGGGCTCCGACAGACTCTCAGAAAATATTTGCCAAAAATCAGTTATTAGTCCTAGAATATTAAAATTAAATATGCTTATGGCACATACCTTCTGCTTTCTCCTGGGATGTTTTTTGAGCCTTCGTCGATTACCGTAGGACTTGTGGAGACCTCTAAAGTTGGGTAACGAAGTCTCCACTTTACACTTCCCGACAACCGGTAATATGATTACCACAGCCAGATATTAACACTATAAACACTACTCTATAATTATCAAGTAGTTTGGGATCCATACTCCAAAAAAAACCCACTGTGAAAGCAATGAAAATTACAAGCGCGTATGACCTTCCCACTTGCGCTAGTTCGCTCTTGGCTCTCTGTCATTTATTATTCATAAAACCCCTCACACTTTATATTTCTATTACTATATAACACTTATATATATCTGGAGTCTTTATCCATAAGTTTCCTTCAGTAGTATTAGTTTATTATCACTGAAGTCATTCAACTTTTCATTCAGTAAAATAGAGAGCCACGGATTCACTTTCACTGTTATAACATCAAGTATTTGTACTCATATTCTTATATTACTAATTACTTACATTACTATTTACATTTTCTATTGTATTTTCAATATTTACCCTTCTATTTTACTTACACTATGTTATTCACTGTCACTTTCAGTAAGATAAAACTATAATACACTGTTCAATCATATGTACTGAACATCCATTGCTTTCACTTGCTATTTACACATTATTTTCACATTACTTTCCTTTCCCACTTGCACTTTTAGAACTGCTTCTGGCTGTGGTAATCAGAGAAGCAGGTAACACAGAGGGGAACCTGGCACTTAGCGCACTGCCAAGAGGTGCGTTTGTGCTCAGATGTGTGTCGGGTGGTATGTGCACACACCTGGCACCTGCGGATCGAAGCCTTTCTCTTGCCTGTGGCAGGCATTTGCACCAGTCTGTGCCGATCCATGTACGCCCTCTGCTCAAGTCTGTCGGGAAGTGTAACTGGATGGCGCCTTGGAGTTGCTGCTGTCACCCTACCATATCTTTCCAGCACCTGCTGAACACAAGTCCTGGCGAACAACCTCAAGGAGAAGGATTTGGGTGGCTTGACCTTCATCTTGTACAAGATGAAGGCGTTCAGCATCGTCATGTCTATGAGATGCAGAAAAACTTTCCTGTACCCCCTAGTACTCTTCCTGAGGCAGTCGATCTCACCAATCATCATGTCGGACTTGTCCACCAGCCGCATGTTGATATTGTAGTCTAACATAGCATCAGGTTTCATCACAGGTTCGCCTGTCCTACGGTCGACCTTCCCACTGTCTGTCATTTCCCCCTTATGTATGGTGGTGAGCATGTGCACGACCCTCTTGTCATGCCACCGTATTGCCAGCATCTTCTCAGACTTGCGTAGGTGTACATCTCCTCGCTGCGAAGTTCCTGCCTCTGGGAATTTAGGGAAGTGGGCACGATTACTTTTGACAGTGCCGCAGGAGCCAATGCCGTGCTCTGAAAGGTATTTGGGAAGTTTCGGTGCTGTATAATAGTTGTCTGTATACAGCACATGATTCCCACCAAAATACTTTTCAAGGAGCACTTTCACTACACAGCCTGAGAAGCCAAGGGGGTGTGTTTTATCCAGATCGACAGTGCTGGCTGAATAAATGATGAAGTCAAGGATGTACCCCATCTTACAGTCGCACAGTACAAAGAACTTGATTCCAAAGCGATGGCGTTTGCTTGGAATGTACTGCACAAACCGAAGACGTCCTCTGAACAAAACCAAGGATTCGTCAATGACAACCTTCTGAAAGGGGTGGAAGAATGACATAAACTTATCCTTCATTCTGCTCAGAATCTCCCGGATCTTCCAGAGTGGGTCGGTTTGGGAAGGTACTGTAGTTAAAGTTACATAAAAGTTACATCTTGTTAATGCAACTGTTACATAAATTGGTACATATTGTTTGTAGTTACATAATTGTAGCAAGTGTAACATAATGCAATCGTTTGTCGTTACATAATTGTTACATATCGTTTGTAGTTACATAATTGTAATAAGTGTAACATAATGCAATCGTTTGTCGTTACATAATTATACAGTAAAAGTCCTATTATTCGGCAGCTGATTGTTCGGTAGATCCGACATTTCGGCAGTTTTGAGAAATAGTCCCATTTACGAAAATCATTGATTGTTCGGCAGATGTACGGAATCATCTCGGCAGTCTAGGAAGTGTTATCTGTGGCTTGTAGGCCTAATGTTTCATTACACTTCTGTATGTACACTAATTTCTATATTTTTATTCAGATTCAGGTATACTGTAGTACTGTATTGATTACAATACTGCACAGTATCATACACTACAGTAACCACCCCCACCAAATTAGCAAGGGTTACGTTCCAAGCCCCCACGCTAATTCTTGAAATTCTTTCATTCTTGATGCCTTCCTGAAAATGACACCGGTAATTGAGTAGCCCATGAACCACTGACACTGTAATGCATTACCCATAAATAAATGTTGCTTGTTAAATCAGTTTCCCCGTTGTTTTTAGCTGTATGGCTGTAACAGCTCTAGTATTTTTATTCCTCAGCATAATGGTGGAAGGGACTGTCCTGTTTAACTGAACCTAACCTAACCGAGTTTAACTGTACCTTATAATTTAACCAAACCTAACCTAACCTAAAGTCAGAAAAATACTTAAAAATAAACTGGAGGAATATGAATTGCTAAGGTCTCTCTGATGAAAGTTAAACGTACATTTAGTGCTCATTCTTTTGTTTGTTTTTGTGATTAACGTGAAAGAGAGAGCATTGATGCAAACAGTAATATATCCCATTAATCCTTTAATAACCTCCGGTACTGAACAACCTTTTACAGTACCGATGTCAGTGATGTTAATTATAGTGTGAGCTATAAAGAAAACTGAACAATTATGGGGAGGGAACGAAGGTCAGTGGTATGTTTACATGACTATGCTACGATTCCAAGCAGTTAGGCGGTCAGTTAATCTCAGATGTTTTCGCCCATTTGGTAAATACACCGTAACTTTATCAATCTTTCCGTGACTCATAGCGAATCATAGCATGGGTTTAGGAAGCTAAATAACATATTACTAGGTGAGCCAGACGATTATCTTCACATCTTTAAGAAAAATAAATTGATTTCAGAAGAATGGAAGAACTTTACTCTACGTACTCAGACAGGGATTTAATTTCTTCCATTTTCTTATAAGATGTGAAGATAATCGTCTGGCGCACCTAGAAATGTGTTATTTAGCTCCCTAAACCCATGCTATGATTCGCTATGATTGACTGGAGAATTGATAAAGTTACGGTGCATTTACCAAACTGGCGAAAACATCTGAGATTAACTGACCCCCTGACTGCTTGGAATCGTAGCATAGAGTCGTGTAAACATACCAGTGACCTTCGTTCCATTCCCATAATTGTTCACAGTTTTTCCATAGCTCACTAACTCGACATCGGTACTTTAAAGGGTTGTTCAATGTCAGAGGTTATTAAGGGGTTCATGGAATACATTACTGTTTCCATCAGTACTCTCCTTTCACATGTAAAAAAAAAAAAAAAACGAACAAAAGAGTGAGTGCTAAATGTAATTTATGACTTTCATCAGAAAGACCTTACCAGTTCAGATCCCTTTATTTTATGCAATTTTCCGACTATTTTATTTTGTTTGGAAGAAGTACTGTATACAGTACTCACTCCAAACATATTTGTAATAATATAAGTAGTGATGAGTTCACCAATACAAGTGATGTACTGAGCTGGTAGGTAATATTCCGTATCATTTCGACCATCCAGGAAGTGTTATCTGACTTGTAGGCCTACTGTGTCATTACCCTTGTATATGTTCACTAATATATATATATATATATACAGTAACCCCTCCAATATCCGGATCAATAGAGCCATCGGTAGGTTCGGATATTGGTTTCGTCCGGATATTGGGCCCCAGCTTATGGACTTGTACTTACGGACCCTAACTCAGAGAAACACCTATACAACTCCCTCCGGACATGCATAGCACCTATTTAACACCCAAATCACACCAATAAGGCACATAAATGACTGAAATAAATGCAAAAGAAACATAAAATGTGGGTTTAGAAGTATGTTCATACATTAATAAACATTCTGGTACTTATGGACTCTAACCGAACCTAACTCTGAAAAACACATTCCTACTGCACATGCATGAGGTAAGTATAGTATGGAAAGAAGTACAGTATGACACATTCTTGTAAGTACAGTATGGAAAAAAGTACAATATGAAACATTCTGGTAAGTATAGTATGGAAAATAGTACAACATGAAACATTCTGGCTACTTACAGCAAGTCCCTGGCCACCTTGATGAATAACTGCCTCCTCTCGGACTCTGACAGTAAGAACGATTTCCTGAAGCACTTGCACTACACTCTTCCTGAAGTCTTGCACTGAACTTAGTCACTAACACACAGAAGTCCGTTCTCTTCACAGTGTTCACTTTAGTCCAAATAATGTTCCATTTACTTTAAGTGTTGCACATTAACTTTTCCCAAGTTTCATTAATTTTCCAAAGCCAAAACAAAGAAGGTTAGTTATGTTAAATTTCTTTTCTACTGAGTCTTTTCTCCCAACTTGAAAACCTTAACACAACACACCGTTTTTTTCACTGCACAACACTTAAAATCCCCGTGTGGTCTAGTGGAGAAGTTCTTGCTGTTTATTCATTGTCAGAGTCCGAGAGTATCACTGGCAGGCGACCAAGGGGTGCATCGGTGGGTCGTGGTGATGGCGTACCGACTACAGAAGACTCTGAAGATAGCCGCAAACTCACATCGAGCGGTGACTCCACTGTAGCTGATGTGCTGGGCTGTGGCTCGGAGCATGAGGGCCTGTCTTGGGGAGGCAATGGAGTGGAACCAGGGCTTGGCACAGCGGGGGTCACGGGCCTGAAAAAACTGTCAATCATTGACTGACGCAAGGACCGACGATTCTGGCGATTGATGATGCGCTGCCGGAAAGCACGCACTTCCTCCACGAGTCCCAAGGGCCCCATCTCCCTGTCGCAGTCCGGGTGTTCCAGGTAGTCTAGGACGAACTCTAGATGTTCCCGGGGTGCGCTCAGCTTGGGGATGGCTGGAGTAGTGTCCTGCTGAGAGGAGTCTGCATCATCATCACCTTCGTCGTCGGAATCTTCAAGTTCGGGACTGACACCAGCAACCGAAGACGCGATCTCGATATCAGACAACGTCTGATACCCAGGATCGTCCTCGTCGTCGTCCAACCACTCACGAACATCGTCCACATCAACATCGTCGCCGTGCGTACGTAGCCGTGCATGGAAGTCATCCACGTCAAACTCTAGGAAATCGTACTCCACATCTGTTCCGAGAAGCAGACGAGACCAACAATTTTCAAGAGTTTTCACAGGGACTTCCTTCCATGCACTAGCCCAGTTGTACAGCGCAGACTTGATGTTGTAGCGGCGAAGGTTTTCCAAAGTCCACTTGCCTCGAGTGTCACGTCCTTCCCTGCGCTCGTCCTCGTCCTCGAGAACAACCATCACCTCGTCCAGGAACTTCCGACGGTACAGGCGCTTTGTTGCCACGATCACTCCTTGGTCCATTGGTTGAATGAGAGCAGTCGTATTAGGTGGCAGAAACATGCACCTAATACGGCCATTTTCAGCAACCAAGTCCTTGTCGCACGGGTGGGCAGGTGCATTGTCAAGGAGAAGGAGAGCCTTTACCTGGTCGCGAGGAATTCCCAGTGTCTTCGTCTGGTACAGGATGACCTCCTTGACGAAGTGGCGGTGAAACCAGTCTTTGAAAATCACAGCTGTGAACCATGCTTTCAAAGAATGGTACCATACGACAGGAAGGACATCCATCACACCACGAAGGCACCGAGGCTGCTTTGCACGGCCAACAATAACGGGCTTAAGCCGGTGCATGCCGTTAGCATTGGCACAACACAAAGCAGATATCCATTCCTTAGAAAGCTTGCGGCCAGGTACACGCTTCTCCGTCTCATCGGCTAGAGTGTTCGTTGGCACCGAGCGATAGAATAGGCCAGTTTCGTCAGCGTTATAGACTTGACCGAGAGTGAGGCCCTCCCTGTCGATCAAGCCTTTCACCTTGTGCCGAAACTCGTCCACTCCATCCTCGTTAGCGTCCAATGCTTCGCTATGTGCTTTACGGTTAGTAAGGCCATGTCGTAACTTGAACGCGAAGAGCCAACCCTCGGATGCCTTGAAGTCTAGGGCGTCATGAAGCCTTGCAAACTTCTCAGCAACAGCCTTCAGCTCCGTTCCACGTACCATCACAGCAGCTGCACGTTGCTGTCGATACCAAATCAACGTGGAGCGGTCGATCTCTGCATACTTGGGGGTAAACATAACCTTCCTCTCCACGTTGCGTTTGCTTCTCGACGAGAAGTCAGCCATGTACTGCATGAGCTTGTCTCGGGAACACTTGATATCGAACAAAGTCGACCGGGCCAGGTTGAACTCGCGGAGAATGCGTGAAGAAGACCAACCCGCATCAACCTTCTCCAATATCTCCCATTTCTTCTCCAGAGTCAACACCACTCTCTTCCTTTTCTCAGGAGGCGGGGCCATCATCACACACACTAAGAGTAGGGCAGAGAGCAGCAGGAGGCCTTGCAGCAAGTACGGCACCACCACAAAAGCGAGCACGTGGGCAGCCATGGCGAACAGCGTAGGTCTAGTCGCGGTGAGAGACAGGCGGGAAGTGGGGAGGATGCAGCGGCGCTGTATCGGACGTCGGAGGAATGACGAACCAAAACAATGCTCTCATGCGGCGCGCGCGGCAAGTTCAAATTACGGACGGCAAAAAATCGATTTTTTTTTTTTAATTTTTTTGGATTTTCGGACCATTTTGGGAATGTTTGATCCCAGGACGATAAGGTTCGGTTAGTGGGGATGTTCGGTTATTGGGCGTCCGGATATTAGAGTGATTACTGTATTTCAGATTCAGGTATAGTACTGTATTGATTGCAGTATCGTACAGTATACAGTACGCTCTCCAAACACAGTTGTAATACCGTACCATAAGTGGTGATATGTGTTCACCAATATATTTAAGGTACTGAGTGGGTAGGATTTTGATTATTCGGCAAATCTAATTTCTCGGCATCATCCTGGTCCCATAGATGCCGAATAATGGGACTTGTACTGTAATATGGAGTTACATAATTGTTACATAATTGTAATAATTGCAGTCCTAACACAGTACATCATTGTCGGCAAAGTGCAGGTTTCCCATGATGTTCCGGAAGCGATCTCTGGCCATGTACTTATTGAAGGTGGGTGAGGGTAGTAAGGGGTCCATGGACCAGTATTCTTCCAACTCATGCTTCTTTGAGTGTGGCATGAGAAGCATGAGGGCGAAGAACACATACAGCTCCTGCACTCCCAGCATGGACCACTGTTGCATCTTGGCTGCACCTGTAACACTTGCAGCACGTTGTGATTCATACCTGTTGGTCTCATCACATATGTGCTGCATGACTTCATCATCTAGGAAGGCCAAAAGGAAGTCCACACACTCAGCATCATCGTCAAGAGTGAAGGCAGGCTGTACTCCTGAGGAACTCTCATCAAAATCTAAATGTTCTGGGACAAAATCGGACCCTTCCGTCCACTCGAAGGCGTCCGGGATTCCCTGTCGTGGCGGTGTAGGGTGGGTGAGGATGGTGGGTGGCTGTGAGGGAGTTTTACCACGTTCAAGGTCACTCGCACTGACCCTGGGTTGCCGTACAGCACTAGTAGCCCTTACTCTAGTAGCAACTATTTTTACGGGTCATGGATTTACCTCTTCCTCTACGGCCTGCCTTCACTGTTGATGCTGGTGGTGACTCCGACGACGAAGACTCCGGAGATAATTCAGCAGAAGAAGAGGAAGAAATGAGTGAAGTGGGGCTTGGGGAACGGGGAGGTGAATCAACTCGGGACTCATGGCAGGCTGGGTCACGCAGGGCCATTGTTCCGGGGCTAACACGCTGCCTTTTCACTCCCTTCCCAAATTCCTTCCCTTGCTGCACTAACGGCTCCTTTCCCTTGGAGCTAGGGATAACTTTGGACACTGAAGCACTCGTACTAGTATTTTCTGGAACGATTTCCTCACCCGGCTCATCACACGAATCCCCCGAAGGGTCAAAAATCACTATCCATCATCACCATTGACAATTCCGCTAGTTCACGTTCCACTGCAGAGTCACTTAGTCCTTTCCTGCTTCCCTCACGAGTTTTTCTGGGTGTAGAGGTCACGGGGCCCTTTGCAATGGGCGCAGAAGCGGCAGAAATGGTGGGGCGCGAGTGCGACATGTTTTGACCACAGCGGAGGACAAGGAACTAAATGCCGCGGCTTATCTGAGAAGGCAAGGGTTGACAGTGACAATGAGGATGACAGCTGCTAACTTACATGCTAATAAATTACTGGTAGAAAATCTCGGCAATACATAAAGAAATAGGTAGTTCCAGGTGAATGTAAATGTCACTTAGGCTTCTCCCTTCCTTTCTGATATATATTTTTATTACAGAAATATATTACAAGGCATAATTCAAAGGGGAAATTACCGTGGTAATGTAGCGAATGAATGCATGTGAGGTGTTGTCAGGTGATAATTAGCCAATTCCTGGTGTATACCACTATCACTTACCTTATTTTGTTTTGGTATATATTATTTTGTATAAGTATAGGACATAGGGCTTATTTCAATGGATGAAATCTGTGGAAAAATCCGGGGGAGATTTGCTTAGCACAGCTCGGCCGGGGAGGTGAGAGGACAGGGTAATGGAGGGGAGGTAGGGAGGGGAGTCAGGAAGGGGGGAAAATCGCTAAAATGTCAACAATGGATGGGAGTACAGATGAGATTTTGAGTGCTGACTAGTGTTGGACATTGGTAGTACTGATAGATGATACAAGCCACCACTTAAAAGCCCGGGATAATTCAAAATAACACAGAATCACAAAAGTGACGCCCCGCGGTATGATCCATTGCGCCCGAGTGTCACGAAAGTGACGCCCTGCGGTTAAGGGGTTAAACATATTGAATCCAACAACCTATTTAGTGGCAGACAGTATGGTTTTGCCATGAACAATCCACTGTTGATATACTCAATCTCTTTAACCCATAAACTGCTGTACGTCTCTTCAGCGGCTTGGGGGGGACGGCTATACACCTCTTAGATGCCTGATTTTCAAATTCATTCCCCCCAAAATCGTGAGGGATGTACAGCCCTGATATTTTGCACACTGGTAACACTGTCTATCAGGCAGCATACAGCACCCTCACCACTTGAAGCAGAGAGAGAGAGAGAAAAATATAAATATATATATATATATATATATATATGTCCTTTATACCAACCAGTTACTATTTTGGCAACACAAAAAGAAACAAACACATAACTAAAGCAATTCAGCTGACTTGTCTTGAAGACAGCTGGGGAGTCTACACACACTGTTTCCATGACAATGAGGCCATTATCTACCCCTCCCATCCATCCATCCCTACCATCTCACCTCCCTCTCGCTGCGGCAGAGTGGGGTTGCCATTCGCGCCAAGAAATAACTTCGGAGTGCCAGGACAGTGAGTCCTCAAAATATGAAAGGGATAGGCACCAAAAAAAAAAAAAAAAAAAAAATTCGTTATCAGAAATTTTGTGTATCGGAACGATTTTCCTCATTGAAATATACATATAAATGGGGGGATGCATTCTAGGATTTCACTGGACCCCCGACTTAAACTTTACCCCTCCTATTTAGAAGTATGCAATACATGTATACAGTACTATACTATTGTAGAGACATTAAAAAACAAAACATACAACTAATTACTGTAGTATTAGTACACTGTACAGTTAAATATAGACCTGTGCTGCAGCTGGAGATTCGTGTCGTTGATATGGTGCTAAGTCACATGGTGGGACCCTAATAATTTCCAATTTCCTCTCCAGAGTGACAGTACGGTGCTGTTTCTTCTTAGTAGCTGGTTCCCCGGATGCTGAAGATGATGCAGGGAGCTTGGGAGGCATGGCAAAAGTATGAAAACAGGAAGAATAACGAAAAACTGCGTAACGTACAGCGAAGCTGAGAGGAGAGGACGGACGTGACTCAACTAGGAAGCGCGCAAAAATGTGTTTATCAGAGAGCGGGTAGTTTGTTTTCTCGCCACAAGCGAGCGCAGCGCTGTGCAGCGCACCCATTTTGAATTTTTCGTATTTCCTCTCGTATTGCTTTTCGTACCATCGAGACAGATACTTTCGTACAGTATTGTGGAATTTGTCCTACATTCATCGCTTTCGTACCATCAGAAATTCGTACTTCGAGTTTTCGTATTTCAAGGACTCACTGTACATGGAAATGCACGGGAGTAGGGCTGAAATACATGGGAAATAAGTGCTCCATACTATTTCTAAGAGGCTGATTTATGTTTTAGTAATATTCGTTAGAGTCAATTTGTTACCAATACAGCCGCACCAAGGAGTAAGGTTGTCAGAGGCGTTCAGCAGTTTACGGGTTAATCATACCATATATCAGTCAATTAACCAACGTAGAGAAACCCATGCAGTAGCCCTTGGTATTTCTAAAGCTTTTAACAATGTGAGGAATCATTTCCTGTTATCCAAGCTCCCTTGCTACGGCCTATCTTTTGTCCCACTGATTTCCTCATATCTCTGCAACAGAAAGATAAGAGTAAACATAAATGATGGATATTCCAATTTCCACTCAATTAATGCCAGCATGCCACAAAGTTCAGTCCTGTTCCTCATTCATATTTGTCTGTCACTCATAATCCCATTCACTCATATGCAGATGACTCAAACATTCAGAGCTCTTTACAACACTGGGGTATATCATCAGTATGGTATATAGCACAGATATAAAAAGTGTGGTAGGACTCCATATCAATTGGTTTCCTACCCCATTTGAAAAGAAAATATTTCCTACCAATTTTTTTAGCGATGACTATTTATTTAAGGGTAAAGCTTTTGGGCACACTTTTATGGAAACAGACAAGCAGTGACAAAAAGCAGAACTTTATTAGTGAAGTTTATGCAAAAGTGACAATCTCAAAGTGGACTCCAATGGAACTGGGTAAATTTGTGAGCCACTCCCGCCTTTGTTCTCCAAGCCGTTTTTCTGTCATTGTGCATAATTTTTGGAGGGAATTGTTTCTGCTCATCGTCCTTGCATCAAGCGTTGAGCCTCTGAATCATTGCAGTACCTTGTTCTGCAGCATCATTTAAACTTCAATTTTTTACAAAATTGTTGAGGTTGGAGGCGTAAATGTCTTCAGGGACCTCCTGCTAAACTCCAGCCTTAGCAGCCAGCCACCCTAGCCTTTCCTTTGTTCAGATGGTCACAAATCTGATTAGGGTGTCTGCCAGCAATGCTGAAATTTTTCCCTCCAGCCTCTTCAGACACTTTCTGGCTGGCTGGTGAAGGTTTTCCAGCATACAGTAGACCCTTGTTATCTGCAGATTTTGCATCCACGGATTTAAGTTTCCGTGGAGCAATCTTGAACAAATGGTTCAGTGGTATGGTAATACATAAAATCATCAGTACGATAGCTCCAGCTTAAACAGCAAGCATCCGGTTGCTGGCGAGCAAGTCACAGGTAAACAAGCTTGTCTACTCCCCACCCAAACCTGCTCACAACTCGATCACAAGGGTGGTGGTGACTGATAACCTAACTACCTACTGATTTAACCTAACCTAACCTAACCTGGGCTCCAGCTGGGAAACTGGGAAACGAAATCCATGATAGAGTACATTGAGTATGTTTCATCCATTATGCTGGAAACAATCGTAGGTACAGCTTAAGGAATGTTGTGATAATAAGGGAGAAAATCTTTCAGCAGAAGATAATTTACCACCCTCAAAATACAGTAATCCCTGTAATATCCGGACACCCATTTTCCGGACATCCCCAATAACCGGACAGTTTCATCCTGGGATCCAATATTCCCAAAATGGGCCAAAAACCGCAAAAAATTCGAATAAAATCTGACTTTTTTCCCAACCGTAATTTGAAATTCCCACGTGGCGTCGAACAGCTGTTACACCCCTTCCTTCCTCCTTCCTATTGGCCCACATTTGGTAATGAATCAGAATAATACAATACCAAACGGATTTTTCACATGTATGAGGACTTGGTAATGGCAACTTGGAATGTAAGAGGAGCGAATGATGAGGTGAAAGAGAGAGAGAGAGAGAGATTGTCCAGGTGCTTGAAGGTGCGAAAGTGGATGTATGTGGAATAACTGAAACAAAATGGAAAGGAGAAAGTGTGAGAATGGGAGTATGGATGGGATATATGTACAGGCGTAGGTGAGAATGAGAGGGCAAAGGAAGGAGTATGTATAGTTGTGAGTAAAAGATGGAAGAATAGCATAAGACAGTGCAGATCACTTGGGTCAAGGATTGTGTGGGTAAGGTTGAAAGTTGGAATACAAATGTGGGTGATTGTGTGTGTGTATGCGCCAAAGCAAGATCGTGCTAGCAGAGTGAGAGACGAGTTCTGGACAAATGTGGAGGTGTGCATGGAAAAGTTTGGAAGGAATGAGAGAGTGTTTTTGATCGGTGATATGAATGGTAAAGTAGGGAATGTGAAGGTGGATGGAATAGTTGGTGAGTGGGGTGCGCCTGCTGAGATAGATGAGAATGGCAGTGCGTTAGCGGACATTTGTGCTGGGAGGGGGTTGGTGATAGCCAATACCCTCTTCAGGCATAAAATGATCCACAGGTATACATGGCGAGTGTTGAGAAGGGTGGGTGGTGAACTGAATGAAAGGAAGGTAATGATTGATTATGTGTGTGTGGTTGAAAGGATGCGAAGATGTGTAATGGATGCAAGAGCTTACGGAGGTTGGGGGAGTGGACTTTCTGACCACTACTTGGTGGTGGCCAGAATTAGGATCCATGTAAGATGAAGAAAAAGAAGAAGGGAAAAACGAGAGGAAGGAGTAGTTGCAAGGAGAGTGGAAAGGTTACAAGAGGATGAGAAAAAGGCAGAGTATAAGAGAGAAGTGGAGTAACGATTGGGCAAATATGAATTGGAGCAGATGGGGGACATGGAAGGTGTGTGCAGGATATTTACAGAAGAAATATGTGCAGCATGTGATGTGGTGTGTGGGAGGAAGAGAAGACAGAGGGGTGTGCAAGGAACAGCGTGGTGGACTGAAGAGGTGAGACAGGCTGTGGCACAAAAGAAGAAAGCATACAATGAATGGATGAGAAATAGGGGAGTGGAAGAAGTTGAGAGGCGGAAGAGAGAGTTATATGTAGAAAGAAAGAGGTGAAAACATTAGTAAGAGAGAGTAAGAAGAGAGTGGATGAGGAATTTGGAAGGAATTTGAGTGTAAAGTGGAGGGACTGTAAGAAGATGTTCTGGAAAGAGGTGAAGAGAGTAAGACAGGGTGGAAGTGAGGTTAGCAGGGGAGTGAAAGATAAAAATGGTAGATTACTAGTGGAGACGGGAGAAAAAGTGAGATGGAGAGAACACTTTAAGGAATTGTTGAACATACAAGATGGAAGTAATGCGAGTATAAGTGGCTGGGGAATGGCTGGGAGAAGGAGGGAGGTGAGAAGACAGGAAGAAATCAGTAGGATAGAAGTTGTGGAAGCAATGAAGAAAGTTAAATTGGGGAAAGTCCCAGGAATTAATGGAGTGTGTGGTGAAATGCTGAAGCATGGGAGAGAGATAGTAGTAGAATGGATGTGGAAGATGTGTAGATTGGTCTGGGAGGAAAGTAGAGTCCAGAGGATTGGAAGTCAGGTATAATTATTCCCTTGTACAAAGGAAAAGGGGAAAAAGAAGTGTGTGGTAATCATAGGGGCATTTGTCTTCTTAGTATAATAGGAAAAGTGTATGGTAGGATACTTATTGAAAGAGTTAGAGAAAGAACAGAGGAATTAGTTGGAGAAGTACAGGGAGGTTTTAGGAAAGGAAGAGGTTGTGTAGATCAGATATTCATTCTTAGATCTTTAGTGGAAAAGTTTCTAGAGAAGCGAAAGAAGTTGTATGTGGCTTTCATGGATTTGGAGAAAGCATATGACAGGGTGGATAGACTAGGAGTGTGGAAAGTGTTAAGAATATATGGAGTAGATGGGAAGGTGTTGCATGCTATGAAGAGTATGTATGATGGTGCTATGGCTGCAGTGTGTGTGGATGGTGAACTAAGTGAATTTTTCTCTTTGAAGGTTGGGTTGAAACAGGGATGTGTCATGTCTCCATGGTTGTTCAATCTGTACATGGATGGGGTAATAAAAGAGGTGCAAGGTAGGGTAGTGGATGTTGGAGTGGCACTGGTGAGAGAGGATAGTGTTTGGAAACTCCCTGTACTGTTGTTTGCAGATGATACTGTGTTGTTGAGTGAAGACGAAGGAGAGCTGCAAGGCTTGGTGGTTGAGTTTGGGAGACTGTGTAAGAAACGGAATCTAAAGGTGAATGTTGGGAAGAGTAAAGTGATGGTCTTTGAGAGAGGTGAAGTCAGTGAATGTAGAGCAAGGTTGGATGGTGAGGAATTGGAAAATGTGAGTACATTTAAGTACTTGGGTAGTGTGATGAGCATGGATGGAGGTCTGGAGGGTGAAGTGTTTGAAAGGGTACAGCAGGGAAGAAAGGTTGCTGGTTCTTTGAAAGCAGTGATAAGAAACAGGGAAGTGAGCATGGAAGTGAAAAAGTTACTACATGACAGTACTGTATTGTGATACCAACTCTGACGTATGGAAGTGAAGCTTGGACGTTGTCGGAAGGACACAAGTCAAGAGTGAGAACAGTGGAAATGAGTTATTTAAAACGAGCCTGTGGAGTCACATGGAGAGACAGGCTGACGAATGAGGATATAAAGGAGCATTGTGGTGTGGATGTGGATGTGACAGGAAGCATTATGAGGAACACACTGAGGTGGTTTGGCCATGTGGAGAGGATGGAGGGTGAAAGACTGACGAAGAGAGTGTATGTGAGTGAGGTGGAGGGGGGAAGAGGGAGGAGGAGGCCAAGGATGAGATGGAGGGATGGGGTGGAGAGGTATATGAGAGAGGGGGGGGGGGGTGAGTTGGGAGCAGGGCAGTGAAATGGCAGGGGACAGGGCGATGTAGAGGCGATTTGTTTGTGGCCACCCCAAACGGAATTGAGGCGTCTGGCAATAGATAGATAGATAGATGAGGATACACAGGATGGAGATGGTGGATTGTTTGCTCTCTCTGATTAATCTGGTAGCCTATATACCTTGATAATAATCAACATGCTGTTAATTATAAGAAGAGTGATTTCATGTATTTCCAATTGTGTATATAATTAGTGAAGAATAGATGCTAGCTTTATGAATTTGGTAAGGAAAGTTAAAAATTGTAATGAAAATTGAGGAGTTTGGTAATGTGGCCATTGCGATCTGGCAACTCTGTTACCCTGCCATCATCAACAGTCACAGCCTAACTCCGATCGAGAGCAGATGCTTATAGCAATGCAAGCTACAGGTGCTCGTTTTTTGTGAATAAACAGTGAATAAACTGCAATACCTGGCCACTAGAACACACGGGAATTTACAGTGTTGTGCAGTGTTAAGAAATTAGAATTTTGAGTGCAAAGGATTAACCCTTTCCGGTCTCAAATAGGTCCCAAGGTCACGTTTGAGAGAGACATTTTTTTTTTTAAAGTCAGGGTTTGCAAATAAAGAAAAAAATATCATATTCATGCACAGGGAAATAATACACATCTGCCTATAAAACATTAGAGCTCTACTCACTATACAAGTGCAGCAAAAATTATGGGAAGTTGCATAGCAAGTGGTGTGTGGTAGCGTGGTGAGTATTGCCGTCTCGGTGGGTAGGTAATTTCTTGGTGCATAGGCGACATGATTACATTGTTTGTTTGCATGTTTTTTCCATTAAAAAAAAAAAAAAAAAAAAAAAAAAAAAAAATGCACTAATATATGTACATTATATCTCACGTGATTTGTGAATGATTCTTGAGATGTTTTCTTTACAAAAAATAAACTAAACAGTTACAAGATCCATATAAAACTATCACTTACTAGTTACTACTGACATTGATTTTACTTTGCTCTTATTTTGCTTAGTACTGTCCAAGGTGTGGATATGTGAAGTGACCAGGTCAGTCATATGTATCGTAACACATGTATGTAAACCATGTATTGTATATACCACATATACAGTATTTACCCATGCCTCATATACCCTTATAACCATATAACCATTTCTACTTCTCCTTTGTCAAGCCTACATACCCTGCAGTCGTGGCAACCCTGTAATTGCATATGACAACACTGTAAGCCCACCAACGCACGTATGTTGGCTGATCACCACACCAGTGATCTCTTGGTAGGCGGTGGGGCAAGGTCCACACTTTGCCTCACTGTCGTGCCTGTCTGTCCTGTCAATAAACCCAGAGATTAAAAGAACCTACAAACTTTACTTCAGTCCTTCAGTGACAGTGGATGTGCCTACAAACTTTACTTCAGTCCTTCAGTGACAGTGGATGTGCCTACAAACTTTACTTCAGTCCTTCAGTGACAGTGGATGTGCAGTGAGTATGCACATGGCGCAGTGATATTGTGAAAACCCTGGGTTTAAGGTGGGCAACCAAGATCGGATCTGACAACGTCATCTTTCCTTCATTCACAAGGATAATATACTCCCTCCAGCTCTAAGTGCTTCAGTGTAGTGTTGTGTGGTAGTGGGATACTCTCAGTGAAGTGTTGCAGTGGCCTGTGTGCAGTGTGGTGTCAGTGCTGTGAAGTGTTATGTGCAGTGTTAGTGTGCACATGGTGTCGGCGGGTTACGCCTTTTGCCGGGTGTCCCCATTCACCTCTTCCCAGAAAGAGCAGCAGCCAGACGTCCACTCGCTTGCATGTCTGGGGGCCAACTGCCGCCTGGCGCCTGCCCACACACGCACACAGCCACACCACCCATAAACTCTTCATTTGCTGAGATAATTCTGCTTTCTTTTACGTGGTGTTATTAATTCCTGTGTTTGTCACATCTCTCAGGCCAGCACCATGGAATTTTCGCTTTTTCAAGAGGATTCTGACGACACCTCACAAGACAGCAGCCCACACCCCACGGGCTCAGAACAACCCAACCCCACGGGTAACCCCACGAGTCCCCTCACAGCAGGCCAGCGGTCCCCACGGATGCCGCAACTTACGCCCAACTACACGACAAGTACACCTCCGAGTTCTGACTTTCTACACCTGTTACAGTATTTTGAAGAAGCCAGACTTGCTGCGGATTTCAGAGCTGAAGAAAAACGAAGAGAGGACGAGCTCAAACGCCATGAGGAAGAAAGAAGATGGAAACAAGAAGAAGCGGAACGTCGACAGGCCGACTCGGAGCGTTTTCTTCAAATGATGCAAATTTTCCAAGCTTCTAATCAGGTCTTGCTTGCAGTTCACGCACCTAGCCAGCTTAATTATCCAGCTCAAGCTCTTCACACGCCCACACTGAACCCTACGGCCCACCCTTTCGCCCCACATTCAACCCCAGCGACGTGTTCAGCTCCCACCATCAGGATTTCTACGACTCCTACGTCTACTACATCGCCGATTACGACGCCTACAGCCCCTCAGGCGCTGCCTCAGGCAACAGTCACGCCTCCTGCGAGCAAACCTATGGCTCACAGCCCTCCAGCACTCCAAGCGGACGCCAGTTACCAGGTTTTTTGGCAGTGGCGACGCTGTTGGGCAGACTTTTCCATGATGATCGATCTCCCCAAGCTTTCACAGGAGAAGCAACTCATACAGCTATGGATGTCGATATCCCTAGACCAGAGGTACAGCGGATCCTGGAACACACTTTGGGAAAATCTCCGGATACTACTCTCTCTGTTGACGAAGTTCTCGACGCCCTCCAAGACTTCTTCAAAGGTCAACGCAACGAGGTATTACGTCGCTGGGCACTTCTTTGCTGCCGTCAAGCGAAGGGGGAAGACTTCGGAAAATTTTACGTGAGACTCAAGAGCTATGCTGAGGAGGTTGACCTCTGTCCAGGCCACTCTGTTACGTGCGCCGAAACCCAATTAAAGATGGTTATCCTTATGGGTGTCCGGGACGAGGAACTTGACCGAAAGTTAATTTCCCTCGACACCAGTGTTTCTCTGCAAGATGTTGCCAACTGTTGCAGATCCTACGAAGCCACCCGGACCACAGCATCAGCCATTCACACCTCACCTAGCCAGATGTGTGCGGTTTCCTCCTACAAGAAGCAAACACGACAGGAGAAAACCAAGAGAACATTAACTTCAGGTCAAGAAGGAAACTCTACACCACAGCAGTCTTCTGGCCAGCCTTGTCCCTCTTGCGGCCGCAAACATGGCCCCTCCAACTGCCCCGCCAGTGAAGCCACCTGTTCCAACTGCGGGCGCAAGGTCACTGGACCAAGAGAGAGAAGTGTCCTGCCAAAGCAGCCCAGTGCAGGTACTGCAAGAAGATGGGTCACTACGATAAGTGCTGCCGCTTCAAGATGACTTCTTCTGCCACGCCAGCGTCAACCCCCACCCACAAGCGCAGTCAAAGCCTGCCTTCGTGCGGCTGACGTCACGCCTCCAGATTCCAGCTCTCCCAGACCCATCTGTGTCCAAGTCGTTCATGGTAACACGTCTTCCCAGCTACACATGTTACCGGACACAGGTGTGGATGTCACCGTCATCAGAGAACAACATCTCACTGCCCTAGACGTACCGAGGAGCAGTCTCCAGAGTGTACCCACCACCGCTACCCTCACAGCTGACGGCACGGAGATGTCACCTGCCCTTGGGTGTTTCACGGTGACTTTGAGGCTTGGCAGGCAGTCTTGCAAAGCCAAGATTCAAGTTCACAAGGATATTCTGACGCCTCTTCTGTCCTACAGTCACTGCAAGGCGTTGGCCATCATCCCTCAAGAGTTTCCAAAGCCCATTCGGCACGTGCAGCACATCAACCGCTGCACTCAGTTGCCAACTTCTGACACCACATCCCCAGCAGCTGCCAAGGACTACTTCCTCAAGGAGTTTAGTGACGTCCTGGTGTCTAAGGAGGACCTCAAAAACGCCCCCTCAAGGCCATGACGGGTCCGCCCATGCGAATCCACCTGAAGGAGGGTGCTGTCCCTTTTGCTGTACACACCCCTCACCGCATTCCTCTAGCGTTCCAGCAGCAGGTCAAGGACAAACTCTAGTCACTAGTCCGCCAAGGCATCATCAAGCCTGCCAGAGACAAACCGTCCGAATGGTGCCACCTGCTAGTCGTGGTCCCAAAGGACGTGGGTGTAAGGCTCACTGTGGACCTCACGAAGCTAAATTGTCAAGTTGCACGCCCCACACACCCCGCCCCTTCGCCTCTCGACGCCGTCCGCAGTGTCAGCACCTCATCCCGCTTCTTCACCACCATGGACGCCCTTCACGGCTACTGGCAGCTCGAATTAGCGGAGGAGGACCAGTACCTGACCACCTTCATAACACCTTATGGACGCTTCATGCACTGCCGCGGCCACATGGGATTCTCCACCACTGGTGATGAGTATTGCCTTCGCGGTGACACAGCGCTCCAGGGTGTGGAAAATTGCGTCAAGGTCATCAACGACGTTCTTCTTTACGATGAGGACCTGCCCACTCACCTCCAGCGGGTCCACCAGACCCTTACCAGGTGCCGCGAGTTCGGCATCACCATGAACAAAGACAAATTCTACGTGGCAGAGCCCTCAGTTCATTTCTGCGGATACAACATTTCATCTACAGGCATCTCAGCGGACGAGAACCAAATCAGTACCATCCAGGACTTCCCGACACCTGCCAATATCACTGACCTCCGCTCCTTTATGAGCCTTGTTAACCAGCTTTCGGACTTCACACCCGACATTGCAGCTGCCGCCCAGCCCCTTCGTCCTCTACTCAGCCCGAAACGCTCTTTCACCTGGACCCCGGATCACGATGAGGCCTTCTGTCAAGTCAACAGCCTGCTTCTCCAGCCTCCCGTCTTGGCACACTTCAACCCCGCCTTCCCAGTGATCCTCCAGATGGATGCCTCACGACTCAACAGCATAGGATACGCCCTTCTACAAGACCATGGCCAAGGGAGGACCTGTCTGGTTCAGTGTGGCTCCCGGTTTCTCATGGACGCAGGAACGCGCTCTGCCACAATTGAATTGGAGTTACTCGCCGCTGTATTGGCCATGTCCAAATGTAGGCACTACTTGGTTGGCCTACCCTCCTTCACTTTGATGACGGATCATCGCCCCTTGATCCCCATTCTCAACAGTTATACCCTCGAAGCGGTGGAAAACCCACGACTTCAATGCCTCAAAGAGAAAGTCTCACAGTACGTCTTCACAGCTGTCTGGCGCCCCGGCAAGGATCTCTCGATCCCAGATGCCCTATCGCGTGCCCCAGTGGGCCGTCCTGCCCCTGAAGACGAGACTCTGTGCTCGGAAGCAGCCACACACCTGAGGAACATTGTCAACACCGTCGTCAACGAGGATTCTCAAGAGTCAAAGCACCAAGACGCCGACCGGAACATTCAAGACCTTTGAGACGCCGCCCGGATCGACCCAGACTACACACGCCTCCTCGACTGCATCACATCAGGCTTTCCATCACATCGGTATGCGCTACACTCTTCACTACTCCCGTATTGGAAACTCCGCGACAACATCTTTGCAGATGGAGAATTGGTCCTCTACAACCAACGTATAGTCGTCCCCAAAGCCCTCCGACACCGCACCCTTGCTCGACTCCACGACAGTCACTGTGGTGCGGAAGCGACAAATCGCAGGGCACGTCAAACTGTCTTCTGGCCTGGCATAGAAGCAGACATCAAGAGCACCGTCCAAGCCTGCGAACCATGCCAGACCCTTCAACCCAGCCATCAACAGGAACCGCTTCTGTCGGATGATGCCCCCTCCAGACCTTTCGAGTCAGTCTCCGCGGACTTCTTCACTGTCGCTGGAAAATCCTTCCCCGTCATCGTGGACCGCCTATCTGGATGGCTCTCCATCGTCCCCTGTGGGCCCGACACATCTACATCTCGCACAATCAGGATGTTCTGTCGCTATTTTAGAGAAGTTGGTGTCCCCATCCACCTCCGGACAGACGGCGGACCCCAGTTCACCAGCTCCGAATTCAAGTCATTCAAACCACGTGGTATCATCGCCACATTGCCCCCAGTCAAATGGCCATGCTGAGGCGGCTGTCAAATTGGCCAAGTACCTGATCATGAAGACAGCACCCACAGGAAATTTAGACACCAAGGACTTTGACCACGGCCTCCTGGAGCTGCGTAACACACCCACCGCTGCAGGAAGGTCCCCTGCCCAGGTGCTATACGGCCATCCACTACGTTCGTGCATCCCCACCCACTCTGCATCCTTCTCCAAGGAATGGCAGGAACGCACAGAAGATTGCGACCGCCGAGCCGCTGCCCGTGCTGGCCAAGTCACTGACCAGTATAATTAGCACGCACGCCCCCTTCCCAGGTTGAGTGTCGGCGACCACGTCCGCATCCAGAATACAGACACTCACCGCTGGGACAAGGTTGGGGTCGTCATGGGCTGCGGCAAGAACTGGGATAACGAGGTGCGGCTCCCAAGTGGCCGGGTGTGGTGGCGTAATTGCCGCTTTTTACGTCCCATACCGGATCCCAGTGCTGACCCCCTCCCCCACATCCCTGTGGTCCCTTGTTCGGATGAGAAATCCAAAGAAGTAGAGACCCCCCAATGCCCCATGCAGATCTCAAAGGCTCAGAAAAAACACCGCTTGAGACACTGCTACAAGCACAAAGGGGGGAGGGAGGTGTGGATATGTGAAGTGACCAGGTCAGTCATATGTATCGTAACACATGTATGTAAACCATGTATTGTATATACCACATATATTTACCCATGCCTCATGTACCCTTATAACCATATAACTATTTCTACTTCTCCTTTGTAAAGCCTACATACTCTGCAGTCGTGGCAACCCTGTAATTGCATATGACAACACTGTAAGCCCACCAACGCATGTATGTTGGCTGATCACCACACCAGTGATCTCTTGGTAGGCGGTGGGGCAAGGTCCACACTTTGTCTCGCTGTCGCGCCTGTCTGTCCTGTCAATAAACCCAGAGATTAAAAGAACCTACAAACTTTACTTCAGTCCTTCAGTGACAGTGGACGTGCAGTGAGTATGCACACAAGGCTGTGGGGGTGAGGACATGGGGATAAGCCTACGAGCTTGCCTTTTTTATGTACGTACGTTTAGTTTATTGTTGCTAACTATATCGTCCTGTGTACTTACAGGAAGCAGTAGAGACAGTGATCAAATATTTATAATTTCTCAAAATTGACGGTGTTATAAGTATAACCAGGAAATGTGAGAAACTCATGAAATATAAATCAGAAAAAAGTATGGAGACACTAACAATCATTTGTCAATGAAAAATGCAACACTCGCTGCACATGTATGTCTGCCTAGTAACAAATAAATGCATGGTAAATGTATAAAAGGCTATAGCCAACAACCTTAGAAACCTAAAATCATAAATCTGTAATTATTCTCCTTCAGTCAGACACTCTAACGCCCAGGAAATGAATAAATATTGAGACATACAACGCGGTAATCTCTTGCTTGCCTGTGATGCGGCACTATGTGTATAGGTGGGAGGCAAGGGGTGGGGGATTGGAGGGAGAGTGGAGGGTGGAGGGTGGGAGGTAGAGGGGTGGGGGATTGGTGGGAGGTAGGAGGGTGGAGGAAGTAGGGGGTGGGGGATTGGAGGGAAAGTGGAGGGTGGGAGGTAGAGGGGTGGGGAATCGGTGGGAGGTAGGGGGCTGGAGGAAGGGGGATATGAAAAGGAGGAGGGAACTGAGAGCTATGTATCCTCCAGAGCAGTAAAAATATGTTGGAGTGGCCCTGGTGAGAGAGGATAGTGTTTGGAAACTCCCTGTACTGTTGTTTGCACATGATACTGTGTTGTTGAGTGAAGACAAAGGGGAGCTCCAAGGCTTGGTGGATGAGTCTGAGAGTGTGTGTAAGAAACGGAATCTAAAGGTGAATGTAGGGAAGAGTAAAGTGATGGTCTTTGAGAGAGGTGAAGTCAGTGAATGTATAGCGAGGTTGGATGGTGAGAAATTGGAAAATGTGAGCACGTTTAAGTACTTGGGTAGTGTGATAAGTAAGGATGGAGGTTTGGAGGGTGAAGTGCTTGAAAGGGTACAGCAGGGAAGAAAGGTTGCTGGTTCTTTGAAAGCAGTGATAAGAAACAGGGAAGTGAGCATGGAAGTGAAAAAGTTACTACATGACAGTATTGTGATACCAACTCTAACGTACGGAAGTGAAGCTTGGACGTTGTTGGAAGGTCACAAGTCAAGAGTGAGAGCAGTGGAAATGAGTTATTTAAGAGGAGCCTGTGGAGTCACATGGAGAGACAGGCTGACGAATGAGGATATAAAGAAGCGTTGTGGTGTTGATGTGGATGTGATAGGAAGCATTATGAGGAACACACTGAGGTGGTTTGGCCATGTGGAGAGGATGGAGGGTGAAAGACTGACGAAGAGAGTGTATGTGAGTGAGGTGGAGGGGGGAAGAGAGAGGGGGAGGCCGAGGATGAGATGGAGGGATGGGGTGGAGAGGTATATGAGAGAGAGGGGGGTGAGTTGGGAGCAGGGCAGTGAAATGGCGGGGGACAGGGCGACTTGGAGGCGATTTGTTTGTGGCCACCCCAAATGGGATTGAGGCATCTGGCAATAGATAGATAGATAGAATATTCTTTTGCTAAATGAACTGTCTGATACCAAAATAGTAAAAAATATTGCCAGATCAACAGTATAATAAAACCAGTATGTGCAGCCCAACCCCCCACCATGATTAGCTCTTCCCAGACTGTTTAAACTAAAATATTGTGATCTGCACATGCCTGGTGGAAGCAGAGGGATCTGGGGAGCAGCTCGTATCCTCATTTCGTTCACCAGCCTCAAGCAACAGTTTTCATTCATGCCTAAATATGCCGCCACGGGAGTGGCTAGGAGACCCCTATCGGGAAAGCCACTATAGTGGCCAGGAGACCTGAAAGGGTTAACTGTGGACTGCAAACTGGCAGTTCAAACCAGTCCAGGAGCCTGGGACTTATTTTAAGTACCGAGAATGTTTAATATTGTATAAACTCACCTCTAAAACCTCATTTTATGGTTCTTTTGCATTTATTTCAGTCGTTTATGTTCCTTATTGATGTGATTTGGGTCTTAAATAGGGGCAATGCATGTCCAGAGGGAGTTGTATAGGTGTTTTTCTGAGTTAGGGTCCATAAGTACAAGTCCAGGAGGCTGGGGCCCAATATCCGGACAGGATCACTATCCAGACATGCCTTTGGCTCTATTACATCGGATATTGGAGGGGTTACTGTAGTCAAAAATACAGAAGACAAACTAGAGGAATGTGAATTTAATTGGTAAAGTCTTTAGGCTGTATGCTTACACAAAAAACTATGGGTTTCACAATTTTAGGAGACAAAATGGAACAAAAATGTTTGCTGATTTAAAAAAATTACACTTTCAACCCACATGTTCTCATAGGTTAGCATTCAGTTCCACATTCTTCATTCGGTAGCACTCTTCCCAAAATATTTTGGACTAACTGAGCACAGTTATTTCTGCTCCTTATAGTTTATGTACATTTACTGCTCATTCTATTGTTCGTTTCCACGTGTATGTGTGAAAGAGAGAGGCCTGATACAAACAATAATGTACTCCATTATCCCTTTCATAGATACTGACCTTGAACAACACCTTACTGTACCGGTGTCAGTGATGCTGAGTTAGGGCGTGCTATAAAAAACTGCGAGCAATTATGGTAAGGAAACGAAGGTCACTGATACATTTACATGACCCTACTCTACCATCCCAAGCAGTCAGGCATTCACAGTTCACTTCATCCCAAATGTTTTTGCCGATGTTTACATGTTAATGTAACACGCATCCTAATTTTATCAGTTCCTTCATGAATCATAGCAAATCACAGGATGAGTTTGGGGGGGGGGGGGGAAACAGGTGTACCAGATGAGTCTTTTCAAATCTGTAAGAAATTGATTTTAGAACTTTGAAAAAATGGTCCCGAGGCCGACCACAAGAGCATGCAAATTTCTGAACTCACAGCCATTGAGGGGGCTAAACATACTGCTTTACATTAAGCAGTAAAAGCACCTTACTAAATCAGTTCTTCCTGATAGTCTGTTATATTTTTCTGATTATTTCTCGGTTGGTAAATGAGGTTTCTTGTTAAATCTGTTTCCCCATTGTTTTTAGCTGTTCTGGTGTGACAACTCTTATTTGTTTTGTTAACGTAATGGCGGAAAGGATTGTTCTAAGTGTTTAAACCTGGCCTAACCTAGCTTAACTGCACCTAATATTTTAACCTAACCTAACCTAACCTCCAGTTGGGAAACTAGGAAACGAAATCCACCTTCGAGCACATTCAGTTTCTTCACGGCACTGGAAACAATCGTAGGTACGGCTTCAGGAAATTCACGATAATACCAGGGAGGAAAAAAACACCAGTCAGTTTGCTACTTACGTCGTCGTTGCCCTTCTCGTGCTTACAACTCGACTGTATTTTCATTATTTAAGTGAAAAATGACTCCCAAAAAACGAGTAAAGGATAAAAGCAATCCATCTATGCCAAAGACAAAGCATAAGGTGTTATCATTAGCAGAGAAAATAGAGATTTTAGATTTGCTGAAAAGTGAAATGTCATTGGCTGAAGCCAGGTGCTTATGTGGAAATAAAATGCCATTTTGTGACGAGTATCCGCCGAATTTGCCTTCCGCGGGGGTCTCTGGAACCTAAAACCCAGCGGATAACAAAGACCTACTGTACTCTGCCTGGTCTCCAGTTCAAGTCTCTTGTTGAAGAAGCCCAGAGAGATGGCCTCCTTTCTGAAATACTAGAGGTGACATCGAAAGGCCTTCTCAGCCACTGGTGCCACCTCTTGGTCTGGGTAGTTGAGGAGGGCCTTGAGAATGTCCAGACTGTCTTGGAAGCCCTGGTTGGCATGATAGTTTCATGCCAATACAGTACTTGATGTAGATAAATCAGGAAAATTTCACCACTCTCATTATTCCGTGGCCTGCAAATCAATCTGGTGTGCAAAGTGCATAATCTTGCGATTACAGATAGCCCTGACCATTTATCTTGCTTGATGGTATGCACCTGGGGCTCATAATCTGACACCAACTCACTCCTGGACTTCATCCTTAAATTACAGAAGGCAGAGTCTTAGCGGCTCTTCCTAGTCCTCACATGGATGACAGTTGCAGAGAACGCTGTCGATGTATTCCATAACGAAAATGTGGCAAACAGGCGTGACCTCAAAATACACTTCAATTTTTTGAGAGATTTTTGCTTAAACATTTATGGGGAGAGTGAATCACAGCCACAAGTGATATGAACAAACTGTACAATATTTCCAAATATGAAACATCTTATTCACACGTGGATTGCGCAATTACCTTTTTTTATCCCACCCCGTGGTGCACAAAAAATGAAGAAAAGCAAGTTTTTTTTTTTAAGTTTTGTTCATTATAAACTTGAAGATAAACATCCAGGGCATCATCTGGTGAAAAAGAATAATATCTCTCTCTCTGTCTTTGCGTAGGGCCAGGCGTAAGTTTACATAGGAGAGTAGTGAAAAAATGAATTGAAAAAAAAAAAAAAAAAAAATTCTGTTTATTATAAACTTGAAGATAAACATCCAGGGCATCATCTGGTGGAAAGAAAAAAAATCTCTCTCTCTTCATCTTTGCGCTGCGCCATGCGTAAGTTTGCATAGGGGTGGAGTAGTTAGCGGTGATGCATGGTCAGCACAGGCTGAGCTATGGCTTGCAATGCAATGCTACCCAGCCTAAGCTGTGGCTCGCAATCCACAGCTTAAACACCCATTCAAACAATTTGATATCTCTAACTACCAACTGAGCACAGCAATCTCCATAAATCAAGTCTTATCCAAGATCACTGAATGAGGACAAAACAAGTCTCAATTAATGCAAAAAAAAAAACAAATACGTAAAAACTCACTATAACAGACTAACTGGGGCCCAATCCATTCCCAAAAAAGCAAAATTCCAATAAAATAAAAATCTGGACTTCCCCCTGCTAACTCTGACTTTTTCCAATATATCTGACATTAGTCTGGATCGCACCAACAGTTTTTAAACTGTTTTCACTACCATTGCAGTACTGTACTGTATTATACATTCACTACAATAATCAAATGGTATAATATATATAATAATAGTGTACTTTACACTAATAAACATGTCTTCTGTTTATCTTATTACAGTGAACACAGCTGAAGTGGTCAGGCAATCCGGACCTCTTCTGGCTTTCTCGGACTTCTTCCGATATTTAAGAATTCAGTCTGGTAGGTCCTCAATTCCGATAAAAGCGAATTCTGGTATATTGAAGTCTGCTGTATCGATGTTTTACCGTATACATAATTTACTAATAGACAGGTATTGCCCAATTCCTATAATACAGTACCTTCAATGCAAAGAATATGCCTATCTCAAACGTACTGAAATACCCAGAGCTATGCTTAACAATACCCTTGGTTGGATATTTTAGCATGTGATCCAACATGTCTCACATTGGATCACTTGCTAAAACCATCTCAAAGAAACTAGGATTATTATACAGAAATTGTAATTTCTTCACTGATGAGCAGTTAGGTATAATTTACCAGAGTCACGTTCACTCTCAGCTGGAATATTACTCACCCTTGTGGAGTAGATATGGAGATGTTGCACTAAAACAACTGGACAGAGTTCAGAACAAAGTTATAAAAATAATTCATAATTCAGCAATTATAAATGAAGTATCCCCCAGACAAATATGATGGAATGCATTATTTAGAGAGCCCCAGGAACTGATGGCGTGCGTGGTGAAATGCTGAAGCATGGGGGAGAGATAGTAATACAATGGATGTGGAAGATGATGTGTAGATTGGCCTGGGAGGAAGGTAGGGTCCCAGAGGATTGGATGTCAGGTATAATTATTACCTGGACAAAGGAAAAGGGGAAAAAGTATGTGGTAATCATAGGGGCATTTGTCTTCTTAGTGTAATAAGAAAAGTATATGGTAGGTTATTTATTGACAGAGTTAGGGAATTAACAGGAATTAGCTGGAGAAGAACTGGGAGGTTTTAGGAAAGGAAGTGGCTGTGTAGATCAGATATTTATTCTTAGATCTTTAGTGGAATTGTTTCGAGAGAAGGAAAAGAAGTTGTATGCAGCCTTCATGGAGTTGGAGAAAGCATATGACAGGGTGGATAAAGGATTGTGGAGACTATTAAGAATATATGCAATAGATGGGAAGTTGCTGAAGGCCGTGAAAAGTATGTATGAAGGTGCTAAGCCTGCAGTGCGTGTGGATAGTGAACTGAGCGAATTTTTCTATTTGAAGGTTGGATTGAAACAAGGATGTCATGTCTCCACAGTTGTTCAATCTGTATATGGATGGGGTTATAAAAGAGATACAAGGTAGGGCAGTGGATGTTGGAGCAGCCCTAGTGAGAGAGAGCAGTGTTTGGAAACTCCCTGTACTGTTGTCTGCAGATGATACTGTGTTGTTAAGTGAAGACAAAGGGAAGCTGCAAGGCTTGGTGGATGAGTTTGGAAGTGTGTGTTGGGAACGGAATCTAAAGGTGAATGTAGGGAAGAGTTAAGTGATGGCCTACGAGAGAAGTGAAGTCAACTAATGTACAGCAAGACTGGATGGGGAGGAAATGGAGAATGTGAGTGTGTTTAATACTTGGGTAGTGTGATGAGTAAGGATGGAAGTTTAGAGGGTGAAGTGCTTGAAAGGGTGCAGCAGGGAAGAAAAGTTGCTGGTTCCTTGAAAGCTGTGATAAAAAACAGGGAAGTGAGTATGGAAGTGAAAAAGCTACTACATGACAGTATTGTGATACAAACTCTAACGTATGGAAGTGATGCTTGGACCTTGTTGGAGGGACAGAAGTCAAGAATAAGAGCAGTGGAAATGAGTTGAGAGGAGCATGAGGAGTCACATGGAGAGACAGACTGACAACAAAATGAGTGTTGTGGTGTGGATGTGATAGGAAGCGTTAGGAGAAACTGAGGTGGTTTGGCCATGTGGAGAGGATGGAGAGTGAGAGACTGATAAGAGTGTATGTGAGTGAGGTGGAGGGGGGGAGAGGGAGGGGGAGACCAAGGATGAGATGGAGGGATGGAGTGGAGAGGTATATGAGAGAGAGGGGTGTGAGCTGGGTGCAGGGCAGTGAAATGGCGGGGGATAGAGCGCCATGGAGGTGATTTGTTTTTGGCCACCCCTTACAGGATTAACCCCTTCTTTACCGACCCCTCCCACCAATGTAAACATTACATTTACCCCCCATACCGACCTGATAGCTCCCACTCCCGTAGTGTGAGGGGTAGTGTATATTTTTTGCCATGTTGAAACTATTCACTCTTTTTTATTTGTTTGTATACTGATGATCACATAAACCCAGCATGATGTTGGTAATAAAAAAATATTATAAAATAAATCATTAAAGGTACAGTATATAAGTTTACACATCTTATGCTAGAGTTCTGTTACCCAGGTAACTACTGTACAAACTGGCTTGAAAAAAATGTCCTGCACAGATGGATGGTTTATTTATTTACCTTGTAAGCTGAGCATGAAGTGTGTGGACACACGAGATGGTGATGGCGACCTTGACCCATTTGTTGCCGAGAGTGCAGCGACACAAAGCTCACTACTAATTTCCTCCTCCTCCACACTCACATCAACTTCGCTATCATTTTTAGGACCACAGTCATCTACCGACACATCAGACACTGCTGCATCATCATCTGATACATCTAAATAAGTATCCTCATGAGGAATAAACTCGTCACTCTCGGAATCTGCCAGAGATGCCATGACAGAAAAATATCCTATACACCCTCTCTCGTGGTAAAGTGCATGGTAACTGACTCTCTCAGGCAGGCCAAGGAGTGTAAATTTTGCTGTGTGTCAGCAGAAAATATAGTACGATATCTGTAGTAGAAATCATAAATAAAATAATGATTGGTCTAAAAGAGGTTACATCACAGATGAGTGAGCAAGCCACTGGTACCACAGCAACTCAGTCATGACGTATCTTATGATGTCAGAATTTGTCAGAACTTCGTCACAGTCTTTGTCGTCAAAACACAGAGCTGTTGCTAACACGAGGTCCTCAGAAACAGTCTTACCGAGCTACCCTGAGGCCCATAAGCTGCCACTCATTAGAGGGTGTACCAGCGTACCATGGTAGCGGTTCCGGTGTCTCACGGGTGTTTACTGGCGATGTATGGGGGTACATCAAAACACATTTTCGGTAAAGAAGGGGTTAAGGCATCTGGCAATAGATAGATAGATACAGTAGGATCTCACCAATAACATCTAATTGGTGCCAGAAAAACGCCATTATTAGCGAAAACGTTATTTGCGTGACATTAAAATACATGTATAAAGGGTTTATTGGTGCTGCCACTCCAGGACTTTTATCCACTTTTCCCACCTGGAGCCCTCCTATCACTACTTTTTTTTAGCTGAAACAATAAGATTAGTTATTAAATCATCATGAGCAACATAAAACTCACCTTAAAGACGTTATGAGGTGTTTGGTATAATGATTGTTTCGAGGCCTGCGCATGGACGCTACTGCATCGTACCCCCTGACCCCTCGCTGGCCTCGTCCCCACTCCTGCCTCTCACACCAGTGTCATCCACTTCCATCAACACTTCATCAAACCCCATAAAGTCAAAATCTTCAGGAAAGTCTCCAGTGTCATCATCTACTCAACCCTTCTCTGATGTTCTTCCTCAGCTGGCTAGCTTTGTGGAAGAATGGGAGAGATGAGTGACTGAAGCGATGAGTGACTGATGGCAGGCATTCCCTCAATCGTGGTACTGTCTCTGGTATTTTCTTGAAATCTGATTTACAAGTCCAATCATTAGTCATTTATTCTGATGGCTGCTTTCTCTCTGTCTCAACAGACTTGAGTTGTGGCTGGAGTGCCAACCAGGCATGTTTAATGGTTGCCAATGTTGTATTATTCCAGGCATTGACGAAGAAATTTACGGCCTGTTGAATGTTATATTTCTTCCAGAATGCAATAACAGTCATTATGTTGGGGGATGCAGGTATGCCAGGTGGAGCAGGTGAATCACGTGGGGCTGTGAAGGTGGAGGGGGAGGCAGATGTATGAGTCAGGTAGGGCAGTGGAGGAGGAGGGGACGGCGGTGGGCGAGTCAGGGGAGGTGGCAAGGGGAGGACCCGCCATCTCCTCCTCATTATTGCTCACATTTTCGGTGATTTTCTTCATCTTTTCTTGTTTGTCTGTTTCATTCCTCATCTTTTTATGGACATATTTGCAGTATAACAACTTGGCATTCATGAAATAACCGTTATTCAAGTGAATCCAAACGTTATTAAAGAAACTGGGTATCTATTCTAACTTACCGTTATTGCCGAAAATGTTATTGGTGAGATCCTACTGTAGATACTTTTATGGCTAAGGCTCAGAAAAACTTGCATCCATTGTGCCACTTCCCCATGCTTTCCCCCATGCTACACGGGCATCTGGCAGTGCCCACACCTTTGCTGTCACACTGCCATATTGCAGAACTTCTGCCAATCCAAACTCATTTATTCCCAGAATTGCTTCTCTTTGGAACCAACTTCTGATTAGTTTCCTCCCAACCTTCAACATCCAGCAGTTTAAGTCTAACTGTTAGAGATTTTTTATGAAAAGAGGACATACACCAGATTACAACACCTGTAATCTGGTGTATGGAACATTTTTAAAATTTAACATGCATTTCCTTCCTCTGTTCATCTCCTGGAAAAAAAAAAAAAAAAGGACAATGGTGGCTTCTTTATCACCACCACCATTATTGAGCTTACCTTTCTCAAAGCTTGTCCTCATATTCACTTCCCCTTTACACCCCTTCTTAATACTCATATCTTCCACTCACCTTCCCTTCAAGCTTCTTTCCAACTGACTGGCAAAGCTTGTTTGCAATCTCAGCAGCCACATTCTTTCCAATGAGGTGGTCTCGTAGCTTTTCCAGAACTGGGCTGACATCACCCTCAGTCAGTGTCTTTCCACCCACCAGGCCACGAAACATTGAGAACATGCCTCCTGTAACATAACAAAATCAAGACTAACCTTACAACCCTTCATATGGCGTGAGAGTTACCAACATTCACAAAGATATACTGTATGGCTTAATCTTCACTGCTGATCTGTTTTTAATTCATATACATATACACAGACACAACACCAATTTTTCAGCATCAGATGGTATGGTATCTCTTTTTATCCAGGCAAATATACAAGAGGGCACTTGAAATTCACGCACCCATCAGACTAGTTTACTGGGCGGCCACAGATAGTGTTGAGAATAGCGTGTACTCACTTGGACTGCTTACACTGCATGTCATGATGGTGATCCCTGTATTTTGTATGATTATCTCATTTTACCTCCAGTTAACCCAAGCTATGACACCTAAGAAAGATGCAAGTGTCAGTGGTAGTGTCAGGTGGTGGATGAATCGGTAGAGAGGTGGCCTGCAGTCCTAATGGACCCAGGATCAAATCCCGGCTGGGGCAGGGAACAGTTTAAGGATTTGAATTTCCTAAAAAGCAGACTCTCCTGATTTACCAGATGACCTGCCAACATGTCATAAAAATACCCCCGCTAATATCAATACACCAGTCCTGTATGAGACAGCCCTAGCACATATTCAACATGGATGGATGGTGCTAGCACCGAAGTGATGACATGTGGAGGTGTAGAAGGACTACTGGGCCTTGGGATAGGTCACTGCCCCCCAAGAAATAGGTCCTGAAGCCTTTGCCTAGAGTCGGATATGTATTTAAAAAAAAAAAAAAAAAAAAAAAAAAAAGTTCCAATACAATCAAACCACCTTGATCATGGTTAATTGGTCCCCCAAACTACCACAATGACGAAGCCCATCAATAACTAAATAAAGCAATGAACGGCAATAAATGGTGATTGGTTCAGGGCATACAAGTTTACACACATTTTTTTGCCTAACACAGTACCTGAACAAAATCTCCTAAAAAGAGTGGAGGGACTGGATCGACAATGTTTACACCGATTCTGCTACTCTCAATTGTAAACCAGACAACCCTTTCTTTTATATTTCTCCAAACTTTGTGAGCCTGAGGCTGGATTCATTAATGTGTTCATATGGTGAGGCACCTAACTTAAATCTGGTAACTCAGACTGTGCACTATTAAGGCACCGTAACACACACTGCAGCTTGTTATTCACAACCATTTTCAATGGCACCTTACCCAGTTCATAAACTGCATGCACCTCGAGTCTGCTGCACCAGATGACTTTCTGTCCAGCCAGTTGCAGACGCTCTTACGAGTGGACCTTTGACACAATCAACCAATCATAGGGCTTGCTCTCATTAGCTGTCTGGCTCTATAATGTTAACACAAAGTTTGTCTGTCCACTAAGGCAGGACAGAACACAACTATCTCATTATTCATATAAGCCAATGGCAAACATGAAGAGGAAAAGAAATACTCTCAACCCATGAGAACTTGCCTAAAGATGTCCCAGCTTTTCCTGTGATGAACTAATAAACTGTGATGACACAAGGGAATGATTTTTTTTTTTTTTTTTTTTTACGTTATTTTCTTTTGGTGCCAGGTCCAATCAGTGCCACCAGTTACCCTTGGAAATATGCTTACTTGACTAATTCATTGCTCTAGATTATTTATATCTAACACCGTTTCTTAACTTCTAGGTTTTTCATACAGCACAACTCACTTGGATGACTATTCAACACTGGACTTGCTTAGTTTGTGGCATAATCAGCAACTAACCTAAACTAACATAACGTAACCGTACATTATCCAACACACCTTTACCAAACATGAAAAAAAAAAACTAATATTAATACTGATACCATAATGGGGGTTGAAAACCTGACCTAACCTAACTGGGCCTACTGAAAATTTTAGCTTAAATGCCACAACAGCAGGATGTAACTTAATATACTCACACCTGAACTAACCTAAATTCAATGCAGATCCCATAATAGAGGGAGATAACCAGAACTAACCTAACCAGACCTGACAACCTAATTTAATGCATAGCAGACACCACAAAAAAGGAAGACAACCTAACCTAACATTACCAGACCTGACCTAACCTAACTGTAACAAAGATGCCATAAAAGATAACCTAACCAGATTTAACCAAACTTAAATATTAATGTAAATGCCATAACAGAGGGAGATTATCTAACCAGACCTGACCTAACCTAATTTTAATGTGAATGCCATAACAGGTGACAATCTAACCAGACCTGTCCTAACTAATTTTAGGGCAAATTCCAAAACAGAGGGAGATGACCACACCTGATCTAACCTAATTTTCACATTGAGGCCATAACAAGAAATAACCTAACCAGACCTAAACTAACTTTATTTTAAACTAATGCCATAACAGTGGGAGATAACCTAACCAGACTTTACAATCATATTTTCACATACAGCTGCCATAAGAGAGAATTTCTAACCTAACTAGACATGACCTACCATAATTTCATCATTGATGCTGTAAGCTGCCATAGCAGAGGGAGAATTTCTGACCTAACCAGACATGCCCTAACATGATTTCATCGTAGATGCCTTTTTTGCTGCCATAACAGGGGGAGAATTTCTAACCTAACTAGACATGACCTAACATAACTTCATATTTCTAACCTAATTAGACATGACCTAACATAACTTCATATTTCTAACCTAATTAGACATGACCTAACATAACTTCATATTTCTAACCTAACTAGACATGACCTAACATAATTTCATCATGGATGGCATAAGAAATGGAAATAACCTAATCTCGCTTAACCAGATATAACCTAACCAAACTGTACTGTAGATGCTGTAACACAGGGAGATAATCTAACCTATCCTAATCAGACATAACCTAATATTATCGTACATGCCATTAGTGGGAGATAACCAAACCGAACCAGACGTGACAACCTAATTTTTACCAAATCTACCGGTCTATCTATTGACAGCCACACACCTTAATCCAGTAAGGGGTGGCCACGAACAAATCACCTCCATGTTGCCCTGTCCCCTGTCATTTCACTGCCTTCCCCAACTTACACCCCCCTCTCTCATACACCTTTCTACTCCATCCCTCCATCTCATCCTGGGCCTCCCGCTCCCTCTCCCTCTCCTTTCCTCTACCTAACTCACATACAATCTCCTAGTTAGTCTCTCACTCTCCATCCTCTCCACAGGGTCAAACCACCTCAATGTAATTCTCCTGATGCTTTCTATCACATCCATAACCACACCACAATGCTCCTTCACTTCCTCATTTGTCAGTCTATCTCTCCACGTGCTTCTCTCAAATAACCCACTTCCATTGCTCTGGCTCCTGACTTGTGTCCTTCCAACATGGTCCATGCTTCACTTTGATACATTAGAGTGGGGATCACAATACAGTAATCCCCGTACTATCTAGACACCCACTTTCCGGACACCCCACTTACCAGACATTTTGGTCCTGGGATTCAGTATTCCCAAAATGGCCTAAAAATTGCACAAAAATCGAAAAAAATCTGAACCCCCCCCCCCCCCCCCAAATTAAACTCGGCGCACGGTGCAGACCAGCTGTGTTTTGGTGTGTAGTTCCGCCGCCGTCCGCCAGAGCGCCCCCGCATCCACCCCGCTTACCGCCCGTCCCTTGTTGTGAGTGCACGCAGGTCATCATGGCCACCCACGTGCTTGCTTTTGTGGTGGTGCCCTACCTGCTGCAGGCTCTGCTGCTGCTCTCCTGCCTCTTCCTTGTGTGTGTGATGATGGCCCTGCCACCTGAGAAGAGGAAGAGAGTGGTTTTGACTCTTGAGAAGAAGAGGGAGATATTGGGCATGGTGGATGCGGGATGGTCAACCTCATGCATCCTCAGTGAGTTCAACCTGGCCCGATCTACTTTGTTTGATTTCAAGAGATCCCGAGACAAACTCATGCAGTACATGGCTGAGTTCTCATCGAAAAACAAACGCAATGTGGAGAGGAAGATGATGTTTACTCCCCGGTAAGCCGAAGTTGACCACTCCACATTGATTTGGTATCGACAGCAACGTGCTGCTGGTGTGCTGGTGCATGGCACGGAGCTGAAAGCTGCTGCTGAGAAGTTCGCAAGGCTTCACAACACCCAAGACTTCAAGGCATCCAAGGGTTGGCTCTTCGCATTCAAGTTACGACATGGTCTTACCAACCGTAAGGCCCAAAGCTGGACACCAATGAGGATGGAGTAGAGAAGTTTCGGCACAGGGTGAAGCGCTTGATCGACAGGGAGAGACTCACTCTCAGTCAAGTCTACAATGCTGACGAAACTGGCTTATTCTATTGCTCTTTGCCCACAAACACTCTAGCCGAGGAGACAAAGAAACGTGTACCTGGCTGCACGCTCTCCATGCAACGGATATCTGCTTTGTGTTGTGCCAATGCTAACGGCATGCACAGGCTTAAGCCCATTATTGCTGGCCGTGCAAAGCAGCTTCAGTGTCTTCGTGGGTGCTGGATGTCCTTCCTGTCGTCTGGTACCATTCTTTGAAGGCATGGTTCACTGCCCACATCTTTAAAGACTGGTTCCACCGCCATTTCATCAAGGAGGTCATCCATTACCAGACGGAGAAACTGGGAACCACGCATGACCAGGTAAAGGCCCTCCTTCTCCTCGATAATGCACCAGCTCACCCGTGCGACAAGGACTTGGTGGCTGAGAATGGTCGCATTAGGTGCATGTTTATGCCACCTAATACGACTCCTCTCATCCAACCAATGGACCAAGGAGTGATCGTGGCAACAAAGAGGTTGTACCGAAGGAAGTTCCTGGACAAGATGATGGTTGTTCTCGAGGACGAGGACAAGAACAAGGAGGGACAGGACACGCGAGGCCAGCGGACTTTGGAAAACCTTCGCCACTACAACATCAAGTCTGCAATCTACAACTGGGCCAGTGCATGGAATGAAGTCCCTGTCAAGACTCTAGAAAATGGTTGGTTTCGTCTGCTTCTCAGAACAGATGTGGAGCACAATTTCCTAGGTTTTGACGTGGATGACTTCCATGCATGTCTAAGTGCGAATGACGACGATGTTGATGTGGACGAAGTGTGTGAGTGGCTGGATGACGACGATGGCGATCCTGGGTATCAGACCATGTCTGACATCGAGATCGCATCTTCAGTTGCAGGTGTCAGTACTCAGCTTGAAGATTCCGACGAGGACGGTGACAATGATGCAAACTCCTCTCAGCGTGACACTACTCCGGCCATCCCAAAGCTGAGCGCACTCCGGGAACATGTAGAGTTCATTCTCGACTACCCGGAACACCCAGACTGCGACAGGGAGATGGGGCCCTTGGGACTTATGGAGGACATGCGCGCTTTCAGGCAGCGCATCATTAATCGCAAAAATCGTTGTTCCTTGCGTCAATCAACCATTGACAGCTTTTTCAGACCCGTGACCCCCGCTGTGCCCTGCCCTGGCTCCACACCATTGCCTCCCCAAGACAGGCCCTCATCCTCCGAGACACAGCCAAGCACATCAGGCACAGTGGAGTCACCACTGGACGTGAGTTTGCACCTGTCTTCAGAATCATCTGCAGTGGGTAGTCCATCACCACGACCCAATGACGCACCCCTAGACCACCTGAATCAGCTACTTTCAGACTCTGACAGTGATTAAATGGCAAGAACTCTCCACTAGACCATACAGGAATTTACAGTGTTGTGCAGTGAAGAAAACAGTGCGTAGTGTTAAGAAATTAGAATTGTGAGTGCAAAGACTTAAGTGCAGAGTGCAAAACTGTTTTTTTTAGATGTTCAATGGAGCGCAAATTAGACTAGAGTGTGTAATGTTAAGAAAATGGATTTATGAGTGCAAAGACTTAAGTGCAGAGTGCAACACTTATTTCATTAAGGTGCAATGGAGTGCAAGTAAGACTAGAGTGCGCAGTGTTAAGAGAATGGAATTCTGAGTGCAAATCACTAAGTTCAGTGCAAGACTTCATGTACAGTGTACTGCAGGTGCTTCAGGTACTCCTTTTTACTGTCAGAGTCTGAGAGGAGGCGGATTATTCATCGAGATGGCCAGGGACTTCTTGTAAGTACCCAGCATGTTTCATATTGTATTGTATTTTCCATACTTACCTCTAAAACCTCATTTCACTCTTTCATGTCCCTTATTGGTATAAATACGGTCTTAGGTGCTATGAATGTGCAGTAGGGAGGTATTTTTCTGAGTTAGGCTAGGTTAGGGTCCATAAGTACCAGTCCAGGAGCCAGGGACTTGTCGTAAATACCCACAATGTTTAATATTGTATAAACTCACCTCTAAAACTTCATTCTCTGGTTCTTTTGCATTTACTTCAGTCTTTTATGTCCCTTATTGGTGTGATTTGGGTCTTAAATAGGTGCTATGCATGTCCAGTCAGGGTAGGTTAGGGTCCATAAGTACAAGTCCAGGAGGCTGGGGCCCAGTTTCAGGAAGGGACCACTTTCCGGACATGCTTTTGGCTCTACTGCATCGGATAGTGGAGGAATTACTGTGTACTGTCATGCAGTAACTTTTTTTACTTCCATGCTCATTTCCCTATTTCTTACCACTGCATTCAATGAACAAGTACCCTTTCTTCCTTGCCATACCCTTTCCTGCACTTCATCCTCCAAACTTTCATCCTTACTCATCACATTACCCAAGTGCTGTGGGGTTGTCCAGTATGCAGGATCTCAATATGAGAAAAACCTAATATGCAAACTTGGCTCAGGGTGGGGGTCCTCACACACCACTCACTCAATGTAGTGCTGCTTTGGGTGTCTGCCCTTTCCTCTCTTCCTTCCATCCTCCTCTGTCTTTCTTTTCTTCATTCTTTTCTTTTCGTTCTGCCCAAGGGTGACGTTACACTCCCTCTTCTTTCTTTCTTTCCTTCATTCTTTCCTCTTTCTTCTGCCTATGGATGACTCAACACTGTCAAGCCAAATGGTTTCCTGTACACCAGGAAACCATTTACTATGCTGGGTGGTAACCATATAACCAAATTATGGCGCTTGGTGGTTTAGTGGGTAATTAAGGCGCTCCAATCGAATTAGGCCTGTGTAGGTTTATATCCACGGGGTGGTTGGGGTTTATTGCTCACATAATGCCACTCACGGATGAGTGAGGCTGGTCACTCTCATCTTAAATATCAAGACCAGCTTGCCTAGCCCCAGGCTCCTATGCTCCTCATGGGAAAACATAGGACTGGATGATGGATGGATGGATGGATGGCTCAGGAAAAAATAAATTTTTTAGTATCTGAAAAGTGATTCTAAAATGTGAATCTGCTGTCTGTAAGCAAGGGAAAAATGGTGTTCCCACTCAAAATGGTAGTATCTGAAGCAACCACCAGATGGCTGATTGGTTTCACATCCTTTCCCTCCCTCATGGCATCTCTCAAGTCAAGTCTCAAGACTGTTAGTCTGTGTCTGCCCACGCCGCGCTAGCATACTGTGGTGTTTTTAGCACTGTACAAGACCTGCTCTTGCTCACCTGTTACATCATGGCCCCACCACTTCATCCCAAAAATTAGAGGATCACTTTGGAGCTGAATATGAAGGTTATAGTGTTGATTAAGCAAGATAAAAGGAACTCAAACATTGGACATGAACTTGGCTTAGGTGAATCGACAGTGAGGAACATTCTTAAGAACATGGAGCAGAAATATGAACCGCCAAGACTTATGGAGGCCAGCAAGTGGACGGGCACAGCAAAGTTGCCTATCCCGTAATTATACAAATGGAGCATTACCTAGCACACCACATTCACAATTCTATTATCTTTCTTTGAGCAAAAGTCATTCTTAACCCATGGACACTGGGCTAAAATCCGCTCATGCCTCACCTCAGTACAGGTCTCCCTTGTTGTACGACGTTTTGTTTTACGATATTTCGCATTTAAGATCGTTCTTCTTTAGTACCAATCATTTGTTTTATGACTGAGCTCCCCCGCAGTTACGATTGGTAATGTGGAGAAATCCCACGCTCACAGGCAGATCACCTGAGAGATGAGTGGCATACCCACCCCGTGCACACAGGCATATCCATCCCACGCACACAGTTTCCTGTGCTTCCGCCAACCAAGCATCACTGGTTCCAAGACAGTTTGCCATCGTCAATTCACCGTCATACAATTCGCCCTCAAAACATGGAAGATTCCCCGTCGGGACAATTCACACCCTGGACAATTCGCCATCATTCTATAAATATACTTATTATTAATTAATTAATACTTTAATAGCTATATTTCAGGGGGATCCATCAAAGTCTATGTTCAATAGTGTAGGCTTTGGATATTATTTATTAGTCGCACCTTTAGTCAATAATTAACTTGTTTCTTCCTCGCTGTAGTCGCCTTTGAATTATTTTCTAGCATCACCCATAGCTGTCTTCATTAATGACGGCAAATTATCGTTATTTTTGTGATGGCAAACTGACGACGGCAAATTGTCCCGAAACCGCATCACTGCCCAGTCTCACCTGCACGCTTGTTCAGCTTACAACCTCCATGCGTCTGTGTGCATCAGTGCCCAGGATATTACGTTTTCTCCTGTTCTTCATACTTCATGTTGTTATTTATGCTATTTCGTGTCTTTATGTTTCCAAATGTACATTCATATGTGATTCTGATGCACTACAATACATAAAGCATCATTATTATTATTATTATTATTATTATTATTATTATTATTGCATATCAGATCACTTGTATGGGTGTTGGGTGTCTTATATACGAGTCCAGGAACGCATCCCTGTTTTTCCCATTAAACCTTAAGTTCGCTATCCAATATTTTGGTATACGATTGCCTTTCTAGGAACTCACACTGATTGTAAAGTGAGGGAGACCTGTATGAAAAAAAAAAAAAAAAAAAGCTTTACTTCTAATCTTAATAACTCAGAAACCATAGCAGTTAGGGAAATGAATTCTATCTATCTATCTATCTATCTATAGCCCGACGGCCTGTCACCCACCATTTGACTACCCTCCCCCCAACTCACCCCCCCTCCCTCATATACCTCTCAACTCCATCCCTCCACCTCATCCTTGGTCTACACCTCCTTCTCCCTCCCTCAACCTCACCCATATACACCCTCTTAGTCAGTCTTTCATTATCCATTCTCTCCACACGTCCAAACCACCTCAGTGTATTTCTCCTAATCTTCTCCTCCACATCCACCCCACAACATTCCTTCACTTCTTCATTTGTCAACCTGTCCCTCCATGTCTCTCCACATGCTGCTCTCAAGTAACTTATTTCCACTGCTCTCACTCTTGATTTGTTCCCCTCCTGCAAGGTCCACGCCTCGCTTCCATACGTCAGGGTAGGGATCACAATATTATCATGCAGTGACTTCTTAACTTCCATACTCACCTCCCTATTTCTCATCACTGCTTTCAGTGAACCAACAACCTTCCTTCCCTGCTGTACCCTTTCACACACTTCATCCCCTAAACTTCCATCTTACTCATCACACTACCCAAGTATTTAAATGCACTCACATTCTCCATATCCTCACCATCCAACCTCACTGTACATTATGTGACTTCATTCCTCTCAAACACCATAACTTTACTCTTGTTTACATTAACTTTTAGCTTCCTCCTCCTACACACTGTCCCAAACTCATTCACCAAACCTTGCAACTCCTATTCATCTTCACTCAATACTGTATCATCAGCAAACAGCAACACCGGAATCTTCCAAATCTCACCCTCATTCATTAGAGCCACCCCCACATCCACTGCCCTACCTTGCACCTCCTTTACAACCCCATCCATATACAGTATATGTTAAACAGCCATGGAGACATCACACAACCCTGTTTCAGTTACACACTGAGATCAAAGAACTCACTCAGCTCACCATCCACTCGCATCGTAGCCCTTGCTCCTTCGTACATACTCTTCACAGCACTCAACAATTTCCCCTCCACTCCATATTTTCTTAATACCTTCCACATACCTTGCCTATCTATTCTGTCATAAGCTTTCTCCAAGTCCATGAAATGATTTAAAGACCATATTACTCATCAACTCTTCTTGCAAAATGAGAGTATCCCCAGCTCTCTAGGTTGCTGCGCTGATGAGTAATGACGTGAGGAACAAGACTAATTTTCGCCATGAAAAACAGGATGTGTTCCTATGTCTGCCAGTGGCCCTGACCATGGCTTTGCTCTCAATGTGATAACTTCTCCATTACTAGATAAACTAGACAGAATGGTGTCCAAGGCATGCCCTATGACACTATCACCATGCCCTTTCCTAGTATCCTTGGAAACAGGGTTGGCAGGGGTGGATGTGGCTAAAGTCCATGTGAGGCAGGAACGAAATTAGATGAGAAAGGCTAAGAAAAATTGTCCTACACCTGAGAAAGTCACGGAGACGACTGAGGTATGGTTGGGCGAGCTGGTGGGAGTCTCTCCTGAGTTTTTGGTGATGAGATAAACTGGCGGCCACTTCAATTGTTCTGGGAAAACAAGTGCGGTTCTTAATGACACCTGGAGCCACTGCAACACTGATTTTTTGACAGTTCTATCAACACCCAGCGGTTACAGGTTAAAATGATGGTCGGTAATGTGCAAGTACTGTAAATGACAAAAGATAGGGTGAGGTGTCAACCATTTACACTTATTTCCAATGATTCAATGGTTCCTAATACACAAAACTTCTAATACGAGGTGCATTTTGTCAACCATATTCTCGTAGATTCGATGACCCCACTGTACTTAACCCCTAAAATACTACGACTGATGATTGTCAGTTTGCAAGTTTGCCACATAGAGTCCTATGACTGACATCATAGAAGATCTGTCAAAAACTGCTAAGCACTAAGTCAGCCCCTTTCATGATGTAAATGGTTCCTACCCAATCAGAACTAGGTGATGAGGTGGTGGGAAGGAAGATCCCACCCCCTTACCAGGTCTGTGGGGGAGGACCCCCCCCTTAGCCACTTCTCTAACTCCCTCTGGCTGATTGGATACTGCCTTCTCTTTCCCCTCCCACCCAAACTACTCAAAAATACCACATCTACATCGTATGGGGAGGGTGTCTCATGCCTGCTCACCCCCCCCCTCCTCCACCTCCCTTCACTCCTCCCTTTATATCAAATGACGCGACAATTACTCTGCTATAATAGCTTTGTAAGTGTGTTTTCTCCCACCATAATACCCCCCACATCACTTCCCCTGCATTGGGGGTGTTTCTCATCCCCTCTCATCCCCAACAGAGACCTCCCACCCCACCTCCACCTGCCTCCCTCCCTATCCTTTGTCCTGAATATGATGCAGTAATTTCCCTGCCTTAATCAGCCTGTGTCTGTCTACTCACACCAAATATATATTTTTTGCTCCTTTTTTTCTCATGTTGACTCTGGCACCTAGTTTCATCAATAGAAACATATTTTACATTGATACCAATGATTTTGTAAGGTTCTTTAGCAAAAATTAGGTTCTTGCCAAATTTTTCAAGTTTTAGATTTTTTTTTTTTTTTTTTTTTTTTTTTTTTTAAATGCTGACCCCTACACCTAGTTTCATCAATAGAAATTAAACATGTTTTACAATGATTTAATTGATTTTGGTATTACAGTAGAAGTCCGATTTTTCGGCATCTATGGGACCAGGCAAGTGCCGAAATATCAAAATTGCCTAATTATCGAAAACCCTACCCACTCAGTACCTTATATGTTTCGGTGAACACTATCATCACTACTCATATCATTACAAATGTGTTTGGAGAGAGTACTGTATACTGTTTGATACTGTACAATACTGTAATGAATACAGTACTATACATGAATATGAAAAATAAAGAAATTAGTGAACATACTGTATATAAATGTAATGGTACAGTAGGCCTACAAGTTCACATGCACTTACCTAAACTTATAGTAGGTTCCTTATTTACATATGTACAATAGAAGGGGTTGATTGGAGTCTGCTACTGCTGGAAGAAGTCCCCAGCAGTAGAGGGTCCTGCAACAGGCTCTAAGGACTCTTCTCCCTGTTGCTGCGGCAGTAGAGCTTGAGGTTCAGAGACTGCTGTTGGTGATGGACAGGAGGGAGCAGAGGAGCTTACGTTAAACTCATCCATAATCTGTTTCCTACTCATGCCAGCCTCTAATTTTTTCAACAGCTCAATTTTCCGAGCAATAGTCAACATCTTATGTGTACGCTTCTTGCTAACACCAGTTAACTTTCCACACGTGGAGGCCATTTTCAAAGCACACAGAAGATGTTTATACTGTTCACAACACACGGCTGGTCCACTCAGGTGTTACAAAGCTCCTGTCTGATGTTACGGTGCTTACAGCACACTCGAATAGTAATTTCAGAGGTATTTCGGTACGAAGTTCACAAAGCACACAGAAGAATCAAGAGAAGTCGGCAGCAGCACGGCAACAACTCGGAAGAATGGCGGAAGAATGGTGAAACAGATTCTCTTTCCCATGCTAGACTCACTACATGTTTGTCCTCTCTTTATGCTATAGGAGAAAGAGCTAGCCTCTGAGCTTCATGGCAGTGGTAGACTCGTTCCATCACTTTCACTATCTCACTCACTAAGGCGGGTAAAGGCGGGTAGCTAGCTGGCAAGCCTCATGGAGAATTTCAAGACTGACGAAAAAAATCGGAGAATCTGCCGAACGATCGGAGATTTTCGTAAATGGGACTATTTCTCAAAACTGCCGAAATGTCAGATTTGCCGGGGAATTGGATGCCGAAATATTGGACTTTTACTATATTCTGTAGCGAAAATTAGGTTTTTGCAAAATTTTTCCAGACTGGAAAAAATTTATTTGCTTTTTTTTTCTTTACTACCATGCTCAACCCTACACCTAGCTTCATCAACAGAAACATATTTTACATTAATTTCACTGATTTTTGTAAGGTTCTTCAGGGAAACTTAGGTTTCTGCTGACTATTCTCATTTTCTCTCTTACCACCAGGGGGAATTTTTATAATCTTTGATGGGTAGTTTTGTGGTAACCATTATGCCTAGGGGATTGAGATTGGCATTTTCAGGTTCGCAAATTCAAGCACTTTAAATCTGAGAGAAAATTTTACCTTGGTAAAAGCTAAAAATATACCCCATTTGTGGCTGGGGTGGAATATAGCTTCAGAAAAATGTGGTCTTAACCCTTTGCTGGCGGGAGGTTCCCAGCCACCGCACACTCCTCCCTATGGGCGATTTCCGAGATTTTGGAAAAAATACCCTTACTTCAAACCCTTATATATGCCAAACTATAATAGCTGGAGAATCAAATAAAAGTTCCTAAGACTCAACAACTCTTTCTCTTTCCACTGAAGGTATCCTGAGGTCTCTAAGTGGTCCCATCGATAAGTAAGGATGAGTTGAAGACGAATGGTTTTTCACATTCTGGCGCATGGCTCTGAGCTCACACCACTGGCCATGGCCTTGGCCCAGCTGGTTAGCACTGGCAGCACTGACTGGAGTGGTCATTGTAACACTGCCCGTGCATCCTTGATTGGAATGCGGATGATTCCACTCATTTTTTCTACACCTCCTTACTCACTACTGCGAAAATGAGTCATCACCAAGTTCATGTGGCTCACCCAAGGATTTACCACCAGCTCCACCATGCCACTATGTCCCATAGGCGTGTGGGAAAAGAAACATCTCGTCATTTTTCTGTACTCACTTCTTCCGTAAAGAATCATATTTCTCCTTTACTAAGACATTTAGAACTGCACTTTACATCACAATTAAGGGTACAGTAAAACCTCGATATAACGGACTTCAATAGACCGGAATTCGCTTTTATTGGACTCAAGGAGCTACCGGACTAAATTCCTATATGTCGGTAAAAGTCCAATAAAGCCAGAGGCAGTCTGGACTGCCTAACCACTTCAGGTATGTTCACTACAATAAGGTAAATAAAAGACATGTTTTTCAGTGTACAGCACAATATTATTATATATTACACCATTTGATTATGGTAGTGAAGTTATAACACAGTACAGTACCGCAATAGTAGTCAAAACAGTTTAAAAAACATTCATGCAATCCAAACTAATGTCTGATATATCAGAAAGTGTCCGGGTTAGCAGGGGCACGTCCAGATGTCGCTTTTATTGGAATTTCATGTTTTTCGGAATGGCTTAGGCACAAATTAGTCCGTTACAGTGAGGTCTTACTGTAAATGATGTTGCTCTTTCACGCATTATCGTAGAGTATAAGGTAATCATTTGTACTGAAATTTAGACTGCTTTGTATTAATCAGGGTTATAGTGAAAATCATATAAATGTTTTACACAACTAACATTATTTGTACTTCACATCACAGATACACTGATGCTCATATTTGGCACAATCCCCCTGAGTACTGAATGAAATAATTTAGGTATAGCCAAGCAGGTATTGTTCTTTGTGGCCTGCTCACAAGTGGTTTTCTTTCAGGTAATAGGCTGGCAAACACAAGATACTTCCAATAATTTTCTAACCAATATCCAATAAACAGTATCAATTTCTATACTGCACTTACTATAAATCACTTACATGCACTTGTAGAACTTATTATAAAAGACTTATATCTTAGCAGTTACTATAATTCACTTATAATATCACACATTTCACTCATCTAAGAAAATACATAAACTCGTGCATTGCTGTACACTATTTACACTTCCCCACACACCTGCTCAGTACTCACACTCGGAGTGATACTCTGAGAAACATTTGGGGCATAGGGGGACCTTGCATTCTGCACATTGGTATGACGTCTCTTTTCGAGCTGGGGGATGGCGTTTGGTTGTGCGGCAGATGTGGCACTGCCTGTATGCCAGATGACCTGCTGCAGTTCTCCCGATCTCCACCAGCTTGTGCTGCCAGGAATACTCAGCACAGCTGAGCCTGTCCGCTGGAGCCACTGTCCCCCTGCTAGCACCTGTCACCTGAGTAGATGAATATTGCTCAAGGAGTTCACATGCCAGCTCTCAAACTCTCGTAGAGAGAGAGGTTACTTGACAAGATCTTTGAACAGTATGAACCTGTTCAGGACAGCAATCTCAAGAATGTGTAAGAACGCCTTCTTGTACCATCTGCAGGACTTACGTAGGCAATCGACCTCACCAATTTGCATGTCCGATTTATCAACCAGACGCATGTTGATATTGTAATCGTTGACTGCATCTGGCTTTATCAAGGGTTCCCTGGTCCTGTAGTCTGTCTACCCAGTTTCCTCCAACACACCCTTATGAACTGTTGACAACATGTTAACCCATCTCTTGTCATGCCAGAAAATGGCTAACATGTTCCCACATTTCTTTGTCAGAAGGGCTCCTTTCTCAGTATTTGCCGGAAATACTGGGAAATTCTTTCTCTTGGCCCTAACAGTTCCACAGAATCTAGTACTATGTCAAGCACATACTTTGTCAATGCTTGGGCCGTGTAATAATTGTTGGTATACAGGATGTGGTGCCTGTTGAAATACCTTTCCATCAGCACTTTCACTACTGATGCAGAGAATCCATGAGGATCATCGCTAGGTATATCAACATCTGTTGCCAAGTGAACTATTACATCCAGCACATATCCAGTTTTACAGTAAAAAAGAACAAAGAATTTGAAGTCAAATCTGTGATGCTCTGATGGCACATACTGAATAAATGCCAGCCTGCCCCTGAATAACACCAGCGACTTGTCAATAACCACTTTCTGGAATGGACGGAAAACTCTGGAGAATGACTCCCTGAGCATTGTAAGGATTGGACTCATTTTCCATAACCTGTCATTTGGTGCAGGACAGTAATTTCGATTGAAGTGTAAGAACCTCAGGATTGCCAGGTACCTATCACAGGCCATGTACTTGCCGAAGACAGGTGTGCTAACAAGTTGATCCACTGACCATTAGTCGTGGAGCACATGTTTTCTTACGTGCGCCATCAGCATGGTCAGAGTGAGCCACACAAACATCTCCCCCACCTGAACAGGTATCCAATCACGCATGTGCATGCTCTCACTGGCAACCACGTCCAGCCAACGCACGCAAATGGCCTGGTGGAAACTGATTTCATCCACCGGGCACTGCATTATTGCAGTCGAGAAAATGGCTTTGAACAGACTGCTAATAGTCCAGGGCCTAGGGGGAAGCTCATTATCCTGCACATCTGCAGCCTCCTCATCAAATGACGGCACAGATAGCTCAAAGCTGGCACCATTCTCCTGTGCAAATGTATCTTCTCTACCCACACGTGGTAGAGCAGGCCATCTGGCAGTTGCACTACATTTTTTGCATCACTTGTGCATGACCACGTGCACAGCCATGGGCAGGGGGGGGGGGAAGGAGAGGGAGAGGGAGAAGTAAGGGAGGCGGGGGAGTAAGTAGGTGATAACTCACCTGATGCAGAACTTTCAATGGAAGACACTCGGCGCTGTGTAGCACCATGTGGCACCCGTCTTGGAAATACCACTCCCAAAGGGCCTGGTTGTGGAGATTCTGGCCTTGAAGTGGTAGGATGAGATGTGGGGGAGCGCTGGATGAAGATACGTTGGTGAGCAGGCGGCGAGAGCGAGGGGGAAACGGCTCTGAGGCGTTTTTTTTCCGCAGATGACCACCAGGTCCGCGGCACTTTTCTGATGTCCTGGGTAATCTAGAGCCTCCTCATCGCTGAAATCATCACTCTCGTAGGCTGTCCCTTCCTCCTGGAGAAGTTGGAGAGCCTTCTCTGGTGTCGGAGAGCGAGTAGTGGTTGGAGTGCAAGAGAGCTCACTCTCCACGTGGTAGCTGTTTTTCTCCTAAGAGGACGTACTCTCGCTGAGTGTATGAGAGGAGACAGTATCTTCAAGGGTACGTCCTATGGCACCATTGCTTAGCCCTTTCCCTGGCACTAAGGGCTAAACTTTCACGGGGGTTGATGAAGCGATTGACCCTTCACACGGTGGGACAGAATCGGACGATGTCGAGGAAGATGACTTGGCTCCTCCCGCTACCACTGCCGAGTACAAACTGAACTACGCAAGTACGGGTACCTGGGGGTCCTACCTACCCCGTAAGTATCACAGAAAACGGTCCCGCGCTCAAACAGTGGCGAGAAGGTGAGTGCAGTATATTGTCAGCCGGCGGCCCTCCGTGCCCTGAATCCTGTCACATGTACAAGTCAGCCGGTGGATAGGGGTTAAGCGGTTAAGGATACATGCACTTACATTTTCCATTTCCTCACTATCCAGCCTCACTGTACATTCTGTGACTTCATTTCTCTCAAAGACCACAACTTCACTCTTCCCTATGTTCACCTTTAGATTTTTTTTTTTTTTTCTTTATGCAAGGAAGAGGGAACCAAAGGCTGGGGTTGCAAAACAGTTCCTTCCAAGAAAAAAACAAAAACAATACAAAAGAGAGCCAAATTCAAGATCCATTCATTTAGAAATGCCTGGACACACTGCGTTTGAAAGATTGAAGATGATAGGAAGTAGGAAATACAGACAGAGGGAGACAGTTCCAGAGTTGACCTGTTGCATAAATGAAAGACTGGGAGTAAAGGTTAAGGCTTGCATTAGAGAGCTGGACAGAAAATGGATCAGAGTTTGTTGCCTGACAGGTGCTACGCACCCGTCATAGAGGTGGAGGGATGCAAGCAGACAGTTCAGAGAAGCAGTGACCATTGAAGTAGCGACAGAAAAGAGATAAAGAGGCAACAGTGTGGCAAAGAGACAGAGGTTGAAAGGAGCCAGTAAGAGGAGGAGAGTTGCTAAGACAAAGAGCCTTTGATTCCACCCTATTGAGAAGAGCTGTACGTAGGGAGCCTCCCCACATGAAAGCTGTACTCTAAACAGGGGCGATTAAACCTGTGTATGAAGTCAACAACTGTGCGGGAGTAAAGAAGGCACGGAGTCAGCTTAGCACACCTGATCTCTTGGAAGCAGATTTTACAAGAGATGCAATATGATCTTTCCAAGATAAGTCCCAAGTGAATGAAACCCCATGCATGTTCAAGGATGATGCAGGATTGAGCTGGATATTATTAAACATTAGTGGGTACTCCTGTGGATGATTCTAACAGGTTGATAGGTGTAAAAACTGAGTCTGATGCATTAAAGACAACAAGATTATTTTTACCCCAGTCACAGATACAAGCCAAATCAGACATTAGGTGTGCCACAGCCTCATCCCTTGTTTGTTGAAGTAACTGTTGAGATGGACGTTGCAGAAACCGAATGGAAAGGTGAAGGGTGGAATCATCAGCATACGAGTGGACAGGGTTAGATGTACAGCTAAGATCACTGATGAATAAAAGGAAGAGAGTTGGTGATAGAACGGAGCCCTGAGGAACACCACTGTTGATAGATCTAAGAGAAGAACGATGGGCGTCTACAACAGCAGCTACAGAATGACAAGAAAGGAAGCTATAGATGAAGGCACAGACAGAAGGATAGAAACCGTAAGAGGGCAGTTTGGAAATTAAAGAATTATGCCAGACTCGACTGAAAGCCTTTGAGATATCAAGTACAATGGCAAAGCTTTCGTCAAAGTCCCAAAAGGAGGATGATCAGGAGTCTGAAATGTAGGTGAGAAGATTGCCAGTGAAGCGTCCCTGATGAAACCCATACTGACGATCAGAAAGGTTGTGATAGGAAAGATGCTTTAAAATCTTTCTGTTAAGAATAGACTCGAAAACTTTTGAGACACAGGATGTTAGAGCAACTGGACGATAGTTAGAGGGTAGGGAATGGTCACCCATCTTTGGGACTGGCTGAATGAGAGCAAACTTCCAGCAAGAAGGAAAGGTACAAGTTGAAAGACAAAGGCAAAAGAGTTTACCTAGGCAGGGTGTAAGCACAGAAGCACAGTTCTTGAGGACAACAGGAGGGACCCCATAAGGCCTATATGCCTTGTTAGCATTTAGGCCAGTGATGGCAGAAAATACATCAGCTGAAGAAATTTTAATGTCAGCCATGAGGGAGTCAAAGGGGGGAAGTGATGGCGGAACAGCACCAGAATCGTCTAAGGTGGAATTGGAGGAGAAAGACTGAACAAAGAGATCTGCTTTATCAGTAGAAGAAATAGCTACAGAGCCATCAGAGTAGAAAAGAGGAAGGAAGGATGATGAGGTAAAGTAGTCAGAAAGGTTTTTGGCAAGGTGCCAGAAGGAGCAGGAAGAATTCGAGTTGGAGAGTTGAGAGCATTTGGCACAGATGAAATTATTTTTAGCAGAGCAAAGAACAGCCTTAGCACGATTCCAGGCAGAAACATAAAAAAGATGTGATTCAGGGGTGAGTTGGCTCCGGTACTTTTGATAGGCCCTCTCCTTGTTGTGGACAGCATTAGAACAAGCATGATTAAACCAAGGCTTTCTTGCATTAGTCATTGCATTAGTCAAAGGATATGAGAAAGGAACGTATGCTTCCATGCCCGAGAAAATAACCTACATACTCTTCCAATTCATTCACCAAGCCTTGCTGTTCCCCTTCGAATTCACTTAACCCATGGATTGCACAATTACCTTTTTTTATCCTGTCCCGTGGTAAGCAAAAAACAAAGGAATTTTTATTTTGCTTTTGTTTTTATTATACACTTGAAGATAAACATCCTGGCCATTATTTGGTGAAAAGAAAAAAAATCTCTCTTCCCGTCTTTGCGTAGGGCCATGCATAAGTTTACATATGGGAATACAAGTGAAAAAAAAAAAAAAAAAAAAATCAATTTTTGTGTGTTTATTAAAAAATTGAAGATAAACATCCATGGCATCATCTGGTGAAAAGAAAAAAACCTCTCTCTCTCCATCTTTGCGTAGCACCATACGTAAGTTTGCGTAGGAGTCGAGTTGTTTACGGTGATGCATGGCCAGCACGGCCTGAGCTGTGGCTCGCAATCCACAGGTTAACAATACAATATCATCTTCAAACAACAGAACAGGAAGTTTCCAAACTGCCCTCTCTCATTAGGGCCACTCCAACATCCACTGCATATCCTTGTGTCTCTTTTATAACTTCATCCATTTCCAAACTGAGTAACCATGAAGACATGACACATCCCTATTTCAATCCAACACTTAGATAAATTCACTCAGTTCACATCACACACACACTGCAGCCCTAGCACCCTCATACATGCTCTTCACAGCATTCAGCAGCTTCCCATTTACTCCACATGTTCTGAATATTTTCCACATTCCTTGTCTATCTACTATGTCATGTGCTTTTTCCAAATCCACAAAGACAGTGTACAACTTCTTTCCCTTCTCTAGAAACTTTCTCACTAAATACTTTAGGATGATTATCTGATCTACAGAACCTCTTCCCTTCCTGAAACCTCCCTATTCTTCTCCAACTAATTTCTCTGTACAGTACTTCCCTAACTCTGTCAGTAAGTATCCTATCATATACTTTTCCTATTACACTACGAAGAGAAATGCCCCTATGATTACCACACACTTCTTTTTCCCTTTTTCCTTTGTACAGGGAAATAATTATACTTGACTTCCAATCCTCTGGGACTCTACCTTCCTCCCAAACCAATCTGCGCATCTTCCATATCCATTCTACTAATTTCGCTCCCCTGTGCTTCAGCATTTCACCACACTCTCCATCAAATCCTGGGGCTTTCCCCATTTTGACTTTCTTTATTGCTTTCACTTCTTCCATCTGACTGATATCTTCCTCCTTTCTCATCTCCCTCCTTCCCCCAGCCATTCCCCAGCCACTTATACTTACATTACTATCATTCTCTACGTTTCTTCCATCTTTGTATGGACTGCTTCCTCTTGCCCTTTTCTCCTTCTATTCATCTAACACATTTGTACCTTGACTTTCACCAATATAGTACTATTTGGTGGTCAGAGAGGCCACATCCCCAACCTCTGTATGCTCTCACATCCAGCATATCTAAAATTCTCTCATTCACAAACACAAATTCAATCATTGCCTTCCGTTCATCCAGCTCATCACCCACCCTTCTCATCATTCGTCATGTATACCTGTGGATGCCATAAAAGTGAGATAACAACCTAACTTGACCTACATACTTGCCATAACAAGAGAATAATGCTAGAGCAGTGCTTCTCAACCAGGGGTAAATTTACACCCAAAGCGTAAAAAATCCCACGGCCAGGGATAAATATATCAATCCAAAAATACCGTAATACTTCTGAAATATTTGCTACATAAGTAAACTGACTGAGACACTGCGGCAACAATGTTTTCACTTGCAGTGTTTCTGACACTTTTAAATTTCATTCTGACTGATACGAGTGAACTGTATTTTGTCTTCCATTACCAAAAATAATTTTTTACAGTACCTTGATATTAACCCCTCCATGGCTGCCGGCGTCGAATGACGTTTAGCCAATAAATGGCTGCAGGCATCGTTTGAGCGCGGCCTATAAAAAACTGCAAAAATTTTTGGGAAGTGAACGAACGTCTTCACACTGACCTACACTACACTCCCATACACCTCATCACGCAGTTCAAAGCCTGCTGCTGTGAATAGTGGATATTCGATTTTTTCACTCCTGGCCATGCCTAAACAAGCACAACTACACCCATTATCTTAACCCAGGCAGAACATATCATCATTGTCCTCTCTTGCAAAACACACACAACCACCTGCTTACGATTGTGAAGTAATACAGGCACATACAAAAAAGACATGATAATAAGTGAAAAATACATTTTTGTCTTGGTATCTTTACCTATTTGCTTAGGTTTATTGTAATGGTTTGGATCATTTGATGCAGTGCAATGTATAGAAAACTGTGAAAAACTTCGGGATGTGAACGAAAATCTGGGACATGAGACTGACCTTGACTTCACCCTCTCACATATCATCTGTCAGTTCACCACCTGCTGTCACGACAAGTGGATGTACAATTTTTTCGCTCGTGGCCATGCCTAAAAACACATAGTTACACCCATATCGACCCAAACAGAAAATACAATCTATTTCCTCCCTTGCAAAACACATACAACCACCCTGTTTATTAGACAGCAATATATATTGCGAAAATAACAAGGTAAAATGATAAAGATGAACGTAAAATGACAGAGAAAGATAAAAATGTTATTACGGAAAAAATGTTTTCCCCCGTCTGTAAACTTATTTATTTCTGCTATGTATCTGTATTCGTAATAATCAGACTTCTGAAACTGCATTACGATTCTATTTTTAGCCATGCTCATGGTGTGGGAGCTCGAAGTTGCAACTTAACCTCCACATTGCTAATTGGATCTGACCGTCCACTTTATTCTCCTGTGGCAGAGTCTAACCTTGGAGGACATACAGTTTTCTCATTTAAGACTGAAAATTCAACTCTTTCGCTCCCTTTTCCAAGCATGGGCACAACGATAACGTAAAAAATAACTCCAAACTACCATAAACATATTTTATATTAAAAAGGTGAAAAAATATTCATAACAATTTTTTTTCCTGCCATTCCTAACAGATTATGTACTGAAATCATTCAGTATCATCATATCTCATATATGTACATCATTTCAGCACCATTCGCATTGTTTTGGGAGGCAAAAAAAAAAAAAAAAAATAACAACACCTGACCAGTTGCGTTGCGGCAGCGCCCCTGGGCGGCGATATTGATTGCCGATATTTCCGCAACTTCCGCACTCCATTGCAAGCAATAAAATGCATCTAGGAAGCTGGGATGTGCACTGTTAGGTGCATCTGAATCTTTCTCTTCAATATGGCAAGAAAAAAAAATATCAATTTTCGAAACTTCAAAAAATGGCCCCGGTGTCGGCCTGGCGTGCATGGAAAATTCCGGGCCTTCGGCCACGGAGGGGTTAAAGGTATATTCTGTCTTTGTATTTTATGCCTTTGTGTCTTTAATGAGTGGTGGTTGGGGCAGGAGTGGAGGTAAATGGTTGGCTACATCAAGCCTTGAAGGTAAATGACAGAAGAAAAGTTAAGAATCACGAAGCTTGAGAATCCCACTTCCCCCCTCTTTATTTACTTAGGGTATGAAAATGCATTTGAAGCAAATTATTAATTACTTGTATTATTATTACAGTTTTTTAAATGTTATAGGTAGGTTTGTGAGAGGCAGGCCGAAAAAGACCTAAGACAAGGTCACTGAGTGTGATCTCAGGGATAAGGGACTGAATAGGGATGCAGCCAGAGATCGAGTAGCATGGAAAGCTGCCGTTAGGTGACCACGGTCGACGTATGCATGCATATTGAAGCCTTCAAAAACAAAACAAAGCAAAATGAAAGCAGAAGGAACCAAAAACCTGGGGCCCATATAATTGTTCCTTCCAAGAAAAAAAAAAAAAAAAAAAAAAAGATAACAGAGACAAATTCAAGATCTGTTCATTTTCAGACATCTGGACACATTACACTTGAAAGACTGGAGTTCATAGACAGCAGGAAATACAGACAGAGGGACACAGTTCACCTGTTGCATACATGATGAACTGGGAGTAAAAGTTAACTCTTGCACTTGAGAGCTGGACTGAAAAGGGATGAGAGTTTGTTACTAGATGGGTGCTACAAGCCTGCTGTGGTGGTGGAGGGATGCAAGCAGACAGTTCAGAGTAGTACTGACCATTGAAGTAGCAACAGAAAAGAGATAAAAAGATGCAACAGTGTGGAGAAGAGATGGGGTTGAAGGGAGCAAGTAAGAGGAGAGTTATTGAGACCAAAAGCTTTCGACTCCACCTTGTTGAAAAGAGCTGTATGTAAGGAGCTTCCCCACACATAGGGAATTCTACAAAAGGGCGAATAAAATCTGTGTATAAAGTAAAAAAAACTGTGCAGAGTTAAGAGGGCATGGAATCTGCTAAGTACATCCAATCTCTTGGAAGCAAATTTTATCCATCTATCTATCATCCACTCCTATGTTGCCCCAGGAGTAGGAGCCTGGGGCTAGGCAAGTTGGTCCTGACATTTAAGATGTCACTCATCCCTGAGTGGCATTACATGAGCAATAAACCCCAACCACTCCTTGGATATAAACCTACACAGGCTCAATTCGATTGGAGTGCCTTAATTACCCACTAAACCATCAGGCAACATAATTTGGTTATTTGGTTACCAGCATAGTAAATGGTTTCCTGGTGTAAAGGAAACCATTTGGCTTGTCACTCAGTGTTGAGTCACCCACAGGCAGAAGGAAGAGGAAAGAATGAAAGAAAGAAAGACAGAAGATGGAGTGTAAAGTCACCTATGGGCAGAAGGAAGGGGAAAGAATGTAGGCAAGAAAGAAGAGGATGGAAGGAAGAGAGGAAAGGACTGACACCCAAGAGCAGCATTACATTGAGTGGATAGTGAGCTCCCCCCTCCACCATCAAGCAGATTTTATAGGAGAGGTAATACAATCTTGCCAAGATAAATCTTGAGAGAATGATATTCCAAGTATTTTTAAAGATGATGCAAGACTGAGATGGATTTTGGAAAAAATTAGGAGATGCCCCTGCGAAAGATTCTGATGAGTAGAAAGATGTAAGAACTGAGTTTTTGAAGCATTAAAAAACAATAAGATTACTTTTACCCCAATCACAGATATCAGCCAGGTCAGACATTAGGTGTGCCATAGCCTCATCCTTGTTTGTAGAAATAACTGCTAAGATGGTCACTGTGGGAAGTGAATGGAAAGGTGAAGGGTGGAGTCATCAGTGAATGAGTGGACAGGAGTTATATGTACAGCTTAGGTCATTGATAAATTGAAAGAAAAGAGCTGGTGATGGGACATAACACTGAGGAACTCCACTACTGATATTTCTAGGAGAAGAATGGTGACCATCTACAACAGCAGCTATAGAACGACCAGAAAGGAAGCCAGAGACGAAGGCACAGATAGTTGGATAGAAACCGTAAGAGGGCAGTTGGGAAATTAAAGATTTATGCCAGACTTGGTTGAAAGCCACTGAGATGTAATGTGCAAGATGTTTATAGAGCCACCTGAAGTAAGTGATGAACATACTGCTTTCAGTATCAGTTTGCTGAGTGTAAATTTAAAAAAAAAAAAAATACCCTTCCCACATTGCTCAAGCGAACTGAAGATAGCTTTCCCTCTACTATCTCCTTTTTTACACTGTAATTATACCAATGACTGAATATTCTCAGGAGTTTCTACTGTACAAAAATATTATTAAGGCACTTCTTTTATCATTGTAACAGTTCCTTTAATGTATTAATAACATTGATTTGAGTGGAACAGAGTCAGAGACTACTGACAGGACAAGGGATCACAAAAATGATAAACACACTGTTTCTGTATCGTGGCATACGTTAAGGCACTTCTTTTATGACAGGATGAGAAGGTGTGTCATGGATGGAAGAGTATAGAGGTTGGGGGAGTGAACTTTCGGATCACCACTTGGTGGTGGTCACTCTCAAGGTACAAATGAAATGGAGAAAGAGAAGAAGGGAAGGTCAGGAGGAGGTAGTTCATACAAGGAGAGTCAAAAGGTTACAAGAGGATGGAAAAAAGGCAAAATATAAGACGGAAATGGAGGAGTGACTGGGTTGATATGAACTGGAGCAGAAGGGGGATGTGGAAGGTGTGTGCAAGATATTCACAGAAGAAATCTCTGCAGCATGTGAGATGGTGTGTGGAGTGAAGAGAAGACGAAAGGGGGTGCGAGGAACAACATGGTGGAATGAAGAGGTGAGACAGGCTGTGACACAAAGAAGAAACCAAATAGTAAGTGGATGAGAAACAGGGGCAAGGAAGAAGTTAAGAGACAGAAGACAGAGTTACAGTATTTTCAGGCATAAAAGGCGCGCTTTTTTTCCAAAAAAATGTCCCAGAAAATCACCCTGTGCCTTATATGCTCAAGGTCAGGCTTTGGGTAGGCTTGGGCTACTGGCAACTGGTAGTTTCAGTGCTGCGGTAGGTCTACCAGAATCGTAAATGAACTCCAAACACCTTCCTTACAAAGGTGTTTCCCAAATTTCTTTAGAACAAGCAACTAAATATTGTAAATTACATAGTAATACACGTGTAATTATAGTAATAAATTACAAATATAGTTATTCAGTACATAATAAGCAAACCTGTGTCCACAGCAGCTATGTACTGTTTGTTTAAATCAGAGGACAGCGATCAGTATTGCTGAAACAAAAAAATACTGGTAAGTTTTGGTACAATATACAAATGCTGTGGGTGTCTGTCTGATTGTTGACATCTAATATACTATAGCAGTAGCCGTGTGTCTGTGTGTGTATTTTGGGCAGCCAAAGCTGCACATTCAAATCGCACCAAAATTGGCACAAAAATCGCAAAAAATTTGTTGATGTGAAAAAACTTTGTCCCATCACGACTGAAAAACTTTTACTACATTTAATGAGTGATCAAAGTTTGATAAAAAAATGCCGCTCCCAGCGCCCAGTTGGTTGCTGGGGCAGAGTTGTTAATATCTCGGACTTGCGGTGTGGACAACTTGGGTTCCATTCCCGAAGCTGCAAATAACACGATCAATTGGTTAGCTGCAAAAAATCCAAGTGACAACATTAGACTAGAATATCACATAAACGGACCATCATAGGCCCTTCGATGTCGCCTTGACGGCCAATAGTGACAACGTTAGACCAGAACAGCACATAAACGTGACTCAGATTACCGGAAATGATTGCAACAAGTGCGTGAAGCACAAGGAAACAAGTGAGAAACATGAGGAAACAAATGCAAACCATGAGAAAGCAAGTGCCCAGTGCGAGAGCCCTCCACGGGAGCATGTGCGAGAGGGCCCAAAGGGCCCACAAGCACTTGTTATTTACTAAGGTAACAGCACATATCAGCAGTGCTTTCTTGATATAAATTACCACTTCAGCAACTTAAAAAAAACACAGGGGTAATTGTAATAAAGAATAACAAGGGATGTAAAATGTAAACAGCTGTTAACAACTAGTAGCGGTTTGTTTTGGTGGTGATGGTGAGGGTCGGTGGTGATATTTTGTAGTGTTAAGGCAAGTACTGTAACCTAGCCTACCATGATAGCTTACCAGAGGGTGTCAGTCTAAATTTTCGTGATTCCTGTACATGAAAATTTTATAACCAGCACATGAATGGTTATATAGTGGTATGTAAATAGGCTGAGCGCCGAAACCATGAGACATTCAGCTAGGGGGTCTGGGGTTAGGTGCATTTTTTTATTTTCCCAGATAAAGTCTGCCATAGTTGGGGTGCGCCTTATATGCTCGTGCGCCTTATATGCCCAAAAATATGGTATATGTAGAGAGGAAGAGAGGCGAATAGATTAGTAAGAGAGAGTAAGAAGTGGGTGAATGAGGAATTTGGAAGGAATCTGAGCGTAAACTGGAGGGAATGTATGAAAATGTTCTGGAAAGAGGTAAAGAAAGTTGGACAGGGTGCCAAAGATGTTAGCTGGGGAGTGAAAGATAAAAATAGTAGATTACTAGTGGTGAAGGGAGAAAAAGTGAGCAGATGGAGAGAACACTTTAAGGAACTGTTGAACATAGAGAATGAAAGTAATGCAAGTGTAGGTGGCTGGGGAATGGCTGGGAGACAGAGGGATGTGAGAAGAGAGGAAGAAATCAGTAGCATGGAAGTTGTGGAAGCAATGAAGAAAGTTAAAATGGGGAAAGCCTCAGGAATTGATGGAGTGTGTGGTGAAATGCTGCAGCATGGGGGAGAGAGAGTGCTAGAATGGATGTGGAAGATTTGCAGATTGGCCTGGGAGGAAGGTAGAGTTCTGAAGAATTGGAAGTCAGGTATAATTATTCCCCTGTACAAAGGAAAAGAGGGAAAAATTGTGGTAATCATAGGACCATTTGTCTTCTTAGTGTAATAGGAAAAGTATATGGTAGGATACTTATTGAGATAGTTAGGGAAATAACAGAGGAGTTAGTTGGAGAAGAACAGGGGGGTTTCAGGAAGTGAAGAGGTTGTGTAGATCTGATATTCATTCTTAGATCTTTAGTGGAAATGTTTCTAGAGAAGGGAAAGAAGTTGTATGAAGCCTTCGTGGATTTGGAGAAAGAATGACAGGGTGGATAGACAAGGATTGTGGAAAGTATTAAGAATACAGTAAAAGTCCTGTTATTCGGCAGCTGATTATTCGGTAGATCCAACATTTCGGCAGTTTTGAGAAATAGTCCCATTTACGAAAATCTCTGATTGTTCAGCAGATGTCCGGAATCATCTCGGCAGTCCAGGAAGTGTTATCTGTGACTTGTAGGCCTAATGTTTCATTACACTTCTGTATATTCACTATTTTCTATATTTTTTCAGATTCAAGTATAGTGCTGTATTGATTACAATATTGCACAGTATCATACAGTTCAGTAACCACCCCCTCCAAATTAGCGAGGGTTACATTCCAAGCCCCCTTGCTAATCCTTGAAGTTCGTTCATTCTTGATGCCGTCCTGAAAGTGACATTTACCAGTAATTGCATAGCCCTTCAACCACTGATACTGTAATGCATTACCCATAAATAAATGGTGCTTGTTAAATCAGTTTCCCCCTTTGTTTTTAACTGTATGGCTGTGACAGCTCTAGTATTTTTATTCATCAGCATAATGGTGGAAGGGATTGTCCTGTTTAACTAAACCTAACCTAACCGAGTTTAACTATACCTAATAATTTAACCAAACCTAACCTAACCTAAAGTAAGAAGAATACTTTAGCTGGAGGAATATGAATTGCTAAGGTCTCTGATGAAAGTTAAATGTACATTTAGCGCTCATTCTTTTGTTCGTTTTTGTGTTTAATGTGAAAGAGAGAGTATTGATGCAAACGGTAATACAGTAATCACTCTAATATCCGGACGCCCAATAACCGAACATCTCCACTAACCGAACCTTATCGTCCTGGGATCAAACATTCCCAAAATGGTCCGAAAATCCAAAAAAATTGGAAAAAAAATCGATTTTTTGCAGTCCGTAATTTGAACTTGCCGCGCGCGCCGCGTGAGCATTGTTTTGGTTCGTCATTCCTCCCACATCCGATAGAGCGCCGCTGCATCCTCCCCACTTCCCGCCTGTCTCTCACCGCGACAAGACCTGCGCTGTTCGCCATGGCTGCCCACGTACTCGCTTTTGTGGTGGTGCCGTACTTGCTGCAAGGCCTCCTGCTGCTCTCTGCCATACTCTTAGTGTGTGTGATGATGGCCCCGCCTCCTGAGAAAAGGAAGAGAGTGGTGTTGACTCTGGAGAAGAAACAGGAGATATTGGAGAAGGTTCATGCGGGTTGGTCTTCCTCTCGCATTCTCCGCGAGTTCAACCTGGCCCGGTCGACTTTGTTCAATATCAAGCGTTCCCGAGACAAGCTCATGAAGTACACGGCTGACTTCTCGTCGAGAAGCAAACGCAACGTGGAGAGGAAGGTTATGTTTACCCCCAAGTATGCAGAGATCGACCGCTCCACGTTGATTTGGTATCGACAGCAACGTGCAGCTGGTGTGATGGTACGTGGAACGGAGCTGAAGGCTGCTGCTGAGAAGTTTGCAAGGCTTCACGACGCCCTTGACTTCAAGGCATCCGAGGGTTGGCTCTTCGCGTTCAAGTTACGACATGGCCTTACTAACCGTAAAGCACATGGCGAAGCACTGGACGCTAACGAGGATGGAGTGGACGAGTTTTGGCACAAGGTGAAAGGCTTGATCGACAGGAAGGGCCTCACTCTCGGTCAAGTCTATAACGCTGACGAAACTGGCCTATTCTATCGCTCGGTGCCAACGAACACACTTGCCGATGAGACGGAGAAGCGTGTACCTGGCCGCAAGCTTTCTAAGGAACGGATATCTGCTTTGTGTTGTGCCAATGCTAACGGCATGCACCGGCTTAAGCCCGTTATTGTTGGCCGTGCAAAGCAGCCTCGGTGCCTTCGTGGGGTGATGGATGTCCTTCCTGTCGTATGGTACCATTCTTTGAAAGCATGGTTCACAGCTGTGATTTTCAAAGACTGGTTTCACCATCACTTCGTCAAGGAGGTCATACATTACCAGACGAAGACACTGGGAATTCCTCGCGACCAGGTAAAGGCTCTCCTTCTCCTCGACAATGCACCTGCCCACCCGTGCGACAAGGACTTGGTTGCTGAGAATGGCCGTATTAGGTGCATGTTTCTGCCACCTAATACGACTGCTCTCATTCAACCAATGGACCAAGGAGTGATCGTGGCAACAAAGCGCCTGTACCGTCGGAAGTTCCTGGACGAGGTGATGGTGGTTCTCGAGGACGAGGACGAGCGCAGGGAAGACGTGACACTCGAGGCAAGCGGACTTTGGAAAACCTTCGCCGCTACAACATCAAGTCTGCGCTGTACAACTGGGCTAGTGCATGGAAGGAAGTCCCTGTGAAAACTCTTGAAAATGGTTGGTCTCGTCTGCTTCTCGGAACAGATGTGGAGTACGATTTCCTAGGGTTTGACGTGGATGACTTCCATGCACGGCTACGTACGCACAGCGACGATGTTCGTGAGTGGTTGGACGACGACGAGGGCGATCCTGGGTATCAGACGTTGTCTGATATCGAGATCGCGTCTTCGGTTGCTGGTGTCAGTCCCGAACTTGAAGATTCCGACGACGAAGGCGATGATGATGCAGACTCCGCCCAGCAGGACACTACTCCAGCCATCCCCAAGCTGAGCGCACTCCGGGAACATCTAGAGTTCGTCCTAGACTACCTGGAACACCAGGACTACGACAGGGAGATGGGGCCCTTGGGACTCGTGGAGGAAGTGCGTGCTTTCCGGCAGCGCATCATCAATCGCCAGAATCGTCGGTCCTTGCGTCAGTCAACGATTGACAGTTTTTTCAGGCCCGTGACCCCCGCTGTGCCAAGCCCTGGTTCCACTCCGTTGCCTCCCCAAGACAGGCCCTCATGCTCCGAGCCACAGCCCAGCACATCAGCTACAGTGGAGTCACCGCTCGACGTGAGTTTGCGGCTGTCTTCAGAGTCTTCTGTAGTCGGTACGCCATCACCACTACCCACCGATGCACCCCTTGGACGCCTGCCAGTGATACTCTCGGGCTCTGACAGTGAATAAACAGCAAGAACTTCTCCACTAGACCACATGGGAATTTTGAGTGTTGTGCAGTGAAAAAAACGGTGTGTTGTGTTAAGGTTTTCAAGTTGGGAGAAAAGACTAAGTAGAAAAGAAATTTAACGTAACTAACCTTCTTTGTTTTGGCTTTGGAAACTTAAAAAAACTTGGGAAAAGTTAATGTGCAACACTTAAATTTAATGGAACATTATTTGGACTAAAGTGAACACTGTGAAAAGAACGGACTTCTGTGTGTTAGTGACTAAGTTCAGTGCAAGACTTCAGGAAGAGTGTAGTGCAAGTGCTCCAGGAAATCGTTCTTACTGTCAGAGTCCGAGAGGAGGCGGTTATTCATCGAGGTGGCCAGGGACTTGCTGTAAGTAGCCAAAATGTTTCATGTTGTACTATTTTCCATACTATATTTACCAGAATGTTTCATATTGTATTTTTTCCCATACTATACTTACCAGAAAGTGTCATACTGTACTTCTTTCCATACTAAACTTACCTCATGCATGTGCAGTAGGAATGTGTTTTTCAGAGTTCGGTTAGGTTCGGTTAGGTTAGGTTCGGTTAGAGTCCATAAGTACCAGAATGTTTATTAATGTATGAACATACTTCTAAACCCACATTTTATGTTTCTATTGCATTTATTTCAGTCATTTATGTGCCTTATTGGTGTGATTTTGGTGTTAAATAGGTGCTATGCATGTCCGGAGGGAGTTGTATAGGTGTTTCTCTGTGTTAGGGTCCGTAAGTACAAGTCCATAAGCTGGGGCCCAATATCCGGACGAAACCAATATCCGAACCTACCGATGGCTCTATTGATCCGGATATTGGAGGGGTTACTGTATATCCCATTAACCCCTTAATAACCTCCGGCACTGAAGAACCCTTTACAGTACTGATGTCAGTGATGTCAAGATAGTGTGAGCTATAAAGAAAACTGAACAATTATGGGGAGAGAACGAAGGTCACTGGTATGTTTACACGACTCTACACTATGATTCCAAGCAGTCAGGCGGTCGGTTAATCTTAGATGTTTTCGCCCATTTGGTAAATGCCCCGTAACTTTATCAATTTTTCCATGACTCATAGCGAATCATAGCATGGGTTTAGGAAGCTAAATAACACATTGCTAGGTGAGCCAGACGATTATCTTCACATCTTTAAGAAAAACAAATTGATTTCAGAAGGGAAGAAACTTACTCTACGTACTCAGAGAGGGATTAAATTTCTTCCATTTTCTTAAAGATGTGAAGATAATCGTCTGGCGCACCTAACAATGTGTTATTTAGCTTCCTAAACCCATGCTATGATTCAAAGGAGAAGTTACAAAGTTACGGTGCATTTACCAAATGGGCGAAAACATCTGAGATTAACCGACCCTCTGGCTGCTTGGAATCGTATCGTAGAGTTGTGTAAACATACCAGTGACCTTCGTTCCCTTCCTATAATTGTTCACAGTTTTTTCATAGCTCACTAACTCGACATCACTGACATCAGTACTGTAAAGGGTTGTTCAATGCTGGAGGTTATTAAAGGGTTAATGCAATACATTACTGTTTCCATCAATACTCTCCCTTTCACATGTAAACAACAACAAAAAACGAACAAAAGAATGAGTGCAAAATGTACGTTTAACTTTCATCAGAAAGACCTCACCAATTCATATTCCTTCACTATATTTTATGCAATTTTCTGACTATTTTATTTTGTTTGGAAAAAGTACTATACACAGCACTCAAACATATTTGTAATAATATAAGTAGTGATGAGTTCACCAATACAAGTGATGCACTTAGCTGGTAGGTAATATTCTGTATCATTTCAGCCATCCAGGAAGTGTTATCTGACTTGTATGCCTACTGTGTCATTACACTTGTATATGTTCACTAATTTACATATGTATTTCAGATTCAGGTTTAGTACTGTATTGATTGCAGTATTGTACAGTATACAGTACTCTCTCCAAACACAGTTGTGATACCAAAGTGGTGATGACAGTGTTCACCAGTATATTTAAGGTACTGAGTGGGTAGGTTTTTGATTATTCGGCAAATCCAATATCTTGGCATCATCCCGGTCCCATAGATGCCGAATAATGGGACTTTTACTGTATATGGAGTAGATGGGAAGTTGTTGAATTCTGTAAAGAGTATGTATGAGGGTGCTAAGGCTGCAGTGCGTGTGGATAGTGAACTGAGTGAATTTTTCTGTTTGATGGTTGGATTGAAACAGGGATGTGTCATGTCTCCATGATTGTTCAATCTGTATACTGATGTGCTTATAAAAGCGATACAAGGTAGGACAGTGGATGTTGGAGTGGCCCTAGTGAGAGAGGGCAGTGTTTGGATTTTCCCTGTACTGTTGTTTGCAGATGATACTGTGTTGTTAAATGAAGATGAAGGGGAGCTGCAAGGCTTGGTGGATGAGTTTGGGAGTGTAAGAAATGAAATCTAAAGGTGAATGTAGGGAAGAGTAAAGGTATAGTCTTTGAGAGAAGTGAAGTCAGTGAATGTACAGTGAGGTTGGTTGTGGAAGAAATGGAAAATGTGAGTGTGTTTAAGTACTTGGGCAGTGTCATATATAAGGATGGAAGTTTAGAGGGAGAAGTGCTTGACAGGGTGCAACAGGGAAGAAAGGTTGCTGGTTCCTTGAAAGCAGTGATAAGAAACAGGGAAGTGATCATGAGAGTGAAAAAGTTACTACATGACAGTATGTATTGTGATACCAACTCTAACACATGGAAGTGAAGCTTGGACCTTGTTGGAGGGACACAAGTCAAGAGTGAGAGCAGTGGAAATGAGTTATTTGAGAGGAGCCTGTGGAGTCACATGGTGAGACAGACTAACAAATGAAAAAGTGAAGGAGCATTGTAGTGTGGATGTAGATATGATAGGAAGCATTAGGAGAAACACACTGAGGTGGTTTGGTCACGTGGAGAGGATGGAGAGTGAGAGACTGATGAGGAAGGTGTATGTGAGTGAGGTGGAGAGGGGGAGAGGGAGGGGAAGGCCAAGAATGAGAGGAGGAATGGAGTGGAGAAGTATATGAGAGGAGGGGTGAGCTCTGGGAGCAGGGCAGTGAAATGGTGGGGGACAGGGCGAAATGGAAGCGATTCGTTTGTGGCAACCCCTTATGGGATTAAGGCATCTGGCAATAGATAGATGGATAGACTTCTTTTATCATGGCAACAGTTCTTTTAATGCATTAACAACACTGATTTGAGTGGAATAGGGCCAGAGGCTACTGACAGGACAGGGGGTCACATAAATGATAAACACACTGTTTCCTCCCTCCACTTACCTTGCAGTGCCAGATATTTCTTCAAGATGGCTGTGCCCATGCTCTGTGAATGACTATATCTGCTTCAGTGCCATATATTAAGGGAACACTAGGAGATCCAGAACCTTAAATGTTCAGTGAATCTGCCCCACCATTGTTTTGGATGTATTTTGTCTAAGAATATGAAATTATCACAATTAACCATTCTTAACCATCAATTTCTCTCCTCACTATTACAGTACAACACTTCCCATCAAGTTTTTTTTTTGTTACGTTGCTCACCATCCATTCACTCGATGTAGTGCAGCTCTGGGTGTCTGCCCTTTCTTCTATCCTTCCTCCGCCATCTTTCTTTCCTTCATTCTTTCCACTTTCTTCTGCCTATGGGTGACTTTTCGCTCCCTCCTCTGTCTTTCTTTCCTTCTTTCTTTCCTCTTCCTTCTGCCTATGGGTGACTCTACACTAAGTGACAAGCCAAATGGTTTCCTGTACACCAGGAAACCATTTACTATGCTGGGTGGTAACCATATACAGTAATCAAATTATGGCACCTGGTGGTTTAGTGGGTAATTAAATCGCTCCACTCGGATTGAGCCTGTGTGGGTTTAATGCTCACATAGTGCCATTCAGGGATGAGTGCAGCTGGTCACTCTCATCCTGGATGTCGGGACCAACTTGCCTGGCCCCGGGTTCCTGCACTCCTCGTGGGGCGGCATAGGAATGGATGATGGATGGATGGATTACCCTTAACCCCTAAAATGCTAACAGGATCGATCGATCCTTTTTCAGAATTACTCAAAATACCGAATATAATCGATAGAGGAGCTTTTGGGAAAAACTGCGGACACTAGCCTTCGGCCCAACTGTGACATATATCAATGCAAACCAATGAAAACTAAGTCCTGAGTTGGGATGGGGGAGGATCTGGGCCCCTACCCATGGTGGTGGTGGTGGTGGTGGGGGGGATTCCCCCACCGCCATCCTCTCCCCCAATACCTTTGTTCCCTCTCCCCCTCGCCTCTGATTGCCTCCTACTCCCTCCCTCCCCCTCCACCACCATCCTCCATCATGCCACCACAGTTCCCTGCCATCCATGTCTCCCTGGGGAGGGTTATATCCCCCCTACCCCCCTCCACACCCCTATACTCCCTCTCTGCCTGTCCTCTTTGTCTTGGTTCTGTCTCTCACCTCTATACCCCTGTACCACCCCTCCAGGCCTCTCCCCACCCCACTCCCACCCCCACCCCCTGTAGTATGTCATCCACTTACAACTCCCCCCCTCCCTCCCCTGCCTAGAGTATTATACATCATTGTTACTATTCATATTGCATATTTTCATTCAATACCAGATTACTGTTTGTATAACTGCATACAACACAGGAAACATAGAATGTATATTTTTTCAATTTTTTTAAAAATGAATTTCCATGTTTTTTTGCATGTTTTTTTTTGGGGGGAAAAGCGTGTTACTGGCACAACTGAAATTCTTACAGCTACTTAATTTGACAGCTCTGAGAGGAGGGGATGAGGGGGAAAAGGTGAGGGGAGAGGGTGGTGGAGTGTATAACACCAAGAAAAAGATTTTGCATGCTTTTCCTCAATTTTTTTACTCTGATAGCTACATGGCTATGAGGGAAGGTGGGGAGGGGAGGGAAGGTGGGGAGGGGAGGGAAGGTGGGGAGGGGAGAAGTGTTAGGGGAGAAGTGTTGGTGGAGAAGTGTTGGGGGAGAAGTGTTGGGGGGGGAGAAGTGTTGGGGGGGAAGGGTGTTGGAGTGAGTGGGGACCACCAACATAATTATTTTGCATGCTACTGTTTGGGGGGGGGGGGAAAAAAAAAAAAAAAAAAAAAAAAAGCTGGAAAATTCTGAAGAAGGGGTAGATTTAGCTTTTTTTTCCCCTTGAAATTCTTACAGCTACTTCATTTGACTGCTCTGAGGGGAGGGGATGGGGAGAAAGGGGTGAGGGGAGAGGGTGCTGGAGAGTATGAGTAACACCAAAAAAAAGATTTTGCATGCTTTTCCTCTTTTTTTTTTTTTTTTGGGGGGGGGGGGAGTGGCAGCTATACAGCTATGAGGGAAGGGGATGGAGGGAGGGAAGGTAGGGAGGGGAGAAGTGTTGGGGGAGAAGGGTGTTGGGAGTGAATGAGGAACACCAACATAAATATTATGCATGCTATTGCTTGGGGGAAAAAAAAAAATTGAGCTAGAATTATCTGAAAGGAGGGGGGGGGTGTAGTGGGGAGAGGGACACGGGCTGGAGGGGAGGAAGAGGGGGGGGTGATGGGAGTGCATGGGGAAGGTCATGGGAAGGGAGGAATGAGGGAGGGATGGGATGGGAGTGCATAGATAACTGGAGTCGACCTGCCTGGAAGGGTATTTTTTTTCAACTTTGAAGGGCCATAGCTCATGAACCAGTTGGTCTAAAATGCTCTGGTTTGCAGCACAAGGTGTGTAAATTCAAGCTCTAAACATTGGGCATAACACTTTTTACTTTTGTAAGAGCCAAAAAATCAGCTCCATATACAGATTTTCAAAGCAGTAAGGACGATCGAATTGTGTATCCTAGGGGTTAAATACTGTATCACCACTTCAGTTTATTCTGATTTACTACCAGTCAAACCAAAAGGTGATTTCCATCACTGGTATCTACTGAGACACTTTATAAGTGAGTGTGGAGTGCATAAAGCATTATTACAATTTGGGGTTGCTTGCGTGTGGAAATCAGTCACCACAAGGCACACTTTTACCAGAGTAACTGATACAAGGCTACCCAATGACCTGCCACACTGGCCGTCAGTATCTTCACATATACTGTACAGTATTTTCATTCACTGGTCTAGTCAGAATGGTGTATTAACAGCCACTTCATGGGGATTTAATGCAGTAAAACATTTATACTATGCTAAAAACAAAAACAATAAGGCAAGATATGGTAGAACTGTTGAAAAAACTGGACTGTAGTGTTCCCATGCAGAGGGTTTGTGACACATATGGTACTGATCCATCATCTGCTTATGTTATAAAGCAGCAAGGAAAAAAAATACTGAAATTCTGTGCAGACAGTGATTCAAAGACAGCAAATGAACATCAGAATTACTATGCAAGATGGTAAGAATACTAAGCATGATCAAGTGATGATGGAATGGTTTTGACAGCGTTGGAAGAAGCGGACTTGTCAGGTAGCTCAATAGTGAACGAGGTTCATTTGTTCCATAAAGAACTTAAATTAGAACATGAGTGTGATTACACTGAAGGATAATGGGTCAGACGTATTGCTGAATTATTATACAAGACCTCTGCTGGTCCCTGTCGAATTATTATATGTGACATATGTGGCCTCAGTTCTTCTGGCAAAACAATTCATCTGGCAAGGTTCTGGAACCAAGGGTGCCAGAAAATTTGTGTTGTATCTGTACCTGCCATGTGTAACAATTTAGAGTAACTAACATTTACTTAAAAAAAAAAATAAATAAGAACACAAAATGTAGTAGTTTCAAGTAAGTATCTGACAGACTCAGGGAAAATGAATACTGTTTTAAATAGTAAGATCTTAGGAAACTCACACATGCAAATGAATGATAACTTCGAGAAACTTACCAGAGGATACCTTCTTCTCCTGGCTCTCCTTCTCAGTAGGGATGTCCATGCCTCGCAGGTTTCCAGACAGGGTTCCAATCTAGAGGACGACAGATGAAAATACACAGCCTTATAGCAACTGCATTATGTTCAATCAAACACTCGGTAATACTATGCAGAGCACAATACTGTACATGACAAACGTCAGGCATTTGCACGCTGCAAGCTATAATACACACACACATACATACATACATTCAATACCCGTAAAGTATCTATCTATCTATTGCCAGACGCCATAATCCCGCAAGGGGTGGCCATATGACTTTGAGTTATTTGTTTTAAAGTATAATCAGCTATTAACATTGGTGTTATGTGGCATTTTGTTAAATTCATAGAAGCAAGTAAGATTTCCAGTTTACATAAATTACAGAAGGCTGGCAATGAATTCAAGAAAGAGAGATGAAATTATGTCCACACATACACGACCATACTTGCAAGTACAGGAAGACCGCACTATAACGGACTAATTGGGGCCCAAGCCAGTCTGAAAAATGCAAAATTCCAATAAAAGCGACATCCGGAATTCCCCCTGCTAATTCGGACTTTTTCCAATACATCAGACAATAGTCCGGATTGCAGGAAAGGTTTTTAAACAGTTTTGACTACCATTGTGGTACTGTACTGTTATAACTTCACTACATTAATCAAATGGCATAATATATATGATAATACTGTACTGTACACTGATAAACATGTCTTTTATTTACAATAACAGCTGAAGTGGTCAGGCAGTCCTGACTGCCTCTGGCTTTATCGGACTTTTTCCGACATATAGGAATTTAGTCCGGTAGCTCCTCGAGTCCAATAAAAGCGAATTCCGGTCTACTTAAATAGTTATATTGAGGTTTTACTATAATTCAATAGAGTAACAGTTCTCCCGTTAAGGCTCTTACCATAAAACTGCCTAACTTCGGACTTGAGTTCAACTTTGGACATTTGAGGTAAAAATGTAATGAACCAAAATAATGGGAATTTCATTCATTCATTGCCAGACGCCATGTATCCCAAACGGGGTGTCCCAGGGCTCAGAGTTAATTATTTTACAGGGAGGGGCACTAATCCTCCACCAACCCCACTTGACACATAGGGAGCTATATGGCTTTGTATTTTGAAAACCAAAAAGTATTGGCAGTTAGGTGAAGCACTGGAGTATATCATATTAAAACCAAATGAACCTGACATGAATGGAAGTGTGTAAAAAAAAACGCCAAACCTGATTGAAAAAAAATAATGTTTTTTTGTTCCCCTGAAAACTTTGTCTGTGCAGAAATTTTGGAAGTAGATGTGTGAACCAAAATAGGCAGATTTTAAAGAACATTTACTGTAGATGACATGCACCAAAGGAAGTTACAAATGTTGTCACATAATCCTCTAAGAATGAAAACAATAATTTCACTTCAGGTTTTTATTTTTACAGGCTAACTTTGAACACTATGGTCAAGTAAGGTTCTTAAAGCATGTAAGGGGGCATGTCACACCTTTGTTAATCCCATAGTTGATGACTTTAGTGATGTGGATAGAGAAGACATCATTAGGTATTATCAGAGCCTACACTTGACAGTAGGTGTAGAATGATCTTTGATGTTGATATCAATCTCTGACTTAAATAAATCCCTATAGCAATAATAGTATAGTATAGCTTTAACAGTAAAGCCAAAGCTCATGGTTTAAGTTTTGAATGGCTTATATATGGTATACCTATTACTATAACTGTAATGCTCATTATTTTTACGTGAAGGAGCACAAATGAATACCTTTTTAGTTATTTTTCATTACCTGGTAGCCTGATATAATAGGCTTAGTCACAGGGTTTGTGGTACCAGTAATTTTCTTGTGGCCAGTAACATAATATACCACTACATTTATATCTGAAATGTGATATATATACTACTCAGTATTGTGATGTCAATAAGTACAAAGGAATAGTTTTTTAGTTTCTTTTCATTACCCAGTATCGGGTCCGGTAGCTGAAAGTTATAGGTCTAATCACAGGGTTTCAGTTTAGAAAATTTTCTAATGGTCAGTTATGTACACTAATGTGTTCTCATGTGTTTCATCTCCTAGATGAAGGTTTTGTATGAATATGGTTGGCATAAAAAACATCAGTAAGGCAACTACTCGTGAAGTTTTGCAAGAAGAAAAATTTTCATTTCATTAATATTTTTTCAGTATATGGAGTGGGTTTCTTGGGGTGTTTGGGGTCAGAAGTTTGTGGATCCTATGCGATTGTTTTCATATGAAAATCACCTGGTTGCAATGTGAAATTCAGTGCCCAATTGAGTGCTTTCAATTGTAAGGGTAAAAAAATGAATATTTTTGTACTCGGTCTGTTATTAAACTTCTTATTCACCACAGGAGTGTGCAATTTTTTTTTTTTTTTTTTTTTTTGGCTCCAAGTGTCCGAATTACTGCTTGGCTGTTAGAAACTAGCCGCCACTGAAGTCTAAAGGTGTGTATATGGCAAAGCCTGTGTGTGTCCGAAATCAGCCACAGCTGTCCAAAGTTAGCCTATATCAATGATAAATTCGGACGCTCGAAAATTTTGAATAAGTTTTGGCGCTAACTTTTTTTCATTACTTGGTTAACTGCTACATCCCTGGACAATATATGGGTACCAAGAAGGATTAGATAATGCAACTCTACATGAAGTTATATGCAAAAAAAAATCAAAAATGTCCGAAGTTAGGCAGTTTTACAGTACCTGAAACTTGTAACTGACAAAGGAAAATAAGGCACTGAGTTCCATCCACAGTTCAGACTCTTAAATCATTAACCCTGTGTTTTGTTTTATTTCATCAATCAAGTGTTTCAAGCATGTGTGTCCATGCCCAAGTGTTAACAGACTTCTGTATTTAACTTACCAGTAACAGGAAATTATAGTTAATGAAATAAAAACTCACACATGGGTATTCCAAACTTCATTATACAAGCAGACTCTTCATCAATGCATCTTCTGCCTTCAAATGTTTACCCTAACTGTGGCTTTTGGTAGCAAAGAATATGAGAAATTCAAATGCATGGATATATACAGTACCTGCAGAAAGTCTACAGACTATGGGCGGTCTTTTATTGAGTGGTTGGGAGTGCACAGACTTTCCACATTTACCAGCCTACTAAATGTTCAGCTCTTGCTTTACAGGTACTTGGCAACTCTCCCTGATGCTTCCAACACCAAGGGCTGTGGACAGTGTGGAGAGCATCAGTGCTGCATGGGACACGCTAAAGAGAGCATGCTGTTATGAGCTGCTGGACTGACCAGGACTGGCCCTTCTTTTTCGTTTCCTTTACTGTTTGTCCCATTGCCACCCACCTACACCCCAAAATGGAGTACAGAAATCTCACCCAGCAAGAAAAGGCTAGGATTCTTACCCTGAGGGACACACAAATGTTGGTGAAGGAGATCTGTCAGCATACAGAGAAGAGCAAGTCAGCCATATTCAGCCTCTTGCAAAAGCCACAAGTATGCCTCAGGGTGAAGTTCCAGCCCATAATCCTATGCCGGGTGCCCAGAAAGACTTCAGCAGCCACTGACAAGCATCTCATACAGCAGGTATAAATAAATACACACATCACAGCAAGACAACTGAAGAAGGCCAACCTTACCCTCCAAGGAAGTGTTGCAGAATGCACCATTCAAGAAAGCTACCAGAAATTCCTGAACCAGCCTCTTAGCTCCTTGACCAGTAAACCCCTACTGACTCACAAGATGCATGTCCATCTAAGTTTTGCAAGAAAATACGCCAATTTCATCACCGCAGACTGGAGAAGGCTCTTCTGGAATGATGAGTCAACTTTCCAGCGTGGTGCTGAAAGCAGGGTAGTGGAGTCGGTGATATTATTTCCCGACTCCAACTCCGACTCCAGAAATTTTACAAGTACGACTCCTACTCCGACTTGGGAATATAGAGTACTGTAATAATAATATGGCACAAGGACATGAAGCAGGTAAATTAATAATATTCATGAATTTTGATAACGCTGGGTCTGGTTAGTACTTGGATGGGTGACCGCCTGGGAACACCAGATGCTGTTGGCATCCCTACGTGTCAAGTGGGGTTGGTGGAGGATTAGTGCCCCTCCCTGTAAAACAATTAACTCTAAGCCCTTGACCACCCCGTTTGGGATACATGGCGTCTGGCAACGAATGAATGAATGAATTTTGATAGATGCAATTCTTAAATCTTTGTGTTAAATTCTCTACTTATACTGCTTGCATAAGAACAAATACTGTAAACCATTATACATGGTTGTAAATTAAACCGGATAAAGTATTGAAAGTATATAATTGATACCATTTCATAACCAACATGAAGCAGTGCCAAGGCACAGCAAACCCATTCCCGGCAGTCATTTCAGTGCTGACATAAAAACACAACAGGATATCTAGTAAAAGATGTCACATGTCAAGTTCAGAGTAAATCGGGTGAAAACTGATGATTTTATGCCCATTTGAAATTTTAGGCCCGACCCACCTGACACTGACCCCCCCTACCGTTAACTAGTGGGGGGTGATCCCCCAGATGTAATAAGGCATGTTATAGGATGCAGATTTCAAAGATGCACCTTTAGGTTTTGGTTTCATGTCAATATGATGAATCTGAAAGGAGTTATGGCAAAAAAAAAAAAAAATACATTTTTTGGTCCTACAGCTTGGGCCTTGGCCCAATTTGGCCCAAAATTTAATCAGGTGATCAGGTCATGGCCCATCATCCCTGTAATTTTAGTCAAAATCTAACCAATAGTTTTTAGGTAAAGTTGCTAACAGACAGACAGACAAACAGAGAAAAACCAAGTGAAAACAATACCTGTCCCCGAACTGCTCTGTGGTGGGGACGGGTAAAATGGTTGGAGTCGAAGTCTTGGGAATTTTACCAACTCCGACTCTGACTCCAACCAAACAGATGACTCAACAACTCCGACTTCAACTCCGACTCTGGCTCCACAACCCTGGCAGTGAGGCATGGCAAGCCAAGACATCCCTCACACGTAAATCCCCTTGATCTCCGTTATGTATAAATGACACTCAAGAACCCCGAATCGGTTGTGATTTGGGGTTCTTTTAGTGGGGAGTTTGACTGAGGGGGATTTGATGTGCCTTCTCAGAACCTGATAATGAATGGAGACTGCTATGATGAAGTTCTTGAGACCAGATGATGTTTTATGAAATCCACAACTGCAACTTACATGCAAGACAATGCACCTTGTCACAACACAAGGAAATTCATGAAATTGCTGTCAGATAAGCATGTGAACATCCTACCATGGCCTGGGCATTATCCAGACCTGAATCTCATCAAGGAGCTGTGGTCTCACATGAAGTTTATACTCCAAAAAAGGAACATCTCTTCAATTCCTTGCCTTCTTGATTCATCAGACACATCTGGGTGCATGAAACTGACCTTAACTAGTGTAGAAACCTTGCCATGATGTCATATTCAAGATGTTTTGAAGGAATGTGGCCACACAAAGCATGAAATAAAGAAACTGTAAGGAATTGTGTTTTTTTCCCCCATTTCTATGACTTTCCTGGCGTGTCCCCAGGTGGCGGATAGAGGAAGGCCTTGCAGATATACAAGGTACCGTATTAGACAGCGCAGACCATGTGACCCCTGTAGATATATAGGGCTCCACTGAATATAACGAATAAGGTGGCACAAAAATTACATCTCACCAGAAACTATGTGGCAGGGAGGTGAGATTATTTGCCACAATCCTCCCAACCAAACATGAGTTCTATTGCAAATGATTAGATAGACGTTCCTGTTGGATCATCGTCTACTAAAGGTCCAACCGCATTGCCTCCTGTGCTTACAGGCAGTGTGCCACTGTGTTGGAAAATTAGAATCTTTGATATCAAACAAATTGAAATCCATGAAGATCTACGCATACAATGTAAGAAGCACTGCAGAAGATTACAAACTTGATAACCTAATGACTGAACTGGAAAACATCAGTTGGGATATTGTAGGTTTGAGTGAGATCCATAGAAAAGAAGAAAAAGTAATTCAGCTCGAAGACAGCAACCACCTATTTTACTACAGAGGAAAGAAAAATGAAAGGCTTAGTGGTATAAGATTTCTAGTTAACAGAAATCTTGCAGACAACATTGTTAAAATCAGCAGTGTATCTGACAAAGCAGCATTTGTTGTCATTTGTTTGTGCAAAAATTATACCCTGAAAGTAATACAGGTATATGCACCAACTTCTCAAAGCCCAGATGAAGAGATGGAAACATTCTATGATGACAACTCCCAGATTATGGAAGAAGAAAAGACAACATATACTACAGTATACTCATAAGAGACTTCAATGCAAACATTGGGAAGTCGAAAAATGAAGAATCATGTATGGGAAAATTTGGAGTGGGAGAAAGGAATGAAAGAGGAGAAATGCTGGAAAATTTTGCTGAAATGTTTAAGATGAGAATAATGAACACATTTTTCCACAAAAGAACAGGGAGAAAATGGTCCTGGAGAAGCCCAAATAGAGAAACAAAGAATGAAATCGACTTCATTATAGCAGATAAGAATAACATGATCGCAAATGTCACAGTTATCAACAAAGTAAATATAGGTAGTGATCATAGAATGGTGGGTTGCACAGGTAGATTCAATTTAAGTAGTGAAAGAAAGAAGATGATTAAAGATAAAAAGAAATGCCCAATAATAGTAAACGAAAACAAAGGAGCCTTTCAGTTCGAAATAAGGAACAGATTTCAGGCTCTAAGTAATGCTGAATGCGACATTGATGAGCTGAATGACAGACTAACAAAAGTGCTAAGAGAATCAGTGGAAGTAGTAGGAAAACCTAATACAACCAAAGCCAAGAAATACTGTATTCAGAAAAGACATTCGAGCTTATGAAAAAACGAAAGGAAATGAAAGTAAAGGCAAAGAAAGACAAAATAAAATGAGCGGAATTAAATAAGCTTATCAACAAAAGGCAAAGAGAAGAAAAAAGAAAGAGAAACATGGATCAGATCAAAGAAACCATCAAAAATGGAAAAAGTCTGAAACAGGTCCGAAGTAAAATGGCACTAGGAAGCAAACAAATGACATTACTAAAAGACAAAAATGGTGAAATCAATAAATGCAGAGATAACATGGTGAAGAGAGTTGAAGAATTTTACAAAGAACTGTATGCATCAAAGACAGTAGTACCAATAGCTAACTTTTCAGTTGACACAAGGAAATACCTGAGATAACACCAAACGAAGTAAATATTTGTCTTAAAAATATGAAAAGAAGGAAGGCTCCAAGAGAAGATGGACTAGTAACAGATTTACTGTTGGATGCCGGAGTACAAGTACAAAATAGGCTTGCTCACTTATTTACCCACTGTATAAAACAGAAGAAAATTTCCAAAACATGGTGTAATGCAACAGTTATTTTACTCTACAAAAAAGGTGACTCAAAAGATCTTAGTAACTATTGACCCATTAGCTTATTATCAGTCATTTACAAACTCTTCACTAAAGTCCTTATGAACAGAATAACAACAATTTTGGAGGAAAACCAACCTCGTGAACAGGCAGGATTCCGAAGCACGTATTCGACCACTGATCATCTACACACAATGAATCAGGTAACTGAAAAAACTACAGAATATAATAAACCACTGTGCTTAGGTTTTGTTGATTATGAAAAGACTTTTGATTCAGTGGAGCACATAGCAATTATAAATTCACTGAAAAAAGAAGGAGTGAATGGGAACATTGTAAAACTGCTCGAAAACATATATACAGAGGGAACTGCTACAGTTAAATTACGCAAGGACTCGGAAAAAATTAAGATTGAGAAGGGCGTGCATCAGGGAGATACAATTTCACCAAAATTATTTACAGCATGCCTAGAAAGTATTTTCAGAAAGCTAGATTGGGAAAACAGGACGGAACATAGATGGAGAAAAGCTAAACCACTTAAGATTTGCAGATGACATTGTCCTAATCTCAGAAACAGCGGAGGCATTGCAAGAAATGTTAATGACCTGAACAGAGAAAGTCTGAAAGTAGGGCTGAAGATGAACCGGAGTAAAACTAAAGTAATGTTTAATCCGCAAACACCAAAGAGCGTCATCAGAATAAGCGATGAAATTACTGAAGAAGTTGAGGAGTACAACTACTTGGGACAAGTACTAAAATTAACAAAAGATCATGATAGCGAAATAAAAAGACGCATTACAATTGGATGGAAAGCTTTCGGTAAACATAGAGACATTATGAAAAGTAGCTTGCCAGTTTATATGAAACGAAAAGTATATAACGAATGTACAATTCTAGCTATGATGTATGGTTGAGACCTGGAAACTGACAAAATCAATGGAAAATAAATTAATCCGTTTTCAGGGGGCAATGGAAAGGTCAATGTTGGGAATATCTCTAAGAGACAGGGAGAGATCAACTTGGATGAGAAAGCAGACTAAAGTAAAGGATATTATAGAAGTTTAAAAGAACAGAAATGGAAGTGGGCGGGCCATATAGCAAGAATAAGGGATAGCCGACGGAGCAAGATGCTGACTGACTGGACACCAAGAGATTGTAAGTGTAGCAGAAAAAGGCCAGACAGGAGGTGGAGAGATGAGATAGAGAAATTTGCAGGGAAAGCGTGGCAAAGATTGGCTCAGTCAATGAATTTGTGGAAAAGGTTGGGGGAGGCCTTTGTTCAGCAGTGGATTAATTATGGCTGATGATGATGATGATACATATGTATGTATGGACAATGAATACGATATATATATATACAGTAAAACCTTGATATAATGGACTTCAATAGAACGGAGTTCACTTTTATTGGACTCCAGGAGCTATCGGACTAAACTCCTATACAGGTAAGCCCTTAATTCATGCGAGGGTTAGGTTCCCAGACCCTTCGCGTATGTGGTAAATTCGCGTATATGTTCTGCCCTTGTGTGCACATAATTACGCATGTCTATACGTATATTACATCTGAATAATACTGTTTATGCACTACATACACCTTATAAACTAGCATAAAGTATTAAAAACAAAAATGTAACAACAAATTTAAAACTGAAACCTGACAAGCACAGGCGTAGGTGGAGACACTTCAGCAGTCTGGTGCACTAGCCCTCACTGCCTCCCGTATACTACATTCTGCCTTCTTTATTGTATGAACAGTTGACTCATTCACTCCAAACATGCGGTTACAAGACAATTCACATGCGTAGGTGGAGACACTTTAGCAGTCTGGTGCACTAGCCCTCACTGTCTCCCACTGCTACGTTCTCCTTCTTTATTGTATGAACAGTTGACTCACCCCAAACATACGGTTCTGAGACAATTCACCATCAAGTCAATTCGCCGTCAAAACATGGACAATTCCCCGTCATTCTATTAATATACTTATTATTGATTAATTAATACTTTAATAACTAATTTTCAGGGGGACTTTATAACTCATATAAGTAAAAAAACTAGTGTACTGTACTTGCTAAATAAACTGGTATGTAAATAAATGACGGGGAATCGTCCTGACAGAGAATTGTCGCCGACATTCCTCCCTGAAGTCTGTCCAACACTTTAACTTTCTCTGTCAGCAACATCACTTTACAAGTCAGTTTTGGTGTGTTACCACATTCATCACTAGCACTACACTTATGCCCCATGTTGACAGACAAGGCAAGCAATTACTGGAAGGCAGAAAAATAAGCCACAAATAACGATTTGCAAGTCATGCATGGTTCGACCTATCGGCTCCCACACACACATACACACACACACATACATATATGTGTGCACACGGGCAGCAGGTAGGCATTTTTTATACTTTATTTATTTCTCTTGTATATTGAAATTACTTATTTGAATACTATAATTTTGTTTTAATTATTGTATGAAAAATTCGTGGATAACCGAAATCGCGTGAAAAAAGTTCGCGTGAATTAAGGGATTACCTGTATATCGGAAAAAGTCTGATAAAGCCAGAAGCAGTCTGGACTGCCTGACCACTTCAGCTATGTTCACCACAAAAAAGTAAATAAAAGACATGTTTATCAGTGTACAATACAGTATTATTTTATATATTACACCATTTGATTAATGTAGTGAAGTTATATCACAGTAGAGTACAGGCATTACTCGATTTACAATGTTTCGGTTTACGATATTTCGCTACAACAATAATAGAAAAGTTCCACCCCAAAATCCAATTTACAATACTTTTCCCACTATAACAATATTGCCATCGGGAAGCACCAGGCACACGCAAGGTGACCGTCACTTGTCTCATGCAAGATGGCAGCCCCTGCATGCAGCAAATTGTTATGGTTCAGGTCCCACCAAACCCTTCAAGGCCCTGTCTTTTAAACTTGTACATGTGTGCCCCCCCTGTCGTCACCTCTCAGCCAAACATCATACTACAGTAGACATCGTGTAGCATCAGGCCAACTTTACGCAAATGTGATTACTGTACTGTATTGTGTTGTTGCAACGATTTACTGTACGTGAGTAACTCTGCCTGTACTCGTGTGACAGTGTTTCTTTTGGTGAATTACTGTACAGTACTGTGGATTTGTGTACCCAGTGGTAAGGTCAGTGCCAGTGGAGGCCCCAGTGCTAAGGGTGGTGCAGGTATGGGCCCCAGTGCTAAGGTTGGTGTTATGGGTAGTGCAGGTGAGCGCCACAGTGTTACGGGTGGTGCAGGTGGGCGCCACAGTGCTATGGGAGGTGGTAAGAAGCATCGGGCAAGTGAGGGCAATGATGGCCTGTCTAAGAGGGTGAGGTGTTCACTCTCCCTAGATGTTAAGTTGGACATTGTTAGGAGGAACAGGAATGGCCAAGGCCCCGGCAAGATTGCCAGTCCCCTCAAGCTCCCTCAGTCGACTGTCTCAACTGTCCTAGAAAATATGGCGGCTGTACTTGCAGCAAGTGAGACTGCTTCCACAATGGAGGCCAAGAGGATCATCAAGGTCAGGGATCCCTGTATGGAGGAGATGGAGAGCCTCCTGCAGCTGTGGGTGGAGGACAAGACCCGTCGAAAGGCGCTGCTCTCAATGTCCATCATCACATCAAGGCCCTTTCACTGTGAGAGACAGTGAGGAAGAAGGCTGTGGAGAAGCCAAAGGACAATTTTAAGGCCAGTTCTGGGTGGTTTGTCCACTTCAAGAACTGGGCTGGCCTTAAGGGACTGACCCTGCATGGTGAGGCAGCGAGTGCAGACGTTGAGGCCGCCGCCAGTTTCCCCGACCTACTGCAACAACAAATCACAAGAGAGGGCTATAGCCCCAAACAGGTGATTAACTTTGACAAAACCAGGCTATTTTGGAAAAGGATGTCAAAGAAGACCTACATCTTTCAAGAGAAGAAGAAGGCATCAAGTTTCAAGGGATCTAAGAACAGAGTTACACTCCTGTTTGGGGCTAATGCCGAGGGAGACCTAAACCTGAAGCCCCTGATGGTGTATCACTGGGAGAACCCAAGGACCTTGGCTGGGTTTGTCAAGAAGCTGGGGGTTATTTGGAAAGCCAACCCAAAAGCCTGGCTTACCATCAGCCTCTGCCAGAACTACGTCTCTGGCTATCTGTCAGGGGTGCTGAAGGAGTATGCCTCTCGTTGCAACATGGCCAATCGGTTCCTTCTCTTGGTGGACAACGCCCCCGGTCATCCTCCAGTCATGCAGGAATGGGCTGACAACATCGAAGTGATGTTTTTACCACCAAACACCAACTCTGTTCTACAACCAATGGATCAGGGTATGATTGCTGCCATTAAGGCACGTTACCTCCGCCTCATCATGGAGCAATTGATGCGGGCCATAGATACAGATGCCAAGGTGACAGTGAGGGGCTTTTGGAAAGGATACAACATCAAGGCAGCCATTGAGAACATTATGCTGGCTTGGAAGGAGGTGACGCCACAGACACTCAACTCAGCTCGGAAAAAAGTTTGGCTTGAGTGTGTGCACTCCTTCCCTGGCTTTTCCTCACACACTTCAGCATCATCTGTTGGGGATATCTGTGGGCAAATTCTGTCCCTGTCTCATACAGCGGGCTTCCATGAGGTTGATGAGGAAGACGTCGAGGAACTGCTACAGAGCCACGCAGAAGAACTGTCAAATGAGGAGCTCCTCCAAATTCAAGAACAGATAAACTCGGTATACAATAAGGTATGACCTGAAGTAACCTCATGGTAAAATGAGTAATGACTGTACCGCAATGGTAGTCCAAACAGTTTAAAAACCGTTCATGCAATCCGGACTAATGTCTGATATATCGGAAAAAGTCAGGATTACCAGGGGGAAGTATGGATGTCGCTTTCATTGGAATTTCACATTTTTCAGAATGGTTTGGGCCCAAATTAGTCTGTTATAGTGAGGTCATACTGTGTGTGTGTGTGTGTGTGTGTGTGTATATATATATATATATGTATATATATATATATATATATATATATAAATATACATATATATATATATATATATATATATATATATATATATATATACAGTATATAAATAAAAAATATATGGTTGGTAAGGGTGCTCACCATCCACTCACTCAATGTAGTGCTGCGCTCGGGTGTCCGCTCTTTCCTCTCCTCCATCTTTCTTTCCTTCCATCCTCCTATGTCTTTCATTCCTTCATTCTTTCCTTGTCCTTCTGCCTACGGGTGACTTTACACTTCCTCTTCTGTCTTCCGTTCCTTCATTCATTCCTCTTCCTTCTGCCTGTGGGTGACTATACATTGAGTGACAAACCAAATGATTTCCTGTACACCAGGAAACCATTTACTACGCTGGGTGGTAACCATATAGCCAAATTTTGGCGCCCGGTGGTTTAGTGGGTATGTACAGCGCTCCAATTGGATTAAGCTGGTAAAGGTTTATATCAAACAGATGGTTGGGGTTTATTGCTCACATAATGCCACTCAGGGATGAGTGAGGCTTGTCACTCTCATCTTAAATGTCAAGACCAACTTGCCTAGCCACGGGCTCGTACACTTCTCATGGGGCAACATAGGATTGGATGGTGAATGAATGAATATATAATTATATATACTGTATATACTGTATATATACAGGTAACTCGCACGAAACACGATCTCACGGAACGCGCTCGCAATTATACACGGTAAGGGCTGGGATACATATAAGTCAATGTAAGATTAAAAAAACCATCATGAAAACTACAAATTAACGCAGGAGAGGCCTTTGAAAGATCAAATCTTCGAACGTCACCGCACCGCGCGGTTTGTTTTGATTACGTGACGATCTAGGCAGGAAATTATTCAGTCAGTGAGACATTCCCGAGTACAGTGGCACAGTATTTGTAAGTTAAATATTTACAGTACTGTACTGTTCTGGTAAGTTTATGTGCAACTTAAAGTACTATTAAATAACGTTAAAGCAAGAAATAAAGTCTTATAACCAGTTTACCTGATAGGCGTCAGAATATTGCCTTTTTTATTTGTTCGTTTTTTCCACAGTACTGTACAGTATTTGTAAGTTAAATATTTACTGTTCTCGTATGTACTGTACTTGTAAGCACTTAAATAAAGTTAAATCATTGAATAAAGCCTTGTAACCAGTTAACCCGAATTATATGATTACCCATGATCGGCGTCGGAATATTGCCTTTTTTGTTTGTTCGTTAAACTCTTACTGTACTGCTTTTCTACAGTACTGTATTTATAAGTTTAATATTTACTGTTCTGGTATGTACTTGTAAGCAATTAAACCATTAAATAAAGCCTTGTAACCAGTTAACCTGATTTATATGATTACCCATGATCGGCGTCGGAATATTGCCATTTTTGTTTGTTCGTTAAAGACTTATAATCAGAGAAAAATACATTTTTGTCTTGGTATCTTTACCTATTTGCTCAGGTTTGCTGTAATGGTTTGGATCATTTGATGCAATGTAATTTGTAGAAAACTGTGAAAACTTACGGGAAGTGAACGAAAATCTGGGACATGAGACTGACCTTGACTTCACCCTCTCATGTATCATCTGTCAGTTCACCACCTGCTATCGTGAGGAGTGGATGTACGATTTTTTCGCTCGTGGCCATGCCTAACCACACATAGTTACACCCATTATCTCGACCCAGACAGAAAATACAACCTTTTCCCTCCCTTGCAAAACACAAACAACCACCCTGTTTACGAGACAACAATATATATTGCGAAAATAACAAGGTAAAATGATAAAGATGAACGTAAAATGATAGAGAAAGATGAATATGTTATGACGGAAGAAGTACGTTTTCCCCGTCTGTAAACGTATTTATTTCTGCTTTGTATCTGTATTCGTAATAATTAGACTTATTGTTAGTTCTGAAACTGCATTACGATTCTATTTTTAGCCATTCTCGTGGTGTGGGAGCTGGAAGTTGTGACACAACTTCCTTATTGCTAATCGGACTGACCCTCCACTTTATTCTCCCGTGGCAGAGTCTAGCCTTGGAGGACATGCAGTTTTCTCATTTAGGACTGAAAATTCAACTCTTTCGCTCCCTTTTCCAAGCATGGGCACAATGATAACATAAAAAATAACTCGAAACTACCATAAACATACATCAAAAAGGTGAAAATGTATTCATAAATTTTTTTTTTTTTTCCAGCCATTCCTAACAGATTATGTACTGAAATCATTCGATATCACAGTACTGCATTTCTAAGTTAAGTATGTAGTGTTCTGGTATGTACCTGTAAGTTAAAGCACTGGTACCAGTTAACCTGATTTATATGATTACCTATATGATCGGCGTCGGAATGTTTCCTTGTGTTTACGTACAGTATTTGTGTGTTGAAGTTTTGCTCTGGAGTACTGTATTTGTGAGTTATAACATTAAATAAATCTTCTAACCACTTAAAGTGCTTTCTAGTGATTACCAGTGACAGATAAGAGCAAAACAACACATTTGGCAGGTCTAGGGAGCAAAATACGGAGTAGTTTAAATATACGCGATTTCGCACCTAACACGGCACGGTAGGAACGAAACCCACATGTTCCGTGCGAGTTACCTGTATACTGTATATACATGTACTGTGAAATTTCGATATAATGGACTTTAATAGACCAGAATTTGTTTTTATCGGTCTCGAGTAGCTATTGGACTAAATTCCTATGTATTGGAAAAAGTTCGATAAAGTCAGAATCAGTTCGGACTGCCTGACCACTTCAGCTATGTTCACCACAATAAGGTAATAAAAGGCATGTTTATCAGTGTACAGTACAGTATATTTATATATATTAAACCATTTGATTAATGTAGTGAAGTTATAACACAGTACAGTACTGCAATGGTAATCAAAACAATTTAAAAACCGTTCATCCGATCTAGAATAATGTCCGATATATCGGAAAAGGTCCGGATGTCGCCTTTATCAGAATTTCGCATTTTTCGGAAAGGTTTAGGCCCCAATTAGTCCGTTATAATGAGGTCTTACTGCATATATATATATATATACAGGTAAGCTCTTAATTCAAGCGAGGGTTAGGTTCCCAGACCCTTTGCGTATGTGGTAATTCCGCGTATATGTTCTGCCCTTGTGTGCACATAATTACGCATGTCTATACGTATATTACATCTGAATAATACTGTTTATGCACTACATACACCTTATAAACTAGCATAAAGTATTAAAAACAACAAAAATGTAAGAAATTTAAAACCGAAACCTGACAAGCACAGGCGTAGGTGAGACACTTCAGCAGTCTGGTGCACTAGCCCTCACTGCCTCCCGTATGCTACATTCTGCCTTCTTTATTGTATGAACAGTTGACTCATTCACCCCAAACATGCGGTTACAAGACAATTCACAGGCGTAGGTGGAGACACTTTAGCAGTCTGGTGCACTAGCCCTCACTGTCTCCCATTGCTACGTTCTCCTTCTTTATTGTATGAACAGTTGACTCACCCCAAACATACGGTTCTGAAACAATTCACCGTCAAAACATGGACAATTCCCTGTCATTCTATTAATATGCTTATTACTGATTAATTAATACTTTAATAACTAATTTTCAGGGGGATTTTATAACTCATATAAGTAAAAAACTAGTGTACTGTACTTGCTAAATAAACTGGTATGTAAATAAATGACGAGGAATCGTCCTGACGGAGAATTATTGCCGACATTCCACCCTGAAGTTTGTCCAACACTTTAACTTTGTCAGTGACACCACTTTACCAGCCCGCTTTGGTGTGCTACCACATGCATCACTAGCACTACGCTTAGGCCCCATGTTGGCAGACAAGGCAAGCAATCACTGGAAGGCAGAAAAATAAGCCACAAATAACAATTCTCAATCTCGAGTCACGCATGATTCGAACGTTGGATTCAAACTGACTGTGTGGTGTGTGGTAGACCGACCTCCCAGGCTCCCACACACACATACACACACACACACACATACATATATGTGTGCACACGGGCAGCAGGTAGGCATTTTTTATATTTTATTTATTTCTCTTGTATATTGAAATTACATATTTGAGTACTATACTTTTGTTTTAATTATTGTACGAAAAATTCGTGGATAACCGAAATTGCGTGAAAAAAGTTCGCGTGAATTAAGGGATAACCTGTATATATATATATATATATATATATATATATATATAGATAGATATATACACAGTAATCCCTCCAACATCCGACGTAATAGAGCCATAGGCAGGTCTGGATAGTGGTCCTGTCCGGATATTGGGACCCAGCTTATGGACTTGTACTTATGGACCCTAACTCAGAGAAACACCTATACAACTCCCTCTGGACATTCATAGCACCTATTTAAGATCCAAATCACAACAATAAGGCACATAAAAGACTGAAATAAATGCAAAAGAAGCATAAAATGAGAGTTTTGAGGTAGATTCATAAAATATTCAACATTCTGGGTACTTATAAGTCCCTGGCTCCTGGACTGGTACAGGTAACTCGCACGGAACACGTGGGTTTCTTTCCTACCGTGCCGTGTTAGGTGCGAAATCGCGTATATTTAAACTACTTCGTATTTTGCTCCCTAGACCTCCCAAATGTGTTGTTTTGCTGTTATCTGTCACTGGTAATCACTAGAAAGCACTTTAAGTGGTTAGAAGGTTTATTTAATGTTATAACTCACAAATACAGTACTCCACAGCAAAACTTCAACACACAAATACTGTACGTAAACACAAGGAAACATTCCGACGCCGATCATTGGTAATCATATAAATCAGGTTAACTGGTACCAGTGCTTTAACTTACAAGTACATACCAGAACAGTACATATTTAACTTAGAAATGCAGTACTGTGGTATCGAATGATTTCAGTGCATAAGCTGTTAGGAATGGCTGGAAAAAAAAAAAAATGTTATGAATATATTTTCACCTTTTTGATATATGTTTATGGTAGTTTCGAGTTATTTTTTACGTTATCGTTGTGCCCATGCTTGGAAAAGGGAGCGAAAGAGTTGAATTTTCAGTCCTAAATGAGAAAACTGCACGTCCTCCAAGGCTAGACTCTGCCACGAAAGAATAAAGTGGAGGGTCAGTCCGATTAGCAATAAGGAAGTTGTGTCACAACTTCCAGCTCCCACACCACGAGAATGGCTAAAAATAGAATCGTAATGCAGTTTCAGAACTAACAATAAGTCTAATTATTACGAATACAGATACAAAGCAGAAATAAATACATTTACAGACAGGGAAAACGTACTTCTTCCGTCATAACATGTTCATCTTTCTCTATCATTTTACGTTCATCTTTATCATTTTACCTTGTTATTTTCGCAATATATATTGCTGTCTCGTAAACAAGGTGGTTGTTTGTGTTTTGCAAGGGAGGAAAAAGATTGTATTTTTTGTCTGGGTCGAGATAATGGGTGTAACTATGTGTGGTTAGGCATGACCACGAGCGAAAAAATCGTACATCCACTCATCACGATAGCAGGTGGTGAACTGAGTGACAGATGATACATGGGAGGGTGACGTCAAGGTCAGTCTCATGTCCCAGATTTTCGTTCACTTACCGAAAGTTTTCACAGTTTTCTACAAGTTGCACTGCATCAAATGATCCAAACCATTACAGCAAACCTGAGCAAATAGGTAAAGATACCAAGACAAAAATGTATTTTTCTCTTATTGTAAGTCTTTAACGAACAAACAAAAAAGGCAATATTCCGACGCCGATCATGGGTAATCATATAAATTAGGTTAACTGGTTACAAGGCTTTATTTAATGCTTTAACTGCTTACAAGTACGTACCAGAACAGTAAATATTTAACTTACAAATACAGTACTGTAGAAAAGCAGTACAGTAAGAGTTTAACGAACAAACAAAAAATGCAATATTCCGACGCTGATCATGGGTAATCATATAATTCAGGTTAACTGGTTACAAGGCTTTATTTAATGATTTAACTTTATTTAAGTGCTTTCAAGTACAGTACATACGAGAACAGTAAATATTTAACTTACAAATACTGTACAGTACTGTGGAAAAAACGAACAAATAAAAAAGGCAATATTCTGACGCCTATCAGGTAAACTGGTTATAAGACTTTATTTCTTGCTTTAACGTTATTTAATAGTACTTTAAGTTGCACATAAACTTACCAGAACAGTACAGTACTGTAAATATTTAACTTACAAATACTGTGCTACTGTACTCGGGAATGTCTCACCCACTGAATAATTTCCCGCCTAGATCGTCACGTAATCAAAACAAACCGCGCGCTGTGGTGACGTTCGAGGATTTGATCTTTCAAAGGCCTCTCCTGCGTTAATTTGTAGTTTTCATAATGGTTTTTTAATCTTACGTTGTCTTATATGTATCCCAGCCCTTACCGTGTATAATTGCGAGCGCGTTCCGTGAGATCGTGTTCCGTGCGAGTTACCTGTACTTATGGACCCTAACCTAGCCTAACTCAGAAAAACACCTTCCTACTGCACATGCATAGCTCCTAACACCCTATTCACACCAATAAAGGACATTAAAGAGTGAAATGAGGTGTTTGAGGTAAGTACAGTAATCCCGCATATTTCGCGGTAGTTACGTTCTTGTAACCCCCGCGAAAAGTCAATTCCGCGAATACTCTATTAACAATTGAATCTTGCACTTGTGTCCACCATGTTGCCCATCACACAGTCCATGTCCATACTGATTGCGAGACAATTCGCCGTCAGACAATTCCCCGTCAAAACATGGACGATTCCCCTTCAGAACAATTCGCACCCTGGACGATTCCCCGCCATTCTATAAACATACTAATTAATACTTTTATAAATATACTTAATATTAATTAATCAGTACTTTAATAACTATATTTCAGGGGGATCCAGCAAAGTCTATTTTCAGTAGCGTAGGTTCTGGATATTATTTATTAGTTGCACCTTTAGTCAATAATTAACTTGTTTCTTCCTCGCTGTAGTCGCCTTTGAATTATATTCTAACGTCACCCATAGCTATCTTCATTAATGAAGGCGAATTGTCTTGTGTTTGTTGTGACTGCGAATTGTCCCGAAACCTCCATACTCATCCCAAAATACCTTCTTACAAGATTGAAAGCACATACTCCATTATGAAGGAAAAACGTAAACACCATATTGTAATACACAATTATCTACACATTTATTCACAAAACAGTACAAAATAAAAAGATGCATTAACTGATGATAGCAAACACTCGCACGGTCGTTTCTTAGCTTGTCCAGTAACACAATTTTCTCTGCTAAGGTCATAACTTTTCTTGATCGTTTTGTCACTTTGGAGTTCTTACTAATTGTATTATTAGCTTTTGGTGAGGCTGGCTTACGTCCTGGGGACATGTGGAAAGCAAGTGGGAGGCAAGAGGCTCGTATCATAGTGCGGTTACAAGTACACCAGACACGTAAGGCAGTCAGGCGTGGACTGAAGACTGCGAGGCAGAAAGCAGTGTTGCCATATCCAAACAACGAAATTATGCTAGGGCAATGAAAAAATTATGCTAGATTGAGCAAATTTGTTCCAAGTAAAAAATGAATTATGCTAACTTGAAGCTAAATGATAAAATTCTATACATATTCGTGCAACATATTAATTATGTATTGTTTACTTTGAAAATATTAAAATGAACCTACATACAGTAAGAGGATAAATATCGGTTTTCTGCCCATACTGCTTTTTCCCACGAAACTTACGTTTTTCTGATGGATTTTGATGTGATTCATTCGATTTTGTGCATCATTTCCGTCGGAAATAACCAGATTTTGAGATATGACCCCCCCCATCCCCCTGCAATAATGGGGGATCTTTGGGGAATCGGGGGTTATAGGGAGGGGGGGAAACACAGAAAATGGTCATTTCCGACTGAAATGAAGCTGAAAATCGAATGAATCATACCAAAAGCCATCGGAAAAACCTAGGTTTCATGGGTAAAGTACAAAGCTCAAACTTATCCTAACCTAACCTAACCGAACCAAACCGAACCTAACCTAACCTAATCCAACCTAACCTAACCTAATCCAACCCAACCAAGCCCAAACTGAAAGTAACCAACTATTCACACATCTTACCTTATTCCTCTCTCTCTCTCTGATTTGTAGCTTTTATAAAATTATTCCAAAAATATTCCATTCCATTCTAAATTATGCTAGAATGATTCTAAAACTTCTAATATGCTAAAAAATATTCCAGACTTGAAAATTTGATCAAAATTATGCTAAAAGAATAAAATTATGCTAGATATGGTAACACTGGCAGAGGGGCCGCGGGAAAGGGACAGAGGGTGGCGTGAGTTTACCGCGCTACAATTGGAAGCTGCGGGAATTTCAAATTTTTTGTTTTCTGTATATTCAAGGATATTTTTGTTGAACTTATTAATGCTAAGAAAATCCGCGAGAGGGCAAAACCGTAGACAAAAATCCGCAAAAAATGCGGGATTACTGTATAGTATGGAAAAAAGTACAGTACAGTATGAAACATTCTGCCTACTTACAGCAAGTCCATGGCCATCTCGATGAATAACCGCCTCCTCTCGGACTCTGACAGTAAGAAGGATATCCTGAAGCACTTCCAGTACACTGTTCATGAAGTCTTGCACTGAACTTAGTCAATCGCACTCAGAAGTCCGTTCTGTTCACAGTGCGCACTCTTGTCTAACTTATGCTCCATTGTAACTAAGTGTTGCACTCTGCACTTTAACTTTTCATACTCTTCTAACCATTTTCTAAAGCAAAAACAAACAAGTCTATTTAAGTTAAATGTTGTTTCAAAATTGTATTCTCAATCACAACTGTAAATCCTTAACACAACATGCTGTTTTTTTTAATGCACAACACTGTAAATTCCTGTGTGGTCTAGTGGAGCAGTTCTTGCTGTTTAATCACTGTCAGAGTCCAAGAGTATCACTGGCAGGTGACCTAGGGGTGCGTCGTTGGGTCATGGTGATGGCGTACCCACTGCAGACGACCCTGAAGACAGACGCAAACTCACGTCGAGCAGTGACTCCACCGTGGCTGATGTGCTGGGCTGTGTCTCGGAGCATGAGGGCCTGTCTTGGGGAGGCAACGGAGTGGAGCCAGGGCTGGGCACAGCGGGGGTCACAGGCCTGAAAAAACTGTCAATCGTTGATTGATGCAAGGAATGACGATTCTGACGACTGATGATGTGCTGCCTGAAAGCAAGCACTTCCTCCACAAGTCCCAAGGGCCCCATCTCCCTGTCGCAGTCCGGGTGTTCCAGGTAGTCGAGAACGAACTCTAGGTGTTCCTGTAGTGTGCTCAGCTTGGGTATGGCTGGAGTAGTGTCATGCTGAGAGGAGTCTGCATCATCGTTGCCGTCCTCGTCAGAATCTTCAAGCTGGGTACTGACACCTGCAACTGAAGATGTGATCTCGATATCAGACAATGTCTGATACCCAGGATCGCCCTCGTCGTCATCCAACCACTCACGCACATCGTCCACATCAACATCGTCGCCATGCGTACGTAGCCGTGCATGGAAGTCATCCACGTCAAAACCTAGAAAATCGTACTCCACATCCGTTCCGAGAAGCAGACGAGACCAACCATTGTCTAGAGTCTTGACAGGGACTTCCTTCCATGCACTGGCCCAGTTGTAGATTGCAGACTTGATGTTGTAGCAGCGAAGGCTTTCCAAAGTCTGCTGGCCTCGCATGTCCCGTCTCTCCCTGCGCTCGTCCTCGTCCTCAAGAACAACCATCACCTCGTCCAGGAACTTCCGGCGGTATAGGCGCTTTGTTGCCACGATCACTCCTTGGTCCATTGGTTAGATGAGAGCAGTCGTATTAGGTGGCAGAAACATGCACCTAATCCGGCCATTCTCAGCCACCAAGTCCTTGTCGCACGGGTGGGCAGGTGCATTGTTGAGGAGAAGGAGGGCCTTTACCTGGTCGCGCGGGATTCCCGGTGTTTTCGTCTGGTAATTGATGACCTCCTTGACGAAGTGGCGGTGGAACCAGTCTTTGAAGATCTGGGCTGTAAACCATGCCTTCAAAGAATGGTACCAGACGACAGGAAGGACATCCATCACCCCATGAAGACACCGAGGATGCTTTGCACGGCCAACAATAACGGGCTTGAGCCGGTGCATGCCGTTAGCACTGGCACAACACAAAGCAGATATCCGTTGCTTGGAGAGCTTGCGGCCAGGTACACGCTTCTCCGTCTCCTCGGCTAGAGTGTTCGTTGCCAAAGAGCGATAGAATAAACCAGTTTCGTCAGCATTGTAGACTTGACCAAGAGTAAGGCCCTCCCTGTAGATCAAGCCCTTCACCTTGTGCCGAAACTCGTTAACTCCAACCTCGTTAGCGTCCAAAGCTTCGCCATGAGCTTTACGGTTCGTAAGGCCATGCCGTAACTTGAACGCGAAAAGCCAACCCTCGGATGCCTTGAAGTCTAGGGCGTCGTGAAGCCTGGCGAACTTCTCAGCAGCAGCCTTCAGCTCCGTTCCACATACCATCACACCAGCAGCACGTTGCTGTCAATGCCAAATCAACGTGGAACGGTCGATTTCAGCAAACTTGGGAGTAAACATCACCTTCCTCTCCACGTTGCGTTTGCTTCTCAACGAGAAGTCAGCCGTATACTGCATGAGTTTGTCTGGGGATCTCTCGATATCGAACAAAGTAGATCAGGCCAGGTTGAACTCGCGGAGGATGCGGGAAGACCACCACCCCGCATCTACTTTCTCCAATATCTCCCGTTTCTTCTCCAGAGTCAACACCACTCTCTTCCTCTTCTTAGGCGGTGGGGCCATCATCACACACACTAATACGAGGCCCGAGAGCAGCAGGAGTGCCTGCAGCAGGTAAGGAACCACCTCAAAAGCGAGCACGTGGGGGGGGGGGTATTGGATCCCGGGATGATTATGTCCAGTTAGTGGGGATGTTCGGATATTAGAGGGATTAATATATATATATATATACACACACAGTAAAATCTCAATTTTCGACAGGTTAGAATTCGATGAATCAAATTTCGATGCATTTTGGAGTGGTCTGCCTACCTTACTTTTCGATCCATATTCGCGAATTTCAATGCTCTCAGAGCCAGACTCCAACCAAAACAAGCAGAGATAATATGTTTAATGCTAACCAAAATGCTAGAAGTGAAGAAAAATTATGAGAAGAAGTATGAACCTAACATAATATTGTATGTAACATGTGCTCTCAGGGCCAGACTCCAACCAAAACAAGCAAAGATAATATTTTTTATGCAAACCAAAATGCTAGAAGTGAAGGAAAATTATAAGAAAAAGTATGAGCCTAACCATATGTGGACATGCATTTCACTGCAATTTAGTTGTATGTATTTTCTTTGCAACTTACCTGTTTCAAAATGGAAAGCAAGAATGGTTCATTGGGTAGCAGTGGTAATGTATGAGAGCAGCCTGGCACCTCTAAATCTTTGCAGCCAAAGGAGATATGGAAGTTCAGGAAAGGGCAGAAATACACCAAGTATACACTTGCTGACAGTATGGCAATACAATGCAGAACTACAGTTACTTCATCACAATTATAGTTCATCAAGTTTACAAGGGGTGTGGGCAAAAAATCATGATTATAGGTAGTTAGGTTTGGAGGCCCCGGACCCAAACTAATTTTTCCATAAGAAGTTCAGTTTAAATTTCAATGTTTTAAATTTAAATGCGATTTTTGGGTACATATGTCCATCAAAATTTTAGATTTTACTATATATATACAGTAATCCCTCCAATATCCGACGTAATAGGGCCATAGGCAGGTCCGGATAGTGGTCCTGTCCGGATATTGGGCCCCAGCTTATGGACTTGTACTTATGGACCCTAACTCAGAGAAACCCCTATACAAGTCCCTCTGGACATGCATAGCACCTATTTAAGACCCAAATCACACCAATAAGGGACATCAAAGACTGAAATAAATGCACAAGAACCATAAAATGAGGTTTTAGAGGTGAGTTTATACAATATTAAACATTCTGGGTACTTACAAGTCCCTGGCTCCTAAACTGGTTTGAACCTCCAGTTTACAGTCCACAGTTAACCCTCTGCACTCTAAATTCTAATTTCTTAACACTGCACAACACTGTAAATTCCTGTGTGTTCTAGTGGCAAGGTATTGCAGTTTATTCACTGTTTATTCACAAAAAACAAGCACCTGTGGCTTGCACTGCTATGAGCATCTGCTCTCAATTGGAGTTAGGCTGTGACTGTTGATGATGGCGGGGTAACAGAGTTGCCAGATTGCAACGGCCACATTACCAATCTCCTCAACTTTCATTACCAAATTTAACTTTTCATTACCAAATTCATAAAGCTAGCATTTATTCTTCACTAATTATATATACAAGTGGAAATACATGTAATCACTCTCCTTATAATTAACACCATGTTGATTATTTTCACGCTATGTAGGGTAGCAGATTAATCAGAGAGAGCAAACAATCCACCATCTCCATCCTGTGTATCCTCATACATGTGAAAAATTCATTTGGGAATGCATTATTCTGATTCATTACCAAACGAATTTTTCATTACCAAATTGGCCCACACTTGGTAATGAAAAATACCAAATGGCAACCCTGACAGGGGAGGGGGAAGGGGGGAGGAAGGAAGGGGTGAAGGGACCATGGTGTAACAGGTATTCGGCGCCAGGCGGCAATTTCAAATTACGGGTGGGAAAAAAGTCAGATTTTTTTTAATCTTTTGCATTTTTGGCCCATTTTGGGAATATTGGATCCCAGGATGATTACGTCCGGTTAGTGGGGATGTTCGGATATTGGGCGTTCGGATATTAGAGGGATTACTGTGTATATATATATATATATATATATATATATATATATATACAGTATATTGATGGAGTGTGTGGTGAAATGCTGAAGCATGGGGGAGAAATAGCAGTAGAATGGATGTGGAAGATGTGTAGATTGGCCTGGGAGGAAGGCAGAGTCCCGGAGGATTGGAAGTCAGGTATAATTATTCCCTTGTACAAAAGGAAAAGGGGAAAAAGAAGTGTGTGGTAATCATAGGGGCATTTGTCTTCTTAGTATAACAGGAAAAGTGTATGGTAGGATACTTATTGACAGAGTTAGAGAAGGAACAGAGGAATTAGTTGGAGAAGAACAGGGAGGTTTTAGGAAGGGAAGAGGTTGTGTAGATCAGATATTCATTCTTAGATCTTTAGTGGATAAGTTTCTGGAGAAGGGAAAGAAGTTGTATGCGGCTTTCATGGATCTGGAGAAAGCATAGGACAGGGTGGATAGACAAGGATTGTGGAAAGTATTAAGAATATATGGAGTAGATGGGAAGTTGCTGAATGCTGTGAAGAGTATGTATGATGGTGCGAAGGCTGCAGTGCGTGTGGATGGTGAACTAAGTGAATTTTTCTCTTTGAAGGTTGGGTTGAAACAGGGATGTGTTATGTCTCCATGGTTGTTCAATCTGTACATGGATGGGGTAATAAAAGAGGTACAAGGTAGGGTAGTGGATGTTGGAGTGGCCCTGGTGAGAGAGGATAGTGTTTGGAAACTCCCTGTACTGTTGTTTGCAGATGATACTGTGTTGAGTGACGACGAAGGGGAGCTGCAAGGCTTGGTGGATGAGTTTGGGAGAGTGTGTAAGAAATGGAATCTAAAGGTGAATGTAGGGAAGAGTAAAGTGATGGTCTTTGAGAGAGGTGAAGTCAGTGAATGTACAGCGAGGTTGGATGGTGAGGAAATGGAAAATGTGAGTATGTTTAAGCACTTGGGTAGTGTGATGAGTAAGGATGGAGGTTTGGAGGGTATAGTGCTTGAAAGGGTACAGCAGGGAAGAAAGGTTGCTGGTTCCTTGAAAGCAGTGATAAGAAACAGGGAAGTGAGCATGGAAATGAAAAAGTTACTACATGACAGTATAGTGATACCAACTTTAACGTACCAGTATGGAAGTGAAGCTTGGACATTGGTGGAAGACACAAGTCAAGAGTGAGAGCAGTGGAAATGAGTTATTTAAGAGGAGCCTGTGGAGTCACATGGAGAGACAGGCTGACGAATGAGGATATAAAGAAGCGTTGTGGTGTGGATGTGGATGTGATAGGAAGCATTATGAGGAACACACTGAGGTGGTTTGGCCATGTGGAGAGGATGGAGGGTGAAAGACTGACGAAGAGAGTGTATGTGAGTGAGGTGGAGGGGGGAAGAGGGAGGGGGAGGCCAAGGATGAGATGGAGGGATGGGGTGGAGAGGTATATGAGAGAGGGGGGGGGGTGAGTTAGGAGCAGTGCAGTGAAATGGTGGGGGACAGGGCGATGTGGAGGCGATTTATTTGTGGCCACCCTAAACAGGATTGAGGCGTCTGGCAATAGATATATATATATATATATATATATATATATATATATATATATATATAGATAGATAGATAGATAGATAGATACAGCTACTGCAAATTGACTTAGGACCTCTCCCAACAAGGTATTAAAAAACACAGAAATCACAGTATACCACAATGTTTGATCATAAATTGCCATTCATTAATATGAAATCATGTTTCCCTTGTTTTTCAGGACCAGTTAGATGCATTTTGGCATGGAATCACTTAGCTCTCTAAAGCAATGTAAGGACATTTCTTTGCACCAAACATTTGTCAGTTCAGTCTTGAGGTTGTCCAGATTGGGTGTCTTCTACTCTGCCATGATTATCTTCATCTTTGCCCAGCAGTTTTCTATCGGATGTAGATCTGGACAGTTGCCAGGCCAGTCAAGGACCTCAGGCCGATTATCCTGAAGCCATTTTGTCACCTTTCCTGACTTGTGACATGGAGCTGAATCGTGCATGAAAAAGTCGCACCCATGAATAACAAAAAAGTTTAACAAAAAATCTTTCAGAACTTGAATGTACCGGCCACCATTCATCATCAAATTCATAGGAAGAAAGTAGAGGCCTCCCCTTCCCATTTTACCCGAGAAACATCCCCATACCATTACTGATTGTGGGTGCTTAACAGTCAGCACCGTGTATGCAGGATCATATCGACTACGGGAGGCAGGGTGACAAACTTTGGCAGAATGCACCTGGAACACTTGAAATGTGCTTTCATCAGAAAACATAATTTTTTGCCACTCATCTGATGTCCAGTGTGCATACTTCTTGGCAAACTAAATGCGCTGCTTCTTCATGTGGTCAGTGAGAAGCGGTTTCTTGGCTGTGGTGCGGCTTAGCAAACCAAGCTCCTTCTGCAAGCAGTGTTGGATAGTTTGAATTGAGATGTCTTGTAACAGCTGGGGATGCATTCTCTTCAATTCTGCTGTTGTCAGTCGAGGATTCTTGGTTAGTTTCCTCTTCAGAAGCGTATCTGTATCTCTGGAAGTTGTCCTCTCCTTTCCACCATCATGCTTGTGCTCTGGTACGACATAATGTGGCAGGCCGGGTGGTGCAGCATGAATCTTCATGACGGTCGTCTTTGCATGTCCGGTACGTTCACAAATCTTGTTGATAGGGATATTATCCTGCCTCCATGCAATGACACGGACCCCCTCATCCTTTGAGCAGTACTTTTCAGGCATGACAACACAACTCTAGGAAAATAACAGGGCAAACAGTAATGCATATGAAAAAAGAGGAAGGTGCAAGCTCGGAACGACGGGAACATATACTCCCACTCTCGCTTCTGGGTAAGCACTGATGTGCTGAGTGTTTCACCACCTCCCGCAAACACCAGAGGAGTTGCCAGTTACTTCTTGCCCCCAAATTCACTTGGTAGAGGTGGAAACACAAACCAAAGACAGACAACTCTCCCATAGCAGTTCTGTGTGTAGGTCCCAAGTCAATCTGTGATATACTGTATATATATATATATATATATATATATATATATATATATATATATATATATACAGTATATATATATATCTCATCTCATCTCATCAGCCATTTGAGTGTCCACTGCAGGACCAGCCTATCCCAACTGAAGTGAGGACGATACAGCCAATGTATCTCTACCAAGTGGCTTAGGCTGTCTGGTAGAGATTGTATGTAGGGTGAGAAGTGCTTGTAAGTGTAACTGTAGCATTGGAGTGGCTTTGGATGTGTGTGTAGTCTGTGAACCAAGTGTAATCGGCCCACGTAAGCCGACTGGGTGCAAGCATACTTTATAGTATGCGACGCTGGTTCAACCACAGCACCCCTTATGTCTGCCAAGCAGTACATGGCCAGAAGAACGCTCCCAAAATTTATTACCCTGGTGGGGCGCGAACCCTTGTTCGTCAGTGTACGAAGACGCACACTTTACCACTGTATCACAGAGGCTCCATATATATATATATATATATATATATATATATATATATATACATATATATACAGTAAATGTAAAACAATAATATACAGTACAACCTCACTATAAAGGACTAATTGGGGCCAAGCCATTCCGAAAAAAGCGAAATTCCAATAAAAGCGCCGTCTGGACTTCCTGCTGCTAACCCAGGGAGGGTGAGGGGAGAGGGAGGATTACAAGCAGGGGTGGCGAAGGGTGGGGAGGGAGACAAGTGGGGGTAAGGGAGGGCAGGGGGAAGGGAAGGGCAGGGGAATGGGGAAGGAGACAAGCAGGAGTGGGGGAGGGCGGGGGGACAGGGAGGGAGACAAGAAAGCCAAACTACCCAACTACCCACCCCACCCCGTCTCACTCACTCACTCACTGGCTCATTTTCTCACTCATTATTTTGCTCTCTCTCTCTCTCTCTCTCTCTCACACACACACACACACACACATATCCCCTCCATCCCCCCATCCTTCCTCCGTACCCTGCCACAGTTTTTTTTTTTTAATAGTTTTTGGCAATTTACTCAAACTCTATTGGTTGTATCGAAAATCCAAAAACACCACAAGACAGCTCATGAAATTTTGCATCTGGACATATGCTTTGCTGCTGCACAGTATGGGTAAAATTTTGGGCTAGGATGTTGGGAAGTTATTTGAAACTATTTTTACACTTGAACAAGTTTATTCTCACTGCATTCTTGTACTTTTATTCATAAGTTTTGTGTTTTTATTAGCCTATCTTATAGTATAAACATCACCAAAGATAATGGTATACAATTCATACCAATGTAACCAATTTCCAGGTTCCCCCCCCCCCCAAGGCAGAAGCCCCCATAGTTGGGATGGAGGACAGATGGGGGGAGAAGAGAGGGGACAGAGGGAGGACTGGGTGAGCTGTGTACACCACCACATCTGCATTCGGACGCGCTTGTTTCTAGCCTAGGTAGAAGCAAAGCCTGTAGAAAATACTGTATTTTATTGTTACAACTTAATGTTAAACACTTTCAAATACTGTACTGTGCACTTTATACACCTTATTATTTACGATCTTACAAACAAAAGATGTTCACTTTGTATATTTCACTTATCACTTGTCACCCTCAAATTTTTCCCAATATATAAGAATTTAGTCTGGTTGGCTCCTTGACTTTGATAAAAGTGAATTCCAATACACTGAAGTCCGTTACATCGAGGTTCTACTGTACATTTATACATATACTATATATATATATATATATATATATATATATATATATATATTTATACACATACATACATATATATACAGTACAATCCCAGCTATCCGGTATCCAGACAAACGGAATACTCAGAAAAACGGGAAAATTCAAGGGCTGGTAAAAATGTCAGTAAGTTATAACTGTGCGCCAATTTGAATGGACCGCCAAACCGCCATTTGATCGTGTCACGCGAGGCTGGGTGAAGTCAGACAAAGCGAGGTGAATGCATTTCCGGCTAATGTAAATCCCTAGCAAATCCTCTTAACCACCCCTCCTCTCCCCCTCTTTCCCCTACTTGAATTCAGTCATCCTCCACACCCTCCAAAAATCACCAGTCTGCTTTTTGCCACCAGACAGTAAACAAGCTCTCTTGCTATTGTGTTCCTCTGATAGACGGTAATTTGTACACACCAAAATGCCAAAAGTGCAAACTAAACGTAAGCGTATCGTGCTTACCTTGAAAGAGAAGCTGGACATATGCAACAGACTTGAAAATGGTGAACATTATAAAACACTAATGGCTGAATAAAAATGTTAATAGGAATGAAAGTTTACTTTGTTGGAAGAAAAATAAATACAGTAAATAATATGCCTGCATTTCATACGTACATCATTTATTTTATTTTCTGCAAAACAGCTGAGTGGCGGGTGAGGGGTGGAGTGATGGAGGTTAGGTGGGGAAGAAGAAGAACAGTCGGGGTCAGAAACGCAAACAAGACTCACGCGGGGGCACAGGTGTCGTGATAATTCTACAGTGCAGTCTTAACACATCATCAGTTCACTAATAAATGTTCAAGCTTTTATTTCTTTATCTTATTTTTCAATTTTTATGAGTACAGTACATATAATGAATACAGTAATTCGGTAAACAATGGACTGGTACAATTTGCAGTACTGCAAATTGCTAGACATTTCACGCACGTGCGTTATGACCAGGGTGTGTGTTTACAGGCAGTTTTTCAGGCGGAATCTCTTAGTGTAACCCCTAATGTGACTGGTGAGTACCTGAACTGTATTTACTGCTGTGATAGCCTTTGTATAGATTTGACTTGAAAATCAGAAATACGGGAAAAATCTGTAACCGGGAAGGTAAATTCCCCAAGCCACCCGGTTAACTGGGATTGTTCTGTATGTATATACACACTCAACCCCCTGCTATCGCGCGTTCAGCTATCGCGTTTATCCGGTATCGCGCACACATCAAATGCACAACCATACATGCTATCACGCACCCCAAGACCGCTATCACGCGTCGAGCTTGAAGACAGGCTAAGTGAAACTTATTCACACAGCACTCCATATGAGGTTTGCTGAGGATACGATGGTTAATCGGAAAAGTAACGTGGTAAAATTGCCGATGATACCACGGGCATTTGGAATGCATCTGAACAGATTCCTGCCAAGGATAAGACAGGCAAAACAGTGTGAACAAAACCCATTCGAATCAAAAGAATATATCGCACTACAGCATTGAAATTAGCCTAACACTAAATACTTATTAATATTGTATTTTAGAATAAATATCAATCGTTTTGAAACCCTTATAAAGAGTTAATATTTCCTATGCCGAGAAAACTGTGATGTCGATAAAATAATAACAAGTTTACAACTGAGACGGGGCTCTGGCAACAGTATGAGGAACGTGTGTGATAGCGTGCAAGTTTTGTTCCACTTAGATCTTCCTCGGCCATTCCTGATACGATGTACCGTGTGATACTCCCTTTAGCTGTGGACACTAAGAAATCATGGAGACTGCTAAAGAGATCTGGCAGCAATTAAGCCACTCCCAAGCCTCGGAACCCATCAAACCACCCAAGCCTCTATCCTTATAAAAGTTTGATGGCTTTTATGTTGTTTATTTATTCATTATACTGTTATTAATATAATACTGTATACTTATTTTTGAATAATTAATACTTTAATAACTAATTTTCAGGGGGATCTATCAAAGTCTATGTTCATTCAATAGCGTAGGCTTTGGATATCATTTATAAGTTGCACTTTTAGCCAATAATTAACGTGTTTCTACTTCGCTGTAGTCGACTTTGAATTATATTCTAGCGTCACCTGTAGCTGTCTTCATTAATTTTCATTGGTACTACAACATCCTGGGTATATTTCAAAACGGCTCTGAAGAGGTACAAGTATATATTCATCTCAAATGACAATATCCAACATGTTATTCTGATCGGCCATAGTGGACGCAAACCGTGAGGAAAAATATGGCTGAGCCACAACAGACGTCACTACATTTATTATAAAAACAATAAACCACCACCACTTTTCAAACTCGTATATTTAAAAGACTATTATAGAACGTAAATAAATGACGGGGAATCGTCCTGACGGCGAATTGTCTTGTTATTGTTGTGACTGCGAATTGACTTGACGGCGATATTGTCATGACACCCATTCTCACTGTGACCATGCTTGTGTGTGCTTGTACTCGCTAATCTCTCCGTGACAACATCATTTTATCAACCATGGGCCCTAAGAGAGCAGCCAAGACATCTGAAGGCACCCCAAAGAACCAGAGGAAGATAATGACCCTGCTGGAGAAGGTAGAATTGCTGGACAAGTTATGGAAGGGAAAATCCTGGTAACAGTGGTGGAGGGTGAGAGTGTAGCTGTGACAAGCAGTGTGAGTGGCCATCCACCTACGCAATTATACTAGTCTTTTTCATACTTTAATTATAAATAAAGTGTTTATTGACATGTACACATGGGTTTTCTTTCATTAAAGAAGGAAATGGGGGACTAGGGGTGTTTTTAGGGGAGCATCAATTTTACACGGATTTTCGATCTTCCCGGGGGTCTCAGGCCCCTAACCCCCGCGAAGACAGAAGGTCGACTGTATATATATATAACACGCTCAACCCCCTGCTATCGCGTTTATCTGCTATCGCGCACACCTCAAATGTACAGCCATACATGCTATCACGCACCCCAAGACCGCCACCACGCGTCGAGTTTGAAGACAGGCTAAGCGAAACTTATTCACACGGCACTTCATACAAGGTTTGCCGAGGATACGATGGTTAATCGGAACGGTAACGTGGTAAAATTGCCGATGATACCACGGGCATTTGCAATGCATCTGAACGAATTCCTGCCGAGGATAAGACGGGCAAAACAGTGTGAACAAAACCGATTCGACTCGAAAGAATATATCGCACTACGGCATTGAAATTAGCCTAACACTGAATACTTATTAATACTGTACTGTATTTTAAAATAAATATCAATCATTTTGAAACCCTTATAAAGAGTTAATATTTCCTATGTCGAGAAAACTGTTATGTTGATAAAGTAATCACATGTTTACAACTGAGATGGGGCTCTGGCAACAGTATGAGGAACGTGTGTGATAGCGTAAAAGGCGACTAAAAGGGTTGGCGGAGGGTTAGTGCCCCTCCCCGGAAAACAACTACCTAAAAGACAAACAAGAAGCCTCGGACAAGGACTGACCAAAGGATGACAACCCAGGACCGGACAAAGGACTTGGTAATGGCAACATGGAATGAAAGAGGTGCGAATAATGAGGTGAAAGCGAGAGATATTGTCCAGGTGCTTGAGGGTGCAAAAGTGGATGTATGTGGAATAACGAAACAAAATGGAGAGGAGAGTGTGTGAGAGAATGGGAGTATGGATGGGATATATGTGCAGGAGTAGATGACAATGAAAGGGCAAAAGAAGGAGTATGTATAGTTGTGAGTAAAAGATGGAAGAAGAGCATAAGACAGTATGGATCACTTGGGTCAAGGATTGTGTGGGTAAGGTTGAAAGTTGGAATACAAATGTGGGCGATTGTGTGTGTGTATGTGCCAACGCAAGATCGTGCTAGCAGAGTGAGAGAAGAGTTCTCGACAAATGTGGAAGTGTGCATGGAAAAGTTTGGAAGGAATGAGAGATTGTTTTTCATGGGTGATATGAATGGTAACGTAGGGAATGTGATGGTGGATGGAATAGTTGGTGAGTGGGGCGTGCCTGCTGAGATAGATGAGAATGGCAGTGCGTTAGTGGACATTTGTGCTGGGAGGGGGTTGGTGATAGCCAATACCCTCTTCAGGCATAAAATGATCCACAGGTATACATGGCAAGTGATGAGAAGGGTGGGTGGTGAACTGAATGAAAGGAAGGGAACGACTGATTATGTGTGTGTGGATGAAAGGATGCGAAGATGTGTAATGCATGCAAGAGCTTATAGAGGTTGGAGGAGTGGACTTTCTGATCAATACTTGGTGGTGGCCAGAATTAGGATCCAAGTAAGATGGAGAAATAGAAGAAGGGAAAGACGAGAAGAATGAGTAGTTGCAAGGAGAGTGGAAAGGTTACAAGAGGATGAGAAAAAGGTAGAGTATAAAAGAGAAGTGGAGGAACGATTGGGCAAATATGAATTGGAGCAGATGGGGGACGTGGAAGGTGTGTGTAGGATATTTACAGAAGAAATATGTGCAGCATGTGATGTAGTGTGTGGGAGGAAGAGAAGACGGCCGGGGTGTGCAAGGAACAGCGTGGTGGACTGAAGAGGTGAGACAGGCTGTGGCACAAAAGAAGAAAGCATACAATGAATGGATGAGAAATAGGGGCGTGGAAGAAGTAGAGAGGCGGAAGAGAGAGTTATATGTAGAAAGAAAGAGAGAGGTGAAAAGATTAGTAAGAGAGAGTAAGAAGAGAGTGGATGAGGAATTAGGAAGGAATTTGAATGTAAAGTGGAGGGACTGTAAGAAAATGTTCTGGAAAGAGGTGAAGAGAGTAAGACAGGGTGGAAGGGAGGTTAGCAGGGGAGTGAAAGATAAAAATGGAAGATTACTAGTGGAGAAGGGAGAAAAAGTGAGCAGATGGAGAGAACACTTTAAGGAATTGCTGAACATACAGGATTGAATTAAAGTGAGTATAAGTAGCTGGGGAATGGCTGGGAGAAGGAGGGAGTTGAGAAGACAGGAAGAAATCAGTAGGATAGAGGTTGTGAAAGCAATGAAGAAAGTTAAATTGGGGAAAGCCCCAGGAATTGATGGAGTGTGTGGTGAAATGCTGAAGCATGGAGGAGAGATAGTAGTAGAATGGATGTGGAAGATGTGCAGATTGGCCTGAGAGGAAGGCAGAGTCCCGGAGCATTGGAAGTCAGGTATAATTATTCCCTTGTACAAAGGAAAAGGGGAAAAAGAAGTGTGTGGTAATCATAGGGGCATTTGTCTTCTCAGTATAATAGGAAAAGTGTATGGTAGGATACGTATTGACAGAGTTAGAGAAAGAACAGAGAAATTAGTTGGAAAAGAACAGGGAGGCTTTAGGAAGGGAAGAGATTGTGTAGATTAGATATTCATTCTTAGTTCTTTAGTGGAATAGTTTCTGGAGAAGGGAAAGAAGTTGTATGCGGCTTTCATGGATCTGGAGAAAGCATATGACAGGGTGGATAGACAAGGATTGTGGAAAGTATTAAGAATATATGGAGTAGAAGGGAAGTTGTTGAATGCTGTGAAGAGTATGTATGATGGTGCGAAGGCTGCAGTGCGTGTGGATGGTGAACTAAGTGAATTTTTCTCTTTGAAGGTTGGCTTGAAACAGGGATGTGTCATGTCTCCATGGTTGCTCAATCTGTACATGGATGGGGTAATAAAAGAGGTACAAGGTAGGGTAGTGAATGTTGGAGTGGCCCTGGTGAGAGAGGATAGTGTTTGGAAACTCCCTGTACTGTTGTTTGCAGATGATAATGTGTTGTTGAGTGAAGACAAAGGGGATCTGCAAGGCTTGGTGGATGAGTTTGGGAGAGTGTGTAAGAAACAGAATCTAAAGGTGAATGTAGGGAAGAGTAAAGTGAGGGTCTTTGAGAGAGGTGAAGTCAGTGAATGTACAGCAAGGTTGGATGGCGAGGAATTGGAAAATGTGAGTAAGTTTAAGTACTTGGGTAGTGTGATGAGTAAGGATGGAGGCTTGCAGGGTGAAGTGCTTGAAAGGGTACAGCAGGGAAGAAAGGTTGCTGGTTCCTTGAAAGCAGTGATAAGAAACAGGGAAGTGAGCATGGAAATGAAAAAGTTACTACATGACAGTATTGTGATACCAACTCTAACGTATGGAAGTGAAGCTTGGACGTTGTTGGAAGGGCACAAGTCAAGAGTGAGAGCAGTGGAAATGGGTTATTTAAGAGGAGCCTGTGGATTCACATGGAGAGATAGGCTGACGAATGAGGATATAAAGGAGCGTTGTGGTGTGGATGTGGATGTGATAAGAAGCATTATGAGGAACACACCGAAGTGGTTTGGCCATGTGGAAAGGATGGAGGATGAAAGACTGACGAAGAGAGTGTATGTGAGTGAGGTGGAGGGGGGAAGAGGGAGGGGGAGGCCGAGGATGAGCTGGAGGGATGTGGTGGAGAGGTATATGAAAGAGGGGGGTGTGAGTTGGGAGCAGGGCTGTGAAATGGCGGGGGACAGGGCGACGTGGAGGTGATTTGTTTGTGGCCATCCCAAATGGGATTGAGGCGTCTGGCAATAGATAAATAGATAGAGAGATAGATATATATACATATATATATATATATATATATATATATATATATATATATATATATATATATATATATATTGTATACATTCACACAAAGAATGGACAGAAATCATGAAATAAATGAAAAGGAACCAGAGAATGAAGAATCAGAAGTGAGTATGGAAAATACTCTGCAGTGTACAAGGTACTTACGACACGTCCATGGCCATCACGAAGATTAACCTGTCTCTTCTAAGGCTCTGACAGTGGTGAAGGTGCATTTGAACCATGTACAGTAATCCAGTGTTGAGCTGCACTTAATCCTTTGCACTGTGAATTATAAGTGTTTAACACTGCACATACTGTTTTCACTTGTGCCATACCAGTTGCAACACACCAGTGTTGCACTCTGCACTTAATCCTTTGCACTATGAATTCTAATTTCTTAACACTGCACAACACTGTAAATTCCAATGTGGTCTAGTGGCGAGGTATTACACTTTATTCACTGTTTTTTCACAAAAAGGAGCACATGGTGCAGCCATGGCAACAAGCGTGCAGTCATGACGGTTGTTAGGCAAGAACTGGGGAGGGCAGGATGCAATGGCGCTCTACTATGCGCCAAAACACAGCTGTTTATCGCCGCGTGGCAAAATTTAAGTATGGATGAACACATACCGGCTTTGTGTGTGTGTGTGTGTGTATTTACCTATTTGTAGTATACAGGAACTGAGCAATGCCCGTGTTGTCCTGTCTCCATATCCACATTTATATAGTCTACTTTTACAAACATGAATGTTTTTCTCCTGCACCACCTTTTCGTCTACGTCATTCCAAATATTCATGTATTTACCTAATATACCTAATTGTGATATACACGAAATGTGCTATGCTCATGGGTTCCCATCGCTGTTTCTCAGTAAGTCAAATTTAGCTTTAAACTTGTTTAAATTTTTAGACTGGACGATCTCTTTGTCCAGGCTATTCCATAAGTCTATATTTCTGTAATGAATGCTATATTTCTTGATATCCTTCAAGCAGCTTGACTTTTCCAATTTCATTCTGTGTCCTCTTGTGGCTCTCTTATCCCATATAAACAGATTTTCTGGGTCAATTTTATCTACTCCTATCATGGTTCTAAACACTGCAATCATGTCTACCCTCTTTCTCCTTTCCTCTAAGGAAGGCAAATCCAGCTTTTCCAGCCTCTCTCTGTATGGCAGATCTGCCAGACTGGGGACCATCTTGGCTGCTGTTCTTTGTATTCTCTCAATCTTGTTTATATCTTTCTTTTTGTGTGGGGACCACACTACTGCTGCATATTCTAACCTGGGGCGGATCATGGCCACTATCAATTTTTTCATCATCTCATCCATAAAATGAAAAGGTACTCTTATGTTAGTCAAGAGTTTATAGGTCTCTCTAACTATCTCGTTAATGTGTTTTTCAGGTGACAAACTATCTTGGACCAGCACTCCCAAATCTTTCTCTTCTCTCATTTTTATGATTGATTCATTACCCAACAAACAATTCAGTGATGGCCTCCTGGTACTTTTACCCATTTCCAATATTTTACATTTCTTTACATTAAATTTCCTTTCCCACGTCCGGCTCCAATCATGTATCCAACCCAGATCCTCCTGCAGCATTTTACAATCCTCCTCAACCTCTTTACATCATCAGCAAACAGACTTGCATAACTGTTCACTCCATCTACCATATCATTTACGTAAATCAGGAACATTACTGGCGCCAACACCGAGCCTTGAAGGACTCCACTTGTTACTTCCCTCCATCCAGACATCCTATCTTTTAGTACTGTCCTCATTTGTCTATCTCTCAAAAAGTCTCTCATCCATTCTAGGAGTTTCCCTTTCAGTCCTCCTATATATTCTAGTTTCCACATTAGTCTCTTATGTGGTACCCTGTTGAAGGCCTTCTCTATGGCTAAGTACACACAATCCACCCAACCATCTCTCTCCTGTACCACATCAATCGCTCCTGAGTAAAAGCTCAATAAGTTAGAAACACATGACCTTCCACTTCTGATTCCAAACTGACATTCAGCCAAAATATTCATCTCTTCTAGATATTTTATCCATCTGTCTTTCAGGATTCTCTCACACAATTTTGCGACTATGCTGGTTAGAGACACTGGTCTATATTTCAGGGGTTCTTCCCTGTTTCCTCCCTTATAAATTGGTATCACATTTGCCCTCTTCCATTCTTGGGGCAATTTCCCCTCTTCCAGAGAAAACACGATTAAATTGTGAATTTTATCCGCCAGTTGTTCTCTGCATTCTTTCAGTACCCAATTAGAAATTCCATCAGGTCCTGGGGCTTTCCTTACATCTTGAGTTTCCAGTAATTTATATACTTCCTGTACCTCCACTTTTATATCTTTTATCACCAGTACATTTCTAATCACTCCCTCCCCTTCCATAAACTCTTTTTCATTAGTGAAAACTGACTGGAAACATTTGTTCATTTTTTCAACTTGCATTGCTGCATCTTTATAGATCTCTCCTTTTACTTTCAGTTTGGTGATTCCTTCCTTTTGTTTCAGTTTGCTATTAACAAATCTATAAAACAGTTTGGGTTCATCCTTGCATTTGTCTACTATACCTTTTTCAAAATTCCTTTCTTTGTGTGTGTGTGTGTGTGTGTGTGTGTGTGTGAGCGTCCAAGGACCCGAGCCCAAAATGTCCGGGACTTGGGGTGTCCAGGACTTGGGCATCTGGGTCTCAAAGGGATTACTGTATATGTATTCTGTACAGTCATCCCTTAACATTCGCAGGGGGTTAGGTAACAGAGACATCCGCGAATGTTAAAAATCCGCTGATATCTGCTGCCCCCCTTAAAAATACCTCTGGACCCCCCATTTCCTTATATAACTAAAGAAAAACCCTATGTGCATGTTTAAAATCACTTATTTAATACAAGACCACTAAAAAACTACTGTATTTAATACAAGAACACTAAAAGCTAAATATAATGAATAGCGTACTCCTGCATGGCCTCTTCTGATTACTGTGCTCATCCCAGCTCCCTCCAAAAGGAAGAGTGTTACAGTATATTTCAATCACTGGATAATGCCATTACTATACTGAAACAGCCACAAATTGTGTCTGGGATAATGTTACAGTGTCAGCAGAGTTCAAAGTGATTTTTTTTTTTTTTTTCTGTTGCCATCCACGGGTATTCAAAATCATGTATGTTAAAACCGCAGATGTTAAGGGATGACGGTATATATAGAAAGATAGGTAGACAGATACAGAGATAGATAGACAGATAGGTAGATACAGATATAGATAGATAGATACATACATACATAGATACATACATATATATATATCATCCATCCATCCATCATCCAATACTACATTGTCCCATGAGGAGCATAGGAGCCCACAGCTAGGCAGCTGGTCTCGACATTTAAGATGAGAGTGACCAGCCTCACTCATCCCTGAGTGGCATTACATGAGCAATCAACTCCAACCACCTCTTGGATATAAACCTTCACCGGCTCAATCCGACTGGAGCGCAATAATTACCCACTAGACCACCAGGTGCCAAAATTTGGTTATGTGGTTACCACCCAGCATATTAAATGGTTTCCTGGTGTATAGGAAATCATTTGGCTTGTCACTTAGTGTAGAGTCACCCACAGGCAAAAGGAAAAGGAAAGAATTAGGGAAAGAAAGACAGAAGAGGGAGTGTAAAGTTACCCATAGGCAGAAGGACAAGGAAAGAATAAAGGAAAGAAAGACAGAAGAGGCTGAAAGGAAAGAAGGATGGAGGAGAGGAAAGGGCAGACACACAAGAGCAGCACTACATCGAGTGAGTGGATAGTGAGTGCCCCCACCTACAACAAATATACAGTATATATATATATGTGATTCCTTGCTGGTTCCTTGAAAGCAGTGATAAGAAACAGGAAAGTGAGCATGGAAGTGAAAAAGTTACTACATGACAGTATTGTGATACCAACTCTAATGAATGGAAGTGAAGCTTGGACATTGTTGGATGGACACAAGACAAGAGTGAGAGCAGTGGAAATGAGTTATTTAAGAGGAGCCTATGGAGTCACATGGAGAGACAGGATGACAAATAAGGATATAAAGGAGCGTTGTGGTGTGGATGTGATAGGAAGCATTAGGAGGAACACACTGAGGTGGTTTGGCCATGTGGAGAGGATGGAGGATGAGAGACTGATGAGAGTGTATGTTAGTGAGGTGGAGGGGGGGAGAGGGAGGGAGAGGCCGAGGATGAGATGGAGGGATGGAGTGGTGAGGTATATGAGAAAGGGGGGTGCAAGTTGGGAGCAGGGCAGTGAAATGGCGGGGGACACGGCGACATGGAGGCGATTTGTTTGTGGCCACCCTGTACAGGATTGAGGCATCTGGCAATAAATAGATAGATAGACAGATAGATAGTATATATATATATATATATATATATATATATATATATATATATACAGGATATACAGTAATCCGTGTAATATCCGGATGCTCAATTTCCGGACATCCCCAATAACCGGACATTTTCGTCCCGGGATCGAATATTCCCAAAATAAGCCAAAAAACACAAAAAATTCGAAAAAAAATCTGACTTTTTTCCCAACCGTAATTTGAAATTGCCACATGGCACCGAACAGCTGTTACACCATGGTCCCTTCACCCATTCCTTCCTCCCCCCTCCCCCCTCCCCTGTCAGGGTTGCCATTTGGTATTTTTCATTACCAAATGTGGGAAAATTTGGTAATAAAAAATTCGTTTGGTAATGAATCAGAATAATACAATACCAAACAGATTTTTCACATGTGTGAGGATACACAGGATGGAGATGGTGGATTGTTTGCTCTCTCTCATTAATTTGGTAGCCTATATAGCGTGATAATAATCAACATGCTGTTAATTATAAGAAGAGTGATTACATGTATTTCCACTTGTGTATATAATTAGTGAAGAATAGATGCTAGCTTTACGAATTTGGTAATGAAAGTTAAAAATGGTAATGAAAATTGAGGAGTTTGGTAATGTGGCCGTTGCGATCTGGCAACTCTGTTACCCCGCCATCATCAACAGTCACAGCCTAACTCCGATCGAGAGCAGATGCTTATAGCAATGCAAGCCACAGGTGCTCGTTTTTTGTGAATAAACAGTGAATAAACTGCAATACCTCGCCAATAGAACACACAGGAATTTACAGTGTTAAGAAATTAGAATTTAGAGTGCAAAGGATTAACTGTGGACTGCAAACTGGCGGTTCAAACCAGTCCAGGAGCCAGGGACTTGTTGTAAGTACCCGGAATGTTTAATATTGTATAAACTCACCTCTAAAACCTTATTTTATGGTTCTTTTGCATTTATTTCAGTCTTTTATGTCCTTTATTGGTGTGATTTGGGTCTTAAATAGGTGCAATGCATGTCCAGAGGGAGTTGTATAGGTGTTTTTCTGAGTTAGGGGCCCGATATCTGGACATGACCACTATCTGGACATGCCTTTGGCTCTATTACATCGGATATTGAATGGATTACTGTTTGTATATATATATATATATATATATATATATATATACAGCAGTCGGAGCAATGGAAGCGCAACGGAAGTCTGGACCCTATAATTCACACCATATATTTGGAAGGGTCCAGGAAATATTGTAGGAAAATTCCTCTAGTTGGTGGATTTTTTTCCTGGTGGTTTCTAACAACTTTACAGGCTTATCACCACATGCTGTGAGTTTATGAGCTCAGTGCCTGCCTGACTTTGGATGGGAGAGTACGTCAGATTTTCTTGTCCTGCCTGGCCCTTGTTAATTTCAAAGCTCTCTTTTTCACACCCTCCTCTGCCTTAGTGAATCATTGGAGATGGGTCCCAAGCCACTAACTAATGTAGAAAAAGCCCAAACTTTAACTATGAGAGAGAAAAATGTAAAAATTAAGGATATTTGTGTTCGAACTGGGTGAGGAAAATCTACCATTATGTCACTCATTGCTGCTGCCCGCCACCTGGCAAAAAACAGAATTCCCCAACATAAAGACAGGCTAGGACCTAAAAGGAAGACATCACCAACTATAGACAGGTTACCGAAGCAGGCTGTGCTAAAAGACTCACGTTTGACTGCTAGACAACTGAAAGATATGTACCCTGAATTGCTGAAAGATGTGTCTGAAAGAACCATACAGCATCAACTTCAGAAAGACCTCAAGATCCCCAGCCGTACTGCTGCACTGAGCCTCTCCTGACAGAAAAGATGAGGGAGAAACGACTTGAATTTGCAAGACATCAGCACTGGACTGTCCAAGACTGGAGTGAAGTAATGTTCTCAGATGAAAGTACAGTCGACAGCAGAAGTTCGTCCCTCTCAGCGTGCGTGATACGAGCCTGTTGATCTGGGAACTCTGTCAGAGATAGAGTTGTCAGGTATGGCTTAAATGGCTAACATTAAAGAAATGTGTTCGGAGATAAGAACACATTCCCTAATGATAACACTGAACTGCAGCAGGTGGGATAATAACGTTATTGTGAAATTTATGACACTGGTGAATGAAGAGTCTTCGTTAAGGACACAGACACACAGGATTATTTGGACTGAATGATGTTACCAGCAAGTAGTACATGAAATATTATAGAACGTTTGCAGTCCTAATGGTGAGGTTGCAAGAAAACATTGATTACGTCAGTTACACACTAAACAAACACAGAAACTGACAGGTGTGTTTCGCGAGTATACGGTTTTGTTTTACAAGTTAAATCACTTCCCTTCCTGACCTCTCTCCCCACCCGTTTCTCCTCTTCCCAGTCACGCTCTGCCATCATCCACATCTTGTCGCTAATGCTGAAAATCGAATGCTTGTAGGTAGTGTGGAAATATAAAAGTGTTAAATGAGCTTCTTCAACCTCATCGCTATGAAGTGTTATCCATGACTTGAATATAAATGTTAATAATATGAATAAATCGTCACTGTGGTGGTTGGGAGACATTACTCGTCATCATTTATATAACACATATAATCATCGTTAATACAGTGCTTCAACTACAGTACACTCCCTCTCCACCCCCTCGCAGTCCCCTCTCCCCCATCCACTGTCTCCATCACTCCTCCCCCCCTCCCTTCCCCCCCCCCCCTCTACCAGTACCCCTTGTTTCTCTCCCTCAACACCCCCAACCCCTCCACACGGTTTTGCTTAATATACCCTGCTTCGTTTTGTCTCTCTAACTAGATCGGTTATTCATAGTTTGAATACAGTTATCATATACAGGAATTTAAGTCGTAATTGTAGTGACATTATAAACACAATACTCGTGCCCGTTATATAGCCAACTGTATTACATACAAGTAACCAGATTACTTATATTACACAATGTCCATCGTAACTCTTAGTGTTCAATACCAAGGAATAAAGAATTAAAATATGTGTAAGCAAGAGATTAATGGCTACGGAGGAGGGGTAATAAAATGATGGCAGAATTGAAGCACTGACTACTGTTCTTTGAAGAGTTACTGCCTCTTGACCGCCACTGTTAATCTAATAATAATACACACTGTTACAGAATACAATCCAAAAGCATAACCCAAACGTCGTTATATTGTTCGGTTCCTGAGACAAAAATGAAGAAGGGAGAGAAAAGAGAGATCTGAAATAACTAGTAAATGAAGTCCGGCAGGGTCAGTACAATAAAACCGTGGGAAGGGGTTCGGAGTGTTGCAGGCTAGAAACAAGGGGTACTGGTAGAGGGGGGGGAAGGGAGATGGGAGGAATGATGGAGGCAGTGGATGGGGGAGAGGAGACTGCGAGGGGGTGGAGAGGAGACTGCGAGGGGGTGGAGAGGAGACTGCGAGGGGGTGGAGAGGGAGTGTACTGTAGTTGGAGCACTGTATTAACGATGATTATATGTGTTATATAAATGATGACGAGTAATGTCTCCTAACCACCACAGTGACGATTTATTCATATTATTAACATTTATATTCAAGTCATGGATAGCACTTCATAGCGATGAGGCTGAAGAAGCTCATTTAACACTTTTATATTTCCACAATCTACCTACAAGCATTCGATTTTCAGCATTAGCGACAAGATGTGGATGATGGCAGAGCGTGACTGGGAAGAGGAGAAACGGGTGGGGAAAGAGGTCAGGAAGGGAAGTGATTTAACTTGTAAAACAAAACCGTATACTCGCGAAACACGCCTGTCAGTTTCTGTGTTTGTTGAGTGTGTAACTGACGTAATCAATGTTTTCTTGCAACCTCACCTTTAGGACTGCAAACGTTTTATTATATTTTATATACTACTTGCTGGTAACATCAGTCAGTCCAGATAATCCTGTGCGTCTGTGTCCTTAACGTAGAATCTTCATTCACCAGTGTCATACATTTCTCAATAACGTTATTATCCCACCTGCTGCAGTTGAATGTTATCATTAGGGAATGTGTTCTTAACTTATCTCTGAACACATTTCTTTAATGTTAGCCATTTAAACCATACCTGACAACTCTATCTCAGACAGTGTTCCCAGATCAACAGGCTCGTATCACGCACGCTGAGAGGGACGAACTTCTGCTGTCGACTGTACATTTCAGGTGCTTAGCTCACATCGAATCAAGGTACGCAGGCCAGAGGGGACCAACAGGTATGACAGGCGCTACACCATCAAGACCGTAAAGCACAGTCCCTCAGTGATGGTTTGGGCTTGTTTCAGTGCCAAAATGGGCAGAGGTGGTATATATTTCTTACCCAAAAACTGCAAAGTGAATGCTGCTCGATACAGTGAGGTTCTGAAGAGGCATCTATTTGATCATATGGCTATCCACGGGACCTCCATCTTCATGCATGACTCAGCCCCCTGTCACACTGCTCAAAAAGTGAAGAAGTTGCTCCAGAGTAAAAATATTTGCATTCTTCCATGACCAGGCAACAGTCCCGACTTAAATCCTATTGATAATGCATGGAAGGAGATAAAGGACAAGGTAAAGGCTGCCAAAGTGTCGTCAGTGCCCGAGCTCCAGGAGGTTATCAAGCGTGTGTGGTGTCTGGAGATGGATATCAATTACTTCACTAATCTAGTAGATAGTATGCCAAGGAGAATGCAAGAGGTGATCAAGGCCAAGGGGGAAATGACAAAGTACTAATATAAGCACTGAAGTACATTCTCTGTTCATAAATAAATGTTTTCTATGATGATTTGTTGTTGTTTTGGTAGTGCCCTGACTAGGTCCAGACTTCCATTGCGCCGACTATATATTATATATATATATATATATATATATACAGTGCTCGTCAGAAGTATAGAGCGCCCTGCGTCCCTCCTGAGAAACAAACCTTTCAACATTGAAAAAACATATAAATAATGCATTTTATTTACCTTTAGTGCTTCGTAGGGTAGCCTTTACGTTTCTTCACGGACCTGAGACGTCTTGGAAGTGAAAGGGTGAGGCTCCTGAGGTGCTGGAGGGGTATTTTGTCCCAGGAGTCACGAATGGCGGCTTCCAACTTAGGCAGAGAGCTCACGTCTTTCCCTTGGAGACTCTTCTTTACGAGGTACCAGAGGTTTTCAATGGGGTTGAGGTCTGGGCTATTTCCTGGCCAGTCTGTCATGAATGATACCTCGCAGTCACGAAGCCAATTGGTGACCGATTTGGCCTTGTGAGCAGGTGCACCGTCCTGCTGAAACACTCGTGCACCTGTTAGCTCGAAGGAGTCTGGTAAATGATCACACAGAAGCTCCAGGTAAACATCCTGATTCACTCTGATGTTCTTGGGAAGTACAACAAGCTTCCCCAAACCCTTCCCTGAGAAACAACCCCATACCATGAGTGAATCAGGATGTTTAACTGTGCTTTCTACATACCGTGGGTCAAGTGGGTCACTACCTTTGCGTCGATACACACGTGCTCCTCTGTTACAGGTAACACTAAACGTTGCCTCATCAGACCACAACACTGACAACCATTGCTCCTCACCCCAGGTTAGATATTTATTAGCAAAGGAAAGCCTACGAATTCTCTGGCTCTTGGTGAGAAGAGGCTTTTTCACAGGCCTGTGACTTGTGTAACCAAGCTCATGCACCCTACAAGACACTGTTCTCACTGACACCTCACCAAACACTTCCGGGTTGCTCTCCTTAATTTTCCTTGCACTCACAAGAGGATTAAACTCCACTGCACGTTTTAAAACATTAACAGACCTTGGGGAAGTTTTCCTAGGCCTACCAGACTGCGGTTTCTTTGTGGGAACTGCACCACTGTTTTCCTCCCGAAACCGTGCACACCAACGACGCACTGTCGATCGTGCCACACCAACCAATTCACTAATTTCCTTTGTCTGGTGGCCTGCCTCCTTTAGAGCAATGATCTGGGATATGATTTCACTCGATAGTTCACGGGTAGGTGCCATAACAAAGTTGTGAAGGCCAGAACACTGCGGGACACTCGGTAAAAAATGGCGCAATTTGAGAGGGACACTCGGCGGAGTTCCTCTCTCTCAGGCAGCCCGTGGGCGACTGAGGCGGGAACCAACCAGCGCGTCGGAAGGCCCCAGGCTACCGTGACGTCATGCTCGGAGCTCAAACTTGTGGCTCAATTCTTACCCCCAGAATGGGTGATTCTATTGGGCCATAAGTATTGCGCGCCTGGCGGACAACGCTGAATACTTCTGACGAGCACTCTATATATATATATATATATATATATATATATATATATATATATATATATATATATATATATATATATATATATATATATATATATATATATATATATATATATATATATATATATATATATATATATATATATATATATATATATATATATATATATATATATATATATATATATATATATATATATATATATATATATATATATATATATATATATATATATAATATATATATATATATATATATATATATATATATATATATATATATATATATATATATATATATATATATATATATATATATATATATATATATATATATATATATATATATATATATATATATATATATATATATATATATATATATATATATATATATATATATATATATTTCATTCAGTCATTCATTCATTCATCATCCAATCCTACATTGCCCCATGAGGAGCGTAGGAGCCCAGGGCTAGGCATGTTGATCCTGACATTTAAGATGATAGTGACCAGCCTCAATCAACCCTGAGTGGCAGTAGGTGAGCAATAATCCCCAACCATCCCATGGATATAAACCTTCACCGGCTCAATCCGACTGGAGCGCCGTAATTACCCACTATACCACCAGGCACCAAAATTTGGTCATATGGTTACCACCCAGCATAGTAAATGGTTTCCTGTTGTACAGGAAACCATTTGGCTTGTCAATCAGAGTAGAGTCACCTTTAGGCAGAAGGAAGAGGAAAGAATGAAGGAAAGAAAGACAGAAGAGGGAGTGTAAAGTCACCCACAGGCAGAAGGAAGAGGAAAGAATGAAGGAGAGAAAGACAGAAGAGGGAGGGTAAAGTCACCTGCAGGCAGAAGGACGAGGAAAGAATGAAGGAGAGAAAGAAAGAAGAGTATATATATATATGTGTATATATATATATATATATTGCAATACGCCATAATCCCGTAAGGGGTGGCCACCTGACTTTGAGTTATTTGTTTTACGGGGAGGAGCACTAACCCTCCACCAACCCACTTGTTGATACGTAAGGAGCATGTATGGTTTGGTTATATGGTTACCATCCAGTGTTGCAAATGGTTTCTTGGCTTACAGGAAACCATTTGGCGAGTCACTCAATGTAAAGCCACCTGATAAGGAAAGAAAAGCAATAAGATGTGACAGGAAAGATGGGAAAAATAGGAAGAGAGGATATATATATATATATATATATATATATATATATATATATATATATATATCACCTAGGTCCCAATTAGTGCGTGATCAAAGAGTGCGATTCCCAATTAGTACGATCTGTCTCTTAATATCCACAACGTCTCAGATTAACAATGCTGGTGAAGCCACCACAGCAGAAGATGTGATGACTGTAGCATCTGTCAAGGATGCATTACAGGTGAGACAAGAGGAAGTTACACTGATGCCGGCAACACCATGAGAGCTCTTCATAATGCAGATCAGCCGAATCTTGGCTGCTGCAGACATCTTAACCCTTTGGCTGCAGCAGCCATGACGACTGCCTACTGAATGTGCTCAGTGTGGAGAAATAGGAAAAAAAAAAAAGGTGCATTTTCAACTTGTGTTTTATCCCACTTATCCATAATCTTAAGAGCTAATACTTTTGTCACACAAGCTTCAGTCTTTCTACTATCGTTTGCAACAAACTGATGTCCGTATGCACTCCAAGACCGGAGAACGATTTGAGAGATATAAGGTGTGTTTTGATCATCTGACACCAGAGTGAGCCCAGTGAGGCGGAAATTTCCACCAAACCTATCAATCTATCTATTGTCAGACGCCTCAATCCCGTTCGGGGTGGCCACAAACATATCGCCTCCACGTCGCCCTGTCTCCCCCCATTTCACTGCCCTGCTCCCAGCTCACACCCCCCTCTCTCATATACCTCTCCACCCCATCCCTCCATCTCATCCTCGGCCTCCCCCTCCCTCTTCCCCCCTCCACCTCACTCACATACACTCTCTTCGTCAGTCTTTCAACCTCCATCCTCTCCACATGGCCAAACCACTTCAGTGTATTCCTCCTAATGCTTCCTATCACACCCACATCCACACCACAACGATGCTTTATATCCTCATTTGTCAGCCTGTCTCTCCATGTGACTCCACAGGCTCCTCTTAACCCCTTAACTGCGGGGCGCCACTTTCGTGACGCTTGGGAGCAAGGGATCATACCGCGGGGCGTCGCTTTTGTGATTCTGTTATTTTGAATTCACCCGGGCTTTCAAGTGGTGGCTTGTATCATCTATCAGTACTGCCAATGTCCAACACTAGTCAGCACTCCTAATCTCATCTGTACTCCCATCCATTGTTGACAATTTAGCCATTTCTCCCCGTTCTTGACTCCCCTCCCTACCCCCCCTCCATTACCCTATCCTCTCACCTGCCCGGCTGTGCTACGCTAAGTAAATTTTCCCTGGAATTTTTCACTGATTTCATCCACTGAAATAAGCCCTATGCCCTATTCTTATACCAAATAATAAATACAAGAAAGAAATAAGGGAAGTGAGAGTGCCATACACCTAGAATTGGCTAATTATCACCTGACAACACCTCACGTGCACTCGTTCGCTAATTTTCGCTGTTTATTTCTTCTTGAAATATGCTGTATAATCTATTTTCGTAATAAAAATATATATAAGGGAGAAGCCTAAGTCATATTTACATTCACCTGGAACTACCTAATTATTGCAGGCCACCACACTGTATTCTACGCTAAGTAAATCTTCCCTGGAATTTTCCACTGATTTCATCCATTGAAATAAGCCCTATGCCCAATTCTTATACCAAATAATATATACGAAAAAGAAATAAGGTAAGTGATAGTGCCATACACCTGGAATTGGCTAATTATCACCTGACAACACCTCATGTGCACTCGTTCACTAATTTTCACTGTTTATTTCCCCTTGAAATATGCCCTATAATCTATTCTCGTAATAAATATACATATAAGGAGGGATGGGAGAAGCCTAAGTGATATTTACATTCACCTGGAACTACCTAATTTATAATGTATTGTCTAGATTTCCTGCCAATCATTTCACTGCTATATATTAGCTGCTGTCAAGAGGCTGACATTGGCAGTAATGCATTTCCCTAGGTAGGCCACCCCGGCCCACCCCTATCAGTTCACTGTCATCTTCCAATGTGAAGGTACGTCTGTTTGCTCCTGCTAACTTCAGCCACTTTTCACCCCCATGCAAAGGGCCCTGTGACCTCTACCCCCTACTAAACCTCGTGTGGAAAGCGGTAAAGGGCTGACAATTGATAAAAGAGTGACTACAATCTTTCTATTGAGTAAAACAGTGCAAGTGGAATTGTAAATAATGTGTAAACAGCAAGTGAAAGTAATGAATGTAAATATACGTGAACAGTGGAAAATAGTTTTATAAGTTACTTCAAGTGACAGTGCATAAGTGCATAAATAAAATAGAAATGCAAATAACGTAAATAAAATAGAGAACGTAAAGAGAAATGTAAATGAGTAGTATTATAAGAATACGAGTATATACCCTAGGAGTAATGAAAGTGAAAGTTTCACTCTAGCATGTATGAATACTAAGAGTTATGAGAGTGAAGGTGAAAGTGACATTCACTCTCAATGCTAGTATACAGGACGAGAAAGTGAATGCTACGTATTTTACTGAGAGAAATTGAATCCCTACAGTGACAATAAACTACTATTACTGAAGGAAACTTATGGATAAAAGACTGTAGATATATATACAAGTGTTATATAGTAACAGAAATATAAACTGTGAGTGTTTTTATGAATAACAGACAACACTAGCGGCGAACGACCGGAAGTGGGATGGTCATACACCCTCGTAATTTTCATTGCTTTCACAGTGTTTTTTTGGGGGAGTATGGATTCCAAACTATTTGAGAATCATAGATTAGTGTTTCTAGTGATAATATCAGGCTGTGGTAATCATATTACAAGTTGTCGGGAAGTGTAAAGTGGAGACTTCGTTACCCAACTTCAGAGGTCTCCACAAGTCCTACGGTACACGACGAAGGCTCAACAAACACCCAAGGAGAACGCTGAAAGTATGTGCCATAAGCATATGTGATTTTAATATTCTAGGACTAATAACTGATTTTTGGCAAATATTTTTAGAGAGTCTGTCAGAGCGTGAATATGCTCACGGGAGCCGCAAGTCAAAGCAAAACAAGCCCGTGGTGTAAGGGTTAAATAACTCATTTCCACTGCTCTCACTCTTGACTTGTGTCCTTCCAACAACGTCCAAGCTTCACTTCCATACGTTAGAGTTGGTATCACAATACTGTCATGTGGCAACTTTTTCACTTCCATGCTCACTTCCCTGTTTCTTATCGCTGCTTTCAAAGAACCTGCAACCTTTCTTCCCTGCTGTACCCTTTCAAGCACTTCACCCTCCAAACCTCCATCCTTACTCATCACACCAGCCAAGTACTTAAACATACTCACATTTTCCAATTCCTCACCATCCAACCTTGCTGTACATTCACTGACTTCACCTCTCTCAAAGACCATCACTTTACTCTTCCCTACATTCACCTTTAGATTCTGTTTCTTACACACTCTCCCAAACTCATCCACCAAGCCTTGCAGCTCTCTTTTGTCTTCACTCAACAATACAGTATCATCTGCAAACAACAGTACAAATTACAATGATCACAATAATTACAATAATAATATTATTATAAAAAAAAAAAAAAAAAACTTCTAGCCAGTCTTGTATGGTTTTACTACGATATTCCAGTGTTTATGCTAGACTTCAGCGAAACAGTAGTGATAAGAGGAAAATCATTACAACTTTATAAAATTTCATGAATGACCTTTATTACAGCTTACTTTTATAAAAACTTACTGATGTGATGTCATGAGTCACTTCACAGCATACCTACACAGCGTGCAACCACAAAAATGTTTGCGTGCTAAGGTGCTTAGCATATGACTTCTTTAATTATAGCAAAAAATATCACAAAATAAATTGTATTTTAACACAGCAATTCATGGTATTATTATAAAATAACACTTTCAGCTACTCTGGTATGATTTTAGTGTGATCTGGGTGTGTATTACTTCGTATTATTTATGAGAGAGAGTGAGGGGGGTTCATCAAACCGCTTTAGACCAGCTTATCGAGGGTATGTGTAGGAGACACGTGTGCGTGTATGTACTGTATGTATACTATTATTTAGTACTAGGGTAATTATCAATGTTTAGAAGTTTAACCCCTAAAGTTGGAGTCACTCATCCACCAAAAGAATTTTCCCCCATAAGTTATGTATTTCAATTTGTGTGATATCGAATAGCATGTGATCGCACATCCACCATACAGGCGTGTTAATTCAGACCAAGGTGTATATATGTATATATATATATATATACATACAGAAATGACAATGATTAGGTGGATGTGTAGTGAGTCCCTGCGTGAAAGGTCTGGGGGGGCTGGGTTTACGATGGAAGAGTTGAAAGGTAGGATGAGACTGAAGTGTATTGGTGCTGTGATGAGGAGAGGTAAATTGAGATGGTTTGAGCATGTGGAGAGGATGGGGGATGATAACTGGGTAAGGAAGATGAGAAGTGTTAATATTGGGGGTGGGGTTATGAGAGGTAGACCGAGAAAGACATGGGACAAGGTCATTAAGTGTGACCTCAGGGTTAAGGGACTGAACAAGGAGGCTGAAATAGTTCGTACAGCATGGAAAGCTAGACATCTATCTACAGTATCTATCTATCTATATATATATACACACACAGTAATCACTCCAAGATCCAACTTAATAGAGCTTAGGGCATGTCCAGGACTTAGGTTTCTCCGGGACTTGGGAAAATCCCCCCTGCACAGGTACTTATGGACCCTAAACCAACCTAACTTTGAAAACCAACTAACTAAGTCCCTACCAGACCTGCACAACAGCTATTTGAGACCCTATTCACACAAATAAGGGACAGAAACCATGAAATAAAAGAAAAGGAACCAGAGAATGAGGAATTAGAAGTGAGTACGGAAAATATTTGGCAGTGTACAGGGTACTTACAACACGTCTGTGGCCGTCACGAAGATTAACCCGACTCTACTCAGACTATGACAGTACAAAGGTGTACTTGAAGCACATACAGTAATCCAGTGTTGTGCGCCACTCAATCCTTTGCACTCTGAATTCTAATATCTTGACACTGCACATTCTTTTCTAACTTGCACTGCACTTGAAACTCACCAGTGTTGAACTCTGCACTTGTCTTTGCATTCTGAATTCTGTTTTCTTAACACTGCACATTCTTTTCTTACTTGCGCTGCACTTGAAACTCACAGTGTTGCACTCTGCATTTAATCCTTGGAACTCTGAATTCTAATTTCATAACACTGCACATTCTGTTCTTAACACTGCACAACACTGTAAATTCCCGTGTGGTCTTGTGGTGAGTTTTTGCTATTCATTCACTGTCAGAGACAGAAAGTAGGTGTTGCAGGTGGCCGGGGGGCACCTCGCTGGGACACGGTGATGGGCTACCCTCTGCAGACGACTCTGAAGATAGCCACAAACTCCTGTCCAGTGGAGACTCCACCTTGGCCGATATGCCGGGCTGTGGCTCGGAGGTGGAAGGCCTGTCTTGGGAAAGCATTGGTTAGGAGCCAGGGCTGGGCATGGCAGGGGTCGCAGGTCTGAAGAAAGTGTTAATGGTTGATTGACATAATGAATGGCGATTCTGGTGAGTGATGATGCGCTGCCTAAAAGCACGCACTTCCTCCACAAGTCCCAAGGGTCCCATCTCCCTGTCGCAGTCCGGGTGTTCAAGGTAGTCAAGAATGAACTCGATGTGCTCCCCAAGTGCGCTCAGCTTGGGGATGGCTGGAGTAGTGTCACGCTGAGAGGAGTCCGCATCATCCTCGCTGTCCTCGTGGGATACTTCAAGCTGGGTACTTGTACCTGCACCTGAAGATGAGATCTTGATATCAGATATGATCTGATACCCAGGATCACCCCCATCATCATCCAACCACTCACGCACTTCGTCCACATCCACATGAACGCCAGCCGCACAAAGACGAGCATGGAAATCATCCATGTCAAAACCTAGAAAGTCGTGCAACACATCAGCTCCGAGAAGCAGACGAGACCAACCACTTTCCAGAGTCTTGACAGAGACTTCCCTCCATGCACTTTCCCAGGCGCAGATGGCTGACTTGAGGTTGTAGTGGCGAAGGTTTTCCACAGTCCGCTGGTCTCGCGTGTACCATCCTTCCCTGCGCTCATCCTTGTCCTCGAGAACAACCATCAGCTCATCCAGGAACTTCCAACGGTACAGCCTCTTCGCTGCCATGATCACTCCTTGGTCCATTGGTTGGATGAGAGCAGTCGTCTTCGGTGGCAAAAACAAGCACCTAATGCGGCCGTTTTCAGCCACCAACTCTCTGTTGGACGGATGCGAAGGTGCATTGTCCAAGAGAAGGAAAGCCTTTACCTGGTCGCGTGGGATTCCCAGTGTCTTCGTCTGGTAATGGATGACCTCCTTGATGAAGTGCTCCTGAAACCAGTCTTTGAAGATCTTGGCTGTGAACCAAGCCTTCACAGAATAGTACCAAATGACAGGAAGGACATCCATCAACGCACGAAGGCACCGAGGCTGCCTTGCACGGCCAACAATTACGGGCTTGAGCTGGTGCATGCCATTAGCGCTGGTGCAACAGAAAGCAGATATCCGTTGCTTTGAGAGCTTGCATCTAGGTACATGCTTCTCCGTCTCCACTGCTAGGGTGTTCGTGGGCAGCGAGTGAAAGAAAAGACCAGTTTTGTCAGCATTGTAGACTTGATTGAGAGTGAGGGCCTCCTTGTCGATCAAGCTCTTAACCTTCTGCCGAAACTCTTCTACTCCATCCTCGTTGGCGTCCAAAGCTTCCCTATGGGCCTTACGGATGGTAAGTACACGTCGTAACTCAAAAGCAAAGAGCCAACCCTCGGATGCCTTGATGTCTGGGGTGTTGTGTAACCTCGCGAACTTCTCAGCCGCAGCCTTCAGCTCTGTACCACGCACCAGCACCACGTTGTTGACGATGCCAAATCAGCGTGGAGGGGTCGATTCCTGCAAACCTGGGAGGATACATAATCTTCCTCAGCACGTTGTGTTTGGTGTTCAGTGCGAAGTCAGCTGTGTACTGGATGAGCCTGTCTCAGGATTTCTTGATATCGAACAAGGTAAAGCAGGCCAGGTTGAATTCTTGGAGGATGTGGGAGGTCGACCATCCCAAGTCCACCTTCTACAATATCTCCTCCTCCTTCTCAAGTGTCAGAACCACTCGTTTCCTCTTCTTGGGCAGTGGGGCCATTGTCACACACACAAGTAAAAGGCAGCAGAGGAACAACAGGGCCTGCAGCAGGTAAGGCACCACCACAAAAGTGAGCACATGGGCAGCCATGGCGACGAGCATGCAGTCACGACAGGAGGTAGGTGGGAAATGGGGAGGAGGCAGGGGTGCTCTGCTGGACGTTGGAGGAACTACATGCCAAAACACAGCTGGTCATCACCGCACAGGAAGTTCAAAGCAGGGTTGAAAACTTTTGTGTGTGTGTGTGTGTGTGTGTGTGTGTGTGTTCTTACCTAATTGTTCTTACCTAATTGTATCTTTACAGGAATGAGTCAAGCTCGTATTGTCCCGTGTCTTAGACCATATTTATCGTACATATCCTTAAATTTGTGAATTGTTTTGGCACACACTATTTCATTCGGTAGTGCATTCCATTGAACAATTGCTCTGTTTGGGAAACTGAATTTCCTTACGTCTTTATCACCTCTCTTCTTATGCAGTTTTTTGCAGTGTCCTCTTGCTGATGCTTCTCCATATGTTAAGTAATCATTTATGTCTATTTTCTCCTTTCCTGATATGCACTTATATAGCATTATCATGTCACCTCTTTTCCTTCTCTCCTGTAGTGTTGGTAGATTCAGTTTATTTAGTCTTTCTTCGTAGCTTAGGTCCCTTAAGCTTGGTATCCATCTTGTAGCGGCCCTTTGAACTTTTTCAATCTTGTCTATATGCTTTTTGAGATGAGGACTCCAGACTATTGATGCATATTCCAGGGTTGGTCTAATGAATGATGTTATTATCCTTCTTAGCATGTCTTCATTTATGTATGTGAATGCTATTCTCATATTTGCAAGCAGTGTATACATGTTCCGTACCTTCTCGCTGATGTGGTCAGCCGGAGATAGTCTGTTATTGATAATCACACCTAGGTCTTTCTCTCTTTCTGATGTGTATAGGGTTTTATTTCCTAACTTATAATCCCAATCAGGTCTTTTCCACTTTTACCAAACTTGTGTGTGTGTGTGTGTGTGTGTGTGTGTGTGTGTGTGTGTGTGTGTGTGTGTGTGTGTGTGTGTGTGTGTGTGTGTGTGCTTGTGGGTGTGTGTGTGTGTGTGTGGGGGGGGGTGCTTTTTCACGTTTTGGGCCATTTTTGGATTCCAAAGACCCGAGTCCAAAATGTCCGGGACTTGGGGTGTCTGGGACTTGGCCGTCCGAGTCTAAATGGGATTATTGTTCCTGGGTACAGTGACAGAAAAGAGAGGAACAGAAAAGAGAGGAAAATGTGCAAGAGAAGTGGAAAGTAGACTGACACAAGGAAGGAAAGTAGATGGTGCAATGAAGGCCTTGAAACAAAGGCTTGTGTGTTGCAGCTGCACGAGACTTACATGAAGGTGTGTTAGTGCCAACTCAAACATATGGATGTGAGACTATGGTGTGGCATGAAAGTGAAAAGTCAAGAGTGAAAGCAGTGGAGATGGAACTGATAAGGAATATATGTGGAGTACTATGAGTGGATAGGATATGAAGTAATGTGATTCGAGAAAAATGCAAAGTGAGGAAGTAGGTGGACACCAGAAGCAAAGAGAGTGTACTGAGATGGTATGGTCATGTGTAGAGAATGGATAACAATAAAATGGTGAAAAAGGTATATATGAGCGAATCTGAAGGAGGGAGGAGGTGAGGTAAGCAAAGGAGACGGTGGAGGGATATGATGGATGAGCGTGTGAGGAAGAAAGGTATGGAAGCCGGTAAGGCTAGGGGATTGACAAGAGATCGAGCTGGCTGGATGAATGTTGTGAGAAGAAGTGCGTGATCAGGGATTTGGCACCCCTTTTTAACGAGACAGCATCCAGATTGACTCTATCGGATACACATATGTGAAGCTATAGAATGTGGTGAAAGTTTTTGGCATATCAGATACAACCAGGATTCCGGGGACTCGACTGATGAGTGAATGGAAGCGTGGACCATTGGATTGCCAAACTTAAGCTGTCTGGACGTCGCTACTCCTCACCCTGCCCTAGGGTGGGAAAGGAGGTCCGGATGATGATGATGAAATTATTATTACCTCACTGAACACATTCCCCATCCTTCATTCCATTCACTCCAGCTCTCACCTGTGACTGATCAGGCAGGAAGTCTGGGCGGAGGGAGGATAGAGTGGAGTCCCCTGCCTTTGAGGAGTAATCCAGGCTCTTGGAGTCTTTTCCACTCAGGTCCCACACTGTTCCCTCCTTGCCCTGTAAAATTGCAGTTACAAAGAGCTGTTTTAAATTTTACAAAATGGAAGAGGTAAAAGGGTGGTATTTCGTAAGGAGAGAATGCAAAGAACATAGTGTACTTTGCTCAGAGTTATGGAAAAAAAAATTGGGGAAAATTTGTTTGTTTTCAACACTGTCAAGAATATCCGGTTGTGAGCTTTATCAGTAAAACGATGACAGTAACTAACTGCAATATGGGCATGAGAAACTATAAAAGTGACATCCAGCCTATTCTTTAAGAACAAAAACTGTAGACAACTATCTATTCCTGTCTGCTACATAAGATGATTAAATATGGCATTAATGGGGAAGCAAGAAACCCAAACTCTTTATACTAACTACAGGATATGGCAAACCCACTCCTCAGCACACATGATGCTGACAGCCTTCTGCTCCTAGAATATGACTAGATTGTTTCCTCCACTGATGAGTCCACAAAGTGATCAAGGAGCCTTGTTCTGGATCTCCCCTCATCAGATCAGATTCAAGTGATAATCTTCACCAAATAGTATCTGAGTCTGGAAGAGTTTCATGACAGGAGGAAGTTGAGACTCAACACATGAAAAGGCAAGGTGATGTAGTACACAAACAGAATTATATGAGTCCAAGCCTAAAAGGGGAAAATCTGAAAGAAGTGAAGTGCTTTAAGTGTTGTACAGCAACAAATCGAACTATGGGACCGTGAGTACGTCACGGTACAGAAAAGTTAAAAAATAATAGGTGCTCTCAGAAGCATGTGCAAGGAAAGATCACTTAGGCAAAGATGGGATTCATGATGGGTTAGTGGTGCAGACTGTGCTGTATAATGTGAGGCACAGGTCCTGAATGCTAGGGCCTGGAAAAGAGTGGAAGTGTTAAAAATGATGTGAAAGAAAAAGTCGTAACACCCAAACTTACTTTCTTCCCTTTGGCTGGCTTGGGACTCTTAGTTTTGTCAAGCTTGGAAGCCTTGGGGGTGGTGCGCTTGCCAAACATCTTTTCGCGGTTCTTACGCAAAGTCTCCTCATCCAGGTTTATATCATTTTCTCCTGAAGCTGGCACTGCAATCTACAAGTTCAAAAATAAAGAGAGGAAGTACAGCATAGTAGCTTAGTACTTCTATTTCAATGCAATTAAGTCATTTGCACTGCAGGCAAAATATACTCCACAAAAAGGGCAAAAAAAAAAAAAAAAAAAATGATGATAATAGATCAATCTATCTATCTATTGCTAGACACCTTAATCCTGTATGGGGTGGCCACAAACAAATTGCCTCCATGTCGTCCTGTCCCCTGCCATTTCACTGCCCTGCTCCCACCTCACACCCTGCTCCCTTATATACCTCTCCACTCCATCCCTCAATCTCATCCTTGGCCTCCCCCTCCCTCTCCCCCCTTCCACCTCACTCACATACACTCTCCTCATCAGCCTCTCTCTCTCCATCCTCTCCACATGGCCAAACCACCTCAATGTGTTTCTCCTAGCACTTCCTATCACATCTGCATCCACACCACAATGCCCATTCACTTCCTTATTTGTCAGTCTGTCTCTCCATGTGACTCCACATGCTCCTCTCAAATAACTCATTTCCAATGCTCTCACTCTTGACTTGTGTCCCTCCAACAAGGTCCATGCCTCACTTCCATAAGTCATTGGGTTATCACAGTACTGCCATGTAGTAACTTTTTCACTTCCATGCTCACTTCCCTGTTTCTTATCACTGCTTTCAAAGAACCACCAATAATAATAATAACAATGATAATCGATATCCCTCTGAAATCTTACTTCCTCTACTGTTTCGCCATTAGCTATGACTTCCATCTCTTCTTCTTCCTCCTCCTCTTCTATTTCCACTTCCTCCACACGAGCCCCCTTGCCTGCCAAAGAGAATAAGTATTAGCAATGACTACACTTGTATAACAGACTGACTGACAATGTATGACAGTAACTGCAAATATGCCATTACATTTCAAGTATATAATTCCATCCATCCATTATCCACTCCTACGTTGCCCCATGAGGAATGTAGGAGCCCAGGGTTAGGCAAGGTGGTCCTGAAATTCAAGATGAGAGTGACCGACCTCAATCATCCCTGAGCGGCATTACGTGAGCAATAAACCCCAACCATCCCTTGGTTATAAACCTTCACTGGCTCAATCCGATTGGAGTGCCGTAATTACCCACTAAACCACCAGGCACCAAAATCTGGTTTTATGGTTACCACCCAGCATAGTACAGTAAATGGTTTCCTAGAGTACAGGAAACCATTTGGCCTGTCACTCAGTGTAGTCACCCACAAGCAGAAGGGAGAGGAGAGAATGAAAGAAAGAAAGACACAAAAGGGGGTGTGAAGTCACCCGCAGGCAGAAGAAAAAGGAAAGAAAGGCAGAAGAGGATGGAGGGAAAGTGGGATGGAGGAGAGGATATGGCAGACCCCTGTGAGTAAATTATTTTAAGTATGGTAGAATTCAGTTTTTACAAAAATGACCCCTCCCTGTAAAAAAAAATAACTCAGAGTCAAATGGCCACCCCGTATGGGATTATGGTGTCTGGCAATAGATAGATAGATAGACATTTTTTCCCAAAACTAGAATATTGAACAATTACACTTTGAAACAGTACCCATTAGTTTTAAAATCCAATGCATCACACACCTGGCAAGTATGGTCTCACCATGTTTAATATAAACACATGGGTCTGGTGATAATGGCTGAGTGGTAAAGAGCTTAACATACTGCAATGTTTCACTGCTCATGAATAATAACAACAATAATCCAGCCTTTTCTTTCTTAAAAGTGCCAATTCGTCAAAGGGAATTCACTACACATTTACAGCTTTACACTTCAAGAACTGTGACACCATTCATATATAATATGGTAAAAAAAAATTTTGGCAGAAGGGGTATAATCCAGTCCCTGCTCTAGAGACCCGTATACATCATCCTAAGAAGAGAATTTGACTGGTGATTTGAGTAAGGGATACCGCCAGCTTCAAAACATTGTTAGGTGGAATTGCTAGAATCACAGCATAAGAAAGAAAATGGCGGTTTTCAAAATGGCTGCCAGCGGGGTCTTTCAGGACTATAAAGCCTTGCAATTTCTAACAGAAATATTGTACCTGGAAGACTTTTATGAGGTTTTCAGGTACGACTGACACGTTGATGCTTATAGGAAATAAATATGACTTTGCATAGTACCCAAAATCCAAGATGGCTGCCATTCGGACCCTCCCCAAACAAGAAATTCAAGTATCTTTTGAAAGAAACATTGTGACACGATAATTTTTATGTTAATTATGAGGTTTTCAGGCTCTGCCTAAACCACAGTGCCTTTAATGATTCGATATCGCTGCGCTTCATACCCGAATTCAAGATGACGCTCTTCTAAAATCTGTAGCTAACAAGAAAGTTGTCTAATTTTTTATATAACTGGAATAAAGCAAAGCTGTCCTCTCTGGATATTACTATTTCTGTTTTTTGTAAATGTCTGCTTGGCAGCGTGATGTTAAGAAGATCTTGAATGTCCTTATATCTGTTCCATAATTATACTAGGTACTCTATTCTACACCATTTACGAGTCAATTTGGATAAAATGAACATCAATTTACAGCAACAGTATCTGAACTATACATACTCCTTCCTTTGCCCTCTCATTCTCATCTACTCCTGCACATGGATGGGGTATATGTGCAGGAGTAGGTGAGAATGAGAGGGCAAAGGAAGGAGTATGTATAGTTGTGAGTAAAAGATGGAAGAAGAGCATAAGACAGTATGGATCACTTGGATCAAGGATTGTGTGGGTAAAGTTGAAAGTTCGAATACAAATGTGGGCGATTGTGTGTGTGTATGCGCCAACGCAAGATCGTGCTAGCAGAGTGAGAGAAGAGTTCTGGATAAACATGGAAGTGTGCATGGAAAGGTTTGGAAGGAATGAGAGAGTGTTTTTGATTAGTGATATGAATGGTAAAGAGTGGAATGTGAAGGTGGATGGAATAGTTGGTGAGTGAGGTGTGCCTGCTGAGATAGATGAGAATGGCAGTGCGTTAGTGGACACTTGTGCTGGGAGGGGGTTGGTGATAGCCAATACCCTCTTCAGGCATAAAATGATCCACAGGTATACATGGCGAGTGATGAGAAGGGTGGGTGGTGAACTGAATGAAAGGAAGGTAATGATTGATTATGTGTGTGTGGATGAAAGGATGCGAAGATGTGTAATCGATGCAAGAGCTTATAGAGGTTGGGGGAGTGGACTTTCTGACCACTACTTGGTGGTGGCCAGAATTAGGATCCAAGTAAGATGGAGAAATAGAACAAGGGAAAGACAAGAGGAAGGAGTAGTTGCAAGGAGAGTGGAAAGGTTACAAGAGGATGAGAAAAAGGCAGAGTATAAGAGAGAAGTGGAGGAACGATTGGGCAAATATGAATTGGAGCAGATGGGGGACGTGGAAGGTGTGTGCAGGATATTTACATAAGAAATATGTGCAGCATGTGATGTGGTGTGTGGGAGGAAGAGAAGACGGAGGGGGGTGCAAGGAACAGCATGGTGGACTGAAGAGGTGAGACAGGCTGTGGCACAAAAGAAGAAAGCATACAATGAATGGATGAGAAATAGGGGCGTGGAAGAAGTTGAGAGGCGGAAGAGAGAGTTATATGTAGAAAGATAGAGAGAGAGGTGAAAAGATTAGTAAGAGAGAGTAAGAAGAGAGTGGATGAGGAATTTGGAAGGAATTTGAGTGTAAAGTGGAGGGACTGTAAGAAAATGTTCTGGAAAGAGGTGAAGAGAGTAAGACAGGGTGGAAGTGAGGTTAGCAGGGGAGTGAAACATAAAAATGGTAGATAACTAGTGGAGAAGGGAGAAAAAGTGAGCAGATGGAGAGAACACTTTAAGGAATTGTTGAACATAGAGGATGGAGGTAATGCGAGTATAAGTGGCTGGGGAATGGCTGGGAGAAGGAGGAAGGTGAGAAGACAGGAAGAAATCAGTAGGATAGAAGTTGTGGAAGCAATGAAGAAAGCTAAATTGGGTAAAGCCCCAGGAATTGATGGAGTGTGTGGTGAAATGCTGAAGCATGGGGGAGAGATAGTAGTAGAATGGATGTGGAAGATGTGCAGATTGGCCTGGGAGGAAGGTAGAGTCCCGGAGGATTGGAAGTCAGGTACAGGTCTCCCTCGTTTTACGATTGGTATGCGTTCCTAGAAAGGCAATCGTAAACCGAAATATCGTAAAGCGAAATTAAGGTTTAATGGGATAAATAGGGATGCGTTCCTGGACTCGTGTATAAGGAACCCAAGACCCATACAAGTGATCTAATATGCAATAATAATGATGATGCTTTATGTATTGTAGAGTCGTGCTTGTCTCCCCAGCTTTCTTAATGTTGACAGCATGCTTTATAACAGTCGATACAGTCAACTGTGCAAGACTCAAGGAATGAGCAATGGAGTTTGCCCCCTCACCTGCTTCACAATATTATGCTTAGACTCCAGGGTAAAGGACGTTCTTGCTTTCTTTGGCTTCATATCACCAGTACCAGATGTTGCAGGGCGTTTACAAGACATCACGGTGGTGGCACTAAGGGTGCAAAATATGAAGAACAGGAGAAATAGTAATATCATAGGCACTGATGCACACAGATGCACAGAGGTTGTATGCTGAACAAGCACGCGGGTGAGACTGGCAAAAGCGCGGGAAACTGTGAGGGTGGGGCGGGTATGCCACACATCTCTCAGCTGATCTGCCTGTGAGTGCAGGATTTCCGCATGTCCAATCGTAAATGCAAGGGAGCTCAATCGTAAAATGAACACTTGGTACTAAAGAAGAAGGATCGTAAATGCAAAATATCGTAAAACGATACAACGTAAAACAAGGGAGACCTGTATAATTATTCCCTTGTACAAAGGAATAGGGGAAAAAGAAGTGTGTGGTAATCATAGGGGCATTCATCTTCTTAGTATAATAGGAAAAGTGTATGGTAGGATACTTATTGACAGAGTTAGAGAAAGAACAGAGGAATTAGTTGGAGACGAACAGGGAGGTTTTAGGAAGGAAGGAGGTTGTGTAGATCAGATATTCATTCTTAGATCTTTAGTGGAAAAGTTTCTAGAGAAGGGAAAGAAGTTGTATGCGGCTTTCATGGATTTGGAGAAAGCATATGACAGGGTGGATAGACAAGGATTGTGGAAAGTATTAAGAATATATGGAGTAGGTGGGAAGCTGTTGAATGCTGTGAAGAGTATGTATGATGGTGCTAAGGCTGCAGTGCGTGTGGATGGTGAACTAAGTGAATTTTTCTCTTTGAAGGTTGGGTTGAAACAGGGATGTGTCATGTGTCCATGGTTGTTCAATCTGTACATGGATGGGGTAATAAGGGCCAGGACACCATTTACTATGCTGGGTGGTAACCATATAACCAAAGGTGGTTTAGTGGGTAATTATGGTGCCCTAATTGGATTGAGCCAGTGAAGGCCTGTATCCAAAGGGTGGTTGGGTTTTACTGCTCACACAATGCCACTCAGGGATGAATGAGGCTGGTCACTCTCACCTTAAATGTCAGGACCAACTTACCTAGCCACGGGCTCCTACGCTCCTCATGGGGCAATGTAGGACTGGATGATGAATGAATCAATGAAAAGAATGGATGCGCAGGAAGCACTGACCAGCATGGCATCCCTATACACACACACACACACACACACACACACACACACACTCCTCTGCATCTCACGAAACACTGCATCAATCTTTGGGCGATGAGCACCATAAGGGGAGCCATAAATAAAGCAGTTGATCATCACTGTGTAACTCACCGCGTGAACAAGATTGTCTTGCTGAGAAAAGACAAATATGTCAGCTCTGTCTGACACATGCTGCTTTCCTATCTTGTTGGGGGGGAGGGGGTTCAAACCACTGAGAATTATCACATGCAATGATGCTCTCCACTACTTCAGGATAATGGTCAAAGATAGGCTCATACTCTTTACTATAAACTGTACTGCAAACCCTCGATATACACAACCCTTTTTTAACAAATTTCAGTTTTAATGACCGCCCTAAGCTGGCCAAACATTATGTTCATTTAACAAATTTTCGTTCAACTCTTCATGGGGAAACATAGGATTGGATGATGGATGGATGGATGGATGAAAAGAACAGATGCGCAGGAAGCTCCAACCAGCGTGATGTTCCTATACACACGCACACAAACACACACACACTCCTCCGCATCCCGCAGAACGCTGCATCAGTCTGGGTGACCAGCATCGTGAAAGGAACCACAAATAGAGCATTTATTTTAAAAAGCAGCCATTTAGACCTAGCTGTATGTTACTGTGTATGACTGTATGGCCAAACAATGTTCTGTATTTAATGATCTTTGTTCCTCAAAAGCCACAAAAATTACCAAACAGCATGGTGTTTGGTTTTAATGTCAAGGGTCTGGTACCAATAAGTTCGTTACATTGAGGGTGTACTGTATACAGGTACAGTATTTACTAGATAATCAGAAGAAAGAGCAGAAGAATCAGTGCAGTTAAAATGCTAAATGACTTCACAACAAATCAGAAGGTGGTCAACATTCCTTTAATTTCTGACCCTGATAATCTTTCGATGTCTTTTTTATTTTTTTTCAAAACCAAAAGTTATTGAAGCATGGTTGCAGATAAAGGAGTCACTTAAATCAACCTCCATGCCCAATATGCACCTGCAACTAACAAAGAATATGATAAAATCATTGACTTGTCCTGAGATATGAGTTGGTTGATACACAACTGAATAAAATTATTCTGGTTGATCAATTCAAAGAATCTGGAAAAAAAAAAAGGGTTTCAACTGTGGGTTGCCGATCCGACAAATGAAATTACAGTACCCTCGCGTCCAGCACGGTAATATTGTCATGCATGGGTCACGCGTTGGACCAAAAACGTGTTGGACTAACAATAGAGCTTATGGGGAAAAATGAATTATGTCAGCAACCCAAGGAAAAGTCACCCTAAATACCTACCATATACCTATACATACATTGGTACTACTGTTATTATAATAAATGTTACTGTACTATGAATGATAACTAACCTTTTAGGATAGTGCTGGTGGGCTTGCTGGGAATGGAAGGGGATATCCGAGGCTGTAGGTAGTCCTACTGGTTCCCCGAAAGATGGCTGTTGGCGTCACTAGCGGGTAATGGCTGCTGCTCCTCCTCAACCTCCCTCATAAATCCTTCGAAATCACATTCAGAATCACTATCCTCGTCCGCATCCATGGAAGGTCCTGCTTCTGCCTGTTCTAGCACTCTTCTCTCTTCCTCCTTTTGCTGGAAGAAGCTAGTGATGAGTGTCTGAGTCCTCTTGTTAATGTGTCTCCTGTACAGATCAGCATAGTAACGCACACTGTTTTCCACGGTATGTATCACTTCCTGGCGTTGGATTTCATTAGGATCCCTGTTCATGGCCTCCTTAAGAATTTCAACAGCATGAAGGATCTCGGTAACATCTTGCATCTTCAGGGGGGAAGCTGGAGGTGCGTTGGAGTCTGCAGCAGCCATTCTCACCTCCTCTACCTGCGCCTCGTCAACTGCAGCAACTCGACAAACAGCTTAGTCCAAGGTGGTCTCCTCTCGGCATTGCACAAGGTCTGTTAAGTCCTCCTCTGCAACCTCCTCACAGCCTGGGACCCTCTGAAGTTTTGCCAAGGTTGCCTGCCTGCTGTCCTCAGGGCACTGAAGTGAATCTTATTGGTGAGAAGTGGTGAAGTACGGAGTTAGCTTGCGCCAGGCATGGTTGATTGTTGCCACGTTAACATTATCCCAGGCAGCCACAATATTGTCAACACAATTTTTCATGTTGTACTTTTTCCAAAACTGTACAACAGTCATAGCAGCAGGGTTACTTGGAGTAGTTGACGTCATGGCAGGGTGGGGATATTCCTGAGGTGGTGATGCTGGCAGTGGTGTGGCAGCGCTTGCTCCTGGTACAGATGAGTCAAGATCAGGTGAGGACGAGTGAGATGATGCTGGTGAACTGTCGGGGCTTCCACCCAATTCTGCCTCCATCGGCTTCACTTCTGAAAAAGTTTCTGTTGCTTTCTGAAGATGTCGGCTTAGTCTCTGATTGTAAAACATCTTGAAGTTACTTATGACCTCCTGGTCAAGAGGCTGCATAAGTGACGTGGTGTTGGCTGGTAAAAACACCACCTTCACTGCTGGGTCTACGTCAGCCAAGATCTGAGGATGTCCACGGGCATTATCTGCTAACAGGAGGAATGTCTCAGGAAGTTTCAGAGCTCTCATCTTGCGTTTTGCATCAGGGATGAAGTGTTTCTTAAACCATTCTATACAGGATACTGCCGTCATCCAACCTGAGTTATTTTTATGCCAGATAACATCCAGATCTGCCATTGAGCTGTTGTAGAAGCACCTGGGGTGTGCCACCTTGCTTATCAAAAACGGTCTCATTTTATGAGACCCGGAGGCACTGACGGTTAGAAGCAGAGATACACGGGACTTGTCGACCTTCCTGCCTCGTCCCTGGCGGCTGGTTTTCATGATGTAAGTGTTGTTAGGCATCTTCTTCCACTGTAGTCCCGTCTCGTCCATATTGTACACGATGTGCTGTATACCCTTCCTTCTCTATGATGTTCTTCAGTAGAGCTGGGAATTCTGAGGCAGCAATGTGGTCTGCTGAAGCAGTTTCTCCATGCAACTTGGCCCGCCGTATCTCCTTCCTTTTCAAAAACGATGCAAACCACCCTGTAGAGGCACGGAATGAATTAGGCTGTGACCCAGTCCTCCTAGTAGCCACACTACAGAACTTCTTCGCCATCTCCCTGATGTTCAAAGAATCTACAGGAACACCCTCTGCCTCCTTCCTCCGTACGTACATACTGAGGTACCGCTCCATTATAATGATTGCTGGGTCAGTAGGCTGCACCTGGAGTCAAATGGCCCGCCTCCGTAAGCCTTCACTGCCGCCAGGATCTTGTCTTGGTTTTTTATTATTGTTCTCATGCTGGCTTCATTCAAGTCGTAGGCCTTGGCGATGTCCACATTCCTCTCCCCTTTCTTCTTCCTCTCGATAATTTCTAGCTTGGTGGCCTGAGGGAGGTGCCGCCGCTTCTTGGGGTTCTCAGAAGGCTTCCTAGGCATCATAAGCAGGGTAAAATGCAGTACCAAGGGCAGAAATTTAGAAAATGCTGCGAGAAAAAAGCACCGTCCAGTGCGAATTAGGAGTGGAGCTGTGACGGGAGAAATTTAAACAAAACATCACGTGACAGCAGAAGCGTTTTTAATTGGGCGGCATCACGATCACGTCACGATAGCGGGCGGGGAAGGCTACTTGATCAGAAGTTTTCATTGGCTATCATCATTATGGGAATGTCCAGTATGGCCGTGTTGGACCGGGGGTGATCGTGCTAGAGTGAACTCTGCGGATTTGGCCCACTTCTCGGAGCTCTGTGCGTGTTATGCTAACACACTCGTGTTGCAGTAATTAAATCGTATTAAATAATACTAATTAATTGCTCACCGTGCTGGACTCAAATCGAGCTGGACTAACGCGTGCTGGACGTGAGGGTACTGTACAGTAAAACCTCGATATAACGGACTTCAATAAACTAGAATTTGCTTTTATTGGAATCGAGGAACTACTGGACTAAATTCCTATATATTGGAAAAAGTCCGATAAGGCCAGAAGCAGTCTGGACTGCCTAACCTCTTCAGCTATGTTCACCACAATACGGTAAATAAAAGACATGTTTATCAGTGACCAGTACAGTGAGTCCTCGAAATATGAAAACCCGAAGTACAAATTTTCGATAGTACGAAAGCGATTAACCCCTAAACCGCGGGGTTGTTTTTGCCTGACTTGCGTGTCTCGCGGGCATATTCGCACTCCAACAGACTCTCTAAAAATATTTGCCAAAAATCAGTTATTAGTCCTAGAATATTATAATTAAATATGCATAAGGCACATACCTTCAGCTTTCTCCTGGGATGTTTGTTGAGCCTTCGTCGAGTACCGTAGGACTTGTGGAGACTTCTTTAGTTGGGTAACGAAGTAAAGTCTCCACTTTACACTTCCCGACAACCCGTAATATGATTACCACAGCCTGATATTATCACTAGAAACACCATTCTATGATTCTCAAATAGTCTGGAATCTATAATCCAAAAAAAGAAAAAACACTGTGAAGGCAATGAAAATTACGAGCATGTATGACCTTCCCACTTCCGATCGTTCACCGCTGGTGTTGTCACTTATTATTCATAAAAACACTCACAGTTTATATTTCTGTTACTATATAACACTTACATATATCTACAGTCTTTATCCATAAGTTTCCTTCAGTAATAGTAGTTTAATATCTACAGTCTTTATCCATAAGTTTCCTTCAGTAATAGTAGTTTATTGTCACTGTAGGCATTCAATTTCTCTTTCAGTAAAATACGTAGCATTCACTTTCTCGTCCTGTATACTAGCATTGAGAGTGAATCTGTCACTTTCATAACTCATAGTATTCATACATGCTAGAGCGAAACTTTCACTTTCATTACTCCTAGCATATATACTCATATTCTTATATTACTACTCATTTACATTTCTATTTACATTCTCTATTTTATTTACATTATTTGCATTTCTATTTTATTTACAGTGTTATGCAGTCACTTGCAGTAACTTATAAAACTATTTTCCACTGTTCACTTATATTTACGTTCATTGCTTTCACTTGCTGTTTACACATTATTTACAGATTATTTACATTTCCACTTGCACTGTTTTACTCACCAGACAGATCGTAGTCACTGTCTATCATTTTCATTGACAAATTAGCCAGTTCATGTTCCACAGCAGTCACTTAGCCCTTTACCTCTTTCCACACGAGGTTTAGTAGGGGGTAGAGATTACAGGACCCTTTGCATGGGGCTAAAAAGCTGCGGAATTGGGCAGGCGTGAATCCGACGTGCTCTCACCTTGAAAGATGACAGTAAACTGAATACAGTGTGGTGGCCTGCCTACGGGGAAGTGCAATGCTGCCAATGTCAGCGGGGTGAAAGCTGCTAATATATACGCTATGAAATGATTGGCAGGAAATCTAGACAATACATAATAAATTAGGTAGTTCCAGGTGAATGTAAATATCACTTAGGCTTCTCCCTTCCTTTCTTATATATATTTTTATTACGAGAATAGATTATACGGCATATTTCAAGGGGAAATAAACAGCGAAAATTAGCGAACGAGTGCACGTGAGGTGTTGTCAGGTGATAATTAGCCAATTCCAGGCGCATGACACTATCACTTACCTTATTTCTTTCTTGTATATATTATTTGGTATAAGAATAGGGCATAGGGCTTATTTCAATGGATGAAATCAATGGAAAATTCCAAGGAAAATTTACTTAGCATAGCACGGCTGGGCAGGCGAGAGGAGAGGGTAATGGAGAGAAGTCAAGAATGGGGAGAAATGGCTAAATTGTCAACAACGGATGGGAGTACAGATGAGATTAGGAATGCTGACTAGTATTGGACATTGGCAGTACTGATAGATGATACAAGCCACCACTTGAAAGCCTGGGCGAATTCAAAATAACACAGAATCACAAAAGTGACGCCCCACGGTATGATCCCTTGCTCCCAAGCATCACGAAAGTGACGCCCCGCGGTTAAGGGGTTAACATAGGACAAATTCCATAATACAAAAATATCTGTCTCGATGATACAAAAATCGATACACGATACGAAAGGAAATACAGAGATAGCACGATTATCCAGATTATATGGTGTGAAGAAGTGCTGGAATAGTCTGAAAACACAATTAATCTGGCGGAAACAAGACACAAGTATTGTTAGATTGATTTATTTACCGGTAAATGTACAATGAAAGACATAGCTATCTTCCCAGTTCAGTCTGAAGAAAATTTACACCAGGTGAAATACAATGAAAACCCTATTTCTACTAGTGCGTGTTTCAAATGGTTTGATTTTTCCACGCTATATCCGTCAGACTTTGCTAAGATCCTTGTGTCTTTCATTGTACACTTGAAGCAGCAGAAAGACCTTACCAATTCAATTCATAATCCTCCAGTTTGTTTCTGTAATTTTCTGAAAACTCTCAGTTTGGTAAACTACTATTTCTTGCTGAAAAATATCCTCCCTGTTATTATCATCACTTTCCCCTACCATTGTTTGCAGCGCAGTGGATGAAACTCAACATGCTCAAAGGTTGATATCGTTTCCCAATTTCCCAACTGGAGGTTAGGTTAGGTTAAAAAATTATTAGGTACAGATAAGCTCAGTTAGGCCAGGTTTAGTTAAACACTTAGAGAAAAACAGTTCTTTCCGCCATTACGTTAACGAAATAAACAAGAGTTGTCACACCAGAACAGCTAAAAATGATGGGGAAACAGATTTAATAAGAAATGTTTACTGTATCTACCAACCCAGAAATAATCTGAAAAATATAACAGACCATCAGGAAGAACTGATTTGGTAAGGTGCTTTTAATGCTTAAAGTAAAACGTATGTTTAGCCTCCTCAATGGCTGTGGGTTCAGGTATTTGCGTGCTCCCATGGTCAGCCTTGGGACCATTATTTCAAAGTTCTAAAATCAATTTCTTTTTCTTACATATGTGAAAAGATTCGTCTGGCACACCTGGCTTTCCCCCCCCCCCCAAACACATCCTGTGATTTGCTACGATTCGTGTAAGAATTAATAAAATTAGGATGCGTGTTACGTCAGCATGTAACCATCGGCAAAAACATCTGGGACGATGTGAACTGTGAACGCCTGACCCTGGTAGAGCAGGGTTGTGTAAACATACCAGTGACCTTTGTTCCCTTCCCATAATTGCTCGCAGTTTTTTATAGCTCACCCTAACTCAACGTCACTGGAGCGGTGGCACCTTCGTCGTGGGTCCACCCCCCACAGGCTGTCGAGAGAAGAGGAGAACAGCATGGGGGCCAAACCACCGCAAACCCCCCCCCCCAGCCCCTCACAGGGCTCGAGTACCTGGGAGTGGCTTCGGTCGCCCGGGCAAGTACCACATCTCCAATACAACACACACAACAACACCGTTTTTTCTACACCGAGAAATGACTCCCCGGCTGTCATTTCTCGACAACTTCTTCTAGCCGGGGACATTGAGAGCAATCCAGGACCCACCAACAAATACATATGTCCAACGTGCTCAAAACCTATCACATCGAGCCGACAGACAAAGGGTTCACTTCAATGCAACTCTTGCAAGAACTGGACCCATTACACCTGCACAACACTTGCATCCAAAAAACATTACACAAACACCTGGACCTGCTCCTTATGCTCCTTCCTCCCACCCACCAACCCCCCTTCCACTCCTACTCCTACTTCCTTCACACTTCCACAGCCAAACCCACCGATCCTTCCAACACCATCCAATCCCTCAACTCCTCCCATTCCAACCCATCCTAATCCACCTCAACCCATACCTCCATCACAACCTCCTCCTACCCCTTCCCCTTCACCCACACCACCTCCCCCCCGTGCTGCAGCAGCCAACACACATCGCACACACAACATAAACATCCTTCAATTAAACATAGATGGCATAAACACCAAAAAACAAGAACTCACACAATTCATCAAACAACAGAACATACACATTGCCATCTTACAAGAAACAAAACTACACAGAGCACAGAAAACACCAACATTTCATAACTTCACCACCATTCGACAAGACCAGGCTGACGGCGGTGGCGGTGGACTCATCACCCTGGTACACAAATCCATCAACTTTGCAGATACCAGTGCACACACAAAGTCACTTCTCCCCCCACATGACACCACAACAGAAATACAATCAATCAAAATACGCACTGGTTAACAAATCACACATAACAATCGCTAACACATACATTCCCCCCCGATCATCGCCCACAGTACCACACAATTACTCACCACAGATACACCACATCACTAACATATCCAACGTCATCCTGGGTGGTGATTTCAATGCCAAGTCGTCGGCTTGCATGTCAACAACCCTGACACAGACAGAGGGCTGGTACTACAATCCCAGACAGACCATCTTTTCATACTAAACAATCTAGACCAACATACCCATATCCCACACCAAGCCCTCTTCCTCCCATCATCTCCAGACATCACCTTCTGCTCCCCAAACCTCGCCCCCACTACATCATGGAGAGTGGTCAAAACCCTAGGTTCGGATCACCTCCCAATCATCATCACTACCAAAACCAGAATCACCCCAGCTGGCCACAGACACACATACACTAATTATAAGAGAGCCAACTGGGAGGCCTTTGTAACTGAAACAGAACATTTCGAAACAGTAAACAGTACACCCATCACAAACATCAACACCGCTGTGCACACTTTCAATACAATTATTCAAAATGCAGACAAAAGACACATCCCTAGAGGCAACAGAAAGAGACACAACCCCAACTTCACACCAGAAATTCAAGGCCTCATCAGACAACGGGACACACTGCGACACTCCCCAACACCCCATACACAAGACACCATACAACAAATACAAGAACTCAACACTCAGATAAACAATAAAATATCAGAACAGCAAACACTAAACTGGAAAAATTAACTCCAAACACTTGACCATAAAACAAACACCAGCAAACTCTACAAAACACTAAACAGCATCACACTGTCCAACAGCAACACCACACAATCACACGCTGCCATCACAACAACAGACACCATACCCTCAAACAAACAACAAGCAAACACTCTCATCAATCACTTTTCACAAGTCAGCCATCTAACTCCCCATCCGGAAGACCGACGTATCATCAGACGTAAGAGACAGTTCCCCACAGACCCAGACGACGCACCTTTCACTTACAACCAAACGAAGCACATCATTAACAACCTCAAGCACTCATCTGCCTGTGGACCAGACAACATAAGCAACATTCACCTTAAACACCTAGGACCACAAGGAATACAAGCACTCACCAACATATCAAACTACAGCTACTCACACAACATAATACCCAACATCTGGAAGCATGGCAATATCATCACCATCCCTAAACCCAACAAAGACCCCACGTTACCCTCCTCACATCGCCCCATCACACTCCTCTGCACCCCCTCTAAAGTCACTGAACAACTGATACTACAACTAGTCACACCTCACATTCCCCTAGCCCAGTCACAACATGGCTTTAGGCCACTACACTCCACAAACACCCTTCTTACACACCTTACACAGAGAGTTTTCGGTGGCATAAATTCAGCTAGGCCACCACACAGAACACTCCTAGTCACACTAGACATTAGCAAAGCTTTTGATGCCATCCCCCACCACAACCTCACAAACAAAATACTCAACACAAACATGCACAATAACACAAAAAGAGGGCTGGCAAACTATTTAGCAGGCAGATGTGCACACGTAACATTTGCCGGTCAGTCTTCTAACATCAGAAACTTCACAAACGGCGTCCCCCAAGGATCCGTTTTGTCCCCTATACTCTTTAACCTATACATGCACGACATACCCACACCCCACACACCACAGATACACATAGCTTCTTATGCAGATGATATAACACTTACATGTACACAGCAAAATGCAAACACAGCTGCACACATCATTCAACCTTACCTCAACACACTACACGAATGGTTCACCACAAACAGGCTCAAAATAGCCCCAGCCAAATCTACAGTGACCCTTCTCACAAACTGGACAGCAGAACACAGTCACATGCCACACCTCACCATAAACAACACTCCCTTACCACACACACACACATACACCCAAAATCCTTGGTGTAACATACAATACATCAATGTCATTTAAACAACACATCACAAACATTAAAAATAAAATAACACCAAGACTCAATGCTTTGAGGTCACTTGCCCATACAACATTCGGACACAACAAAGAAACCACCACCACAGCATACAAACAATACATACGTTCAGTGATGAATTATGCAAGCCCTGCCTGGGCTTCTAACCTCACCAAAACACACTACAACACTCTACAGACAATACAGAACAAGGCCCTAAAAATAATCACAGGCTGCACAGCTACTACACCCACAGACCACCTACATCAAGAAACCAAAGTCCTCAAAGTCAAGGATCACCTAGACATGAGAGGCACCCAGTTACTTGCTGCAGCCTCCACAAACCCACAACTTCCACTACAGTACATGGCGGCACATCCACCCACACCAAGGAACATCAAAACAACACCCAGCACACGATATCATACACAAATACTGTCACCTCTCCTCCCTCGCCCACCTCAGACCAGCTTCCAGAAGCACATCCACACTCAGATCACTCGCCACTCCATTCAGTCACTTAAAGACAACACACAGCTGCAAGCACGGCCTCCTGACATCCACCCTTCTGAATCCTATCTTCCCCGTGAGGACAGGGTCCACCTGGCCAGGCTGAGATGTGGGCACCATCCAGCCCTCTTAAGCTACCAGAAGAGGCTGGATGACTCCGTCGCTGATGCCAGTCCAGGATGCAACACAGCACCCCATACTATTAAGCACATTATGGAAGACTGCATTCCACACAATCACCTACACCAACAACACAACATACATTCTTTGAGAGCTCTGTGGGAAAGCCCGGTCTCGGCCATGGCCTTCCTAAGGGACTCGGGGCTGTTCGGCCAGACTGCCTAGGGAACAACTACTACTACACCAGTACAGTAAGGCATTGTGCAGGACCAGCAGCTATGAAAGAGATAATGGAATACATTATTGTTTGTATCAGTCCTCTTTCACACATACACATAAGAACACACAAAAGAATGAGCAGTAAATGTACACTAACTCTAAGGAGCAGAAATAACTGTGCTCAGTCTGTCCGAAATATAATGGGAAGAGTAATGCCGAACGAAGAAGGTAGAACTGAATACTAACCTATGAGAACATGTGGGATGAAAGTGTAATTTTTTTTTCTGATTAGCAAACATTCTTGTTCCATATCGTCTCTTAAAACTGTAAAACCCATAATCTTTCGTGTAAGCATACAGCCTAAAGACCTTACCAATTCAGTTCATATTCCTCTAGTTTGTTTTTTCTTACTACAGTAATCCCTGTACTTTCCGGACGCCCACTTTCCAGACATCCCCAGTTACTGGATACTGTAGGCCTGGACCTTCGGAAACCAAAAAAAAAAAAAAAAAAATCTGAATTTTTTCCCATCCATAATTTGAAATTGCCGCGCAGCGCCGAACAGCTGTTACACCATGGACCCTCACCCCTTCCTTCCTCCCCCCTCCCCTCTCCCCTGTCAGGGTTGCCATTTGGTATTTTTCATTACCAAATGTGAGCCAATTTGGTCATGAAATAATCGTTTGGTAATGAATCAGACTAATGCATTACCAAATGGATTTTTCACATGTATAAGGATACACAGGATGGAGATGGTGGATTGTTTGCTCTCTCTGATTAATCTGCTTACGTACATAGCGTGAAAATAATCAACATGCTGTTAATTATAAGAGTGATTACATGTATTTCCACTTGTATATACAATTAGTGAAGAATAAATGCTAGCTTTACGAATTTGGTAATGAAGAGTTAAATTTGGTAATGAAAACTGAGGAGTCTGGTAATGTGGCCATTGCAACCTGGCAACTCTGTTTCCTCCTCACCAACAACCAAACAGTTATTGCCTAACTTCGATCGCGAGTGGTAGCTTATCATAATGGAAACCAAATGTGGTCATTTTTTTGTGAATAAACACTGAATAAACTGCAATACCTCGCCACTAGACCACACGGGAATTTACAGTGTTGTGCAGTGTTAAGAAATTAGAATTTAGAGTGCAAAGGATTAACTGTGGAGTACAAACCTGGCAGCTGAAACTGGCCTGATGCAATTAACAATGTGCAGTGTTAAACAGTTATAACTCACAGTGCAAAGAATTACTGTACGTGCAGCAAACACTGGATTACTGTACGTGCTTCAAGAGCATTTTCACCACTGCCAAAACCTTACAAAAGGTGGCCACAAACGTGCTGTAAGTACCCTGGCTGAGGCACAGTCACTTCTAATTCCTCAGTCTTTGGTTCCTTTTCATTTATAACATGCTTTATGTCCATTATTGGTGATAATAGGGTCTTAAATAGGTTTAAATACGTGCTATGCAAGTCCAGTAGGGAGCTATTTAGGTGGCTTTCAAAATTAGGCTGGGTTAGGGTCCATAAGTACCAGTCCAGGAGGCATGGGCCCACTATCCAGACAGGACCACTTTCCGGACATGCCTTTGGCTCTATTACATCAGTTAGTGGAGGGATTACTGTATTTTGAGGGTGATAAAGTATGTTCTCTTGCCAAGAAAAACTTACTCAAAATTAGAGTGCATGTAACATAAGTATGTAAACATCGGCGAATACATCTAGAGTGAAGAGAACGCCTGACTGATGGGATGGTAGAGTAGGGTTGTGTAAACACACCAGTGACCTTCGTTCCCTTCCTGTAATTGTTCGCAGTTTTTTATAACTCGCCCTAACTCAACGTCACTGACATCAAAACAGTGAAGTGTTGTTCAAGGCCGGCAGCTATGAAGGAGTTAATGGAATACTGTATGAAAAATTGAAAATGGGCACGGTGCATAGCGTCGCGCTCGCTTGCCGAGGGAAAACGAACTAACCCCTCTCTGGTAAACAAATTTTTGTGAGATTCTCAGTTGAGTCCATGTCCCTCCTGTCCTCACAACTTTGCTGTACGTGAGGATATTTTCGCAGCCCTTCACCTTTTTGTATTGTTTCGCCATGCCTCCCAAGCGCCCTGCATCATCTCCAGCATGGGGGTAGCCCGCTGCAAAGCAGCAGCAGCACCATACTTTAATTCTGGAAAGGAAACTGGAAATTATAAGACTCCATGAGGAGGGGCAGGGAGTCTCGGAGACTGGGCGTGCTTTAGGCCTTGCTGTTTCCACCGTTGGGACTGTGATGACGAAAAAGGAGATGGCCACCACCTTCTCTACAATTGTATACAGGTATTGCTTATTTCTTAATGGGGGGGGGGGGTAAAGTTTAGTTGGGGGTCTGAGGGGGTCCTGGGATGCATCCCTCCATTTATATGTATATTTCAATGGGGAAAATTGTTCCAATATACAAAATTTCGAATTACGAAAATTTTTTTTGGTCCCTATCCCTTTCGTATATCGAGGACTTACTCTACAGCATCATTATATATATTATACCATTTGATTAATGTAGTGAAGTTATGACACAGTACAGTACGGCAATGGTAGTCAAAACAATTTAAAAACCGTTTGTGCGATCAGGACCAATGTCTGATATATCGGAAAAAGTCCAGGTTAGCAGGGGGAAGTCTGGATGTCGCTTTTATTAGAATTTCATATTTTTCAGAATGCCTTGGGCCCCAATTAGTCCGTTATAGTGAGGTCTTACTGTACCACAAACAAGCTGTCCACCAGGTTTAAGACAAAATTATTCAACAAACTGACCAAACTCCTCCATAAAACCTCGATTCACATCTGAATGGCCTAGTCAATAAAAAAATGCAATGCTCATAGTTTTCCAACTAAAATTCATTAATGCTTTCATGAAACATACGTGTGCACCACAAAATAAATGAGTATTATACTTCAACCTCAATGTTCAACAGCAGGCCTGGGAACACATACAGTAATCTCTCGATTATCCGACTGTCCATCACCCGCACGCTGTGATCTGGCTTTCTCAAGCCATTATTCGTACATTTTTTTCCCACTATCCGGAAAAAATGACTGCCTCTGTTTCTAAGGTCGCACAAAAAATTTCCACATAAACAGGCAAGAACAGCCTGGTGCACTGCCCTGTCAGGCTGCTTTGTTCACCCTACATCTGCTAAAGACCCTGATGCTGGCTCTCAGTCCCCGCAAGACGTTTGTGTTGTGCGCAGTCCCTCCTGGGCCGTTGTTAAGGCGGCACACGTGGTGGCTCCCTACCTGCTAGTCCTTGCATGCCTCTTCCTTGGGTGTGTGATGATGGCCCCTCCAGCAGGGAAAAGGAAGAGGGTAGTGCTGACTCTGGAGATGAAGCGGGAGATCCTGAGGAAGACTGATGAGGGATGGTCCACTTCCCGCACCCTTAAGGAGTACAACCTGGCCCGCTCAACCCTACACTACATAAGGAAAGTCAATGACAACTCACCCTGTACAGGGCAGACTTTGACCAAAAGAACAGACGCATTACCGAACGGAAGACACTGAGTTTACCCTGGCAGGCTGAAGTCATCCGTTCAACACTGTTCTGCAACCGTCAACAACAGGCTGCAAGTATGCTAGTGTGAGGCACTGAGTTGAAGGCTGCTGCCGAGAAGTTTGCCTACCTTCACAACGTCCCCGACTTCTAGGCATCCAAAGGTTGGTTGTTCAGGTTCAAGCTTCGACATGTCCTTACCAATCATAAGACCCATGGCGAAACTTTGGATGCTAGTGAGGAGGGAGTGGAGGAATTTCAGCACAGTTTGTCGGGCCTGACTGAGAAGGAGGGCCTTGCCTATAGTCATGTCTATAATGCTGACGAAACTAGCCTCTTCTACCACTCAATGCCCGCAGACACTCTGGTAGATGAGAAGGAGAAGCACGTGGCCAAAACCTGTCTAAGCAACCAGTACCTGTTTTGTGCTGTGCTAATGCTAATGGGTGGCAATGGCTCAAACCCATTACTGTTGGGTGTGCTAAAACAGCTCTGTTGCCTTTGTAGGCTTAGGGATTCCTTCCTATTGTGTGGTACCATTCTGTGATGGCCTGGTTTACCTGCAAGATCTTCACAGATTGGTTCCACAAGCATTTCGTCAAGGAGGTTATCCATTATCAAACACAGAACTTGGAATCCCTTGTGACTGGGTAAAGGTTCATTTCTCTTGGACAATGCTCCCACTCATCCCTCCAAGAAACAATTGACTGCAAATGACGCTTGCACTAGTTGAATGTTTTTGCCACCTAATACCACTGCTCTGATTCAACTAATGGAACAGGGTGTGATCGTGGCCACAATGAGGCTGTACCGACATAGACTCCTCAATGAGGTAATGGTTGTTCTCGAGGACAAGGACGAGCAGAGTAAGGGGCTGGACACATGAGGGCAGAGGACACTGGAAAACCTGCTGGGCTACAACTTTAAGTCTGCAGTGTACAACTGGACACGTGTATGGATGGAAGTCTCCATGAAAACCCTCAAAAGTGGTTGGTTTCGTCTCCTTCAGGGACACGAGAACAAACACAACTTTTTGGGTTTTGACGTGGACGACTTCCATACTCGTCTTCGTAACACAGGCAAGACTGTGAATGTCGATGATGTGCGGGAGTGGTTAGACAACGATGGGAGTGATCCCAGCTATCAGGTTATATTGGACTTCGAGATTACCACTTCTGTTGTTGCTGCCCAGCCAGATGAGATTGATGAGGATGACAAAGACGACGCGGACGACCCAGAGAAGTGCAGTGCTCCAGCCATCCCTTGCCTGAGCACATTCCGGGCACTTCTCGGGCAGGTGCTTAAGTATGCTGAGCACCTGGAATGTGACAGAGAGATGGTGCCTCTTCGCCTTGTGGAGGATCTGCGTTCTGTGCGGGAGAGTGTCATCCAACGCCTGAATCGTGGAAACTATCACCAGTCAAAATCAATTCCTTTTTCAAGCCTCTGACCCCCACTCAGTCCACCTCTACTCTGGCACCACCACAGCACCATATCACGCCTTCAACAACGAAGCCTCAACTTACCACATCGTCATCCACTGTGTCTCCCCTGGACATGAGTTTGCAGCTGTCCTCAGTCACCTGAAGTAGGCAGTCCATCACCACGTCCCACAGTTGCTCCCCTGGGGTGACTGCCAGAGATCCTCCTTGACTCTGACTTGAACTAAGCTCTTCAGACTACACCATTAGACCACATGGGATGTACAGTACTGTGCAGTGCAACAGCTTTGTCAGCAGCAGTACAACAGTCAGAGTCAAGAAGGTAGTGGGTTATTCAGCACGACGCCCAGTGAGGAATTGTGAGTGTTTACGTTGACTTTATTCCAGATTACTGTACTCTACCATGATGTTATTCTATTTTACCATTATGTTTAGTGTGCCCATTGCATTTTTCTTGTGTAGATGGCTTTCTCATATATTTTTCATGTCAATGCACTGTATGGCCCTGCATTAGTGACTGTCCGACTGTGGCTGATGGGTCTACTTTACCATGGTAGCTGCTTGGCTGTGGTTTATAGGTCTGCTTGACCAGAGAGAGTAGTGTCAAACAACAGAAACAAGTGTTGAATGATGTACTGTAGTGGCCTTTTACACCAGCTTTCAAAGTTAGGTTATGTACAAATGGGGGCAAGGGGAGCAGTCCACTACCCGACAGCCACCAACCGGACATGCCTTTGGCTCTACAGTATTACGTCGGACAATCAAGGGATTCCTGAATTAACGAATGCGTCTTACATAAAGCCCTGCAAACACTGATATCAGATTCATACAACCAGATTTCATTCAAACATAAAATGTCAAGCTGATGTTGATTTTAAAGCTCTTTTACTACAGTATCCTGTAGTTCATTTTGTTATGGATGGAATGAATGTTTGGAAGACCGATTTATAACTGGCTCAAGGGGGGACTTCTTAATTTTTTGAGTGGATAAAGTTGGTGTTTTCAAGCAATCTACTCCAGTAGGAAATCATAACTGGCCAATCTCTACTGCAGAAACAAAATGAGCAACTGACTGATGACTCAAATAAGCTTCTCAATGTCTCTGAAATGGCAGTTTATTAATTTGAGGGACCCTTTAGACTCCAGCACAAAAAACGCAATTGGGATCATTTTTTTTTTTTTTTTTTTTTTTTTTTTTTTTTTTTTTTTTTTTTAGATGCATGACCAAAACCCTGGCAGTGATGACACTGAGTAACCCAGAGTCAATAGAAGGCATGGCATCTTTAACCCCTAAAGTACTAAGCTTGTAGATTGAGCTTTTTGCGCAATTTCTTTAAAGGACAAGCAACGCCGATCATGCAACATCCACAAAAAACTGGCGGCAGCTGGGTCCACCCCGGCTGTGACATAGATGGCTTCTAACCAATCGAACTAAGTGTTGGACAAACCTGAGTGGGGACCCAGGCCATACCCAGGTGGTGGGGGGTGTACACCCCCACCTCCCTCTCACCACATCCCTCTACCCCACTAACTTGTTACTACCCTACCTCCCACCATTCTTACCACCACCATCACCCCTCCCACACCTCCTCATGCATCCCCCCCCCCTCCCATGTGGATCCCCCCATGTCCCCCTTCCCCAGTCATCTGGGGGGAGGATATTTCCCCCCTACCCTCCCTCCATGTCCCTGTACTCCACTGGGGCCCTTCCATTGTGTCTGGTGGTGGTCTCCTCCCATCTCTTCATCCCCATACACCCCCTCCTGGCCTTACCACCTCCCACCACCAACCCCCACCCCCACCCCCACCCCCACCCACTAGCACGCTATATCTTTACCTCTCCGGCCTTGAATATTTTGTGTATTTTTTACCCTTGATGGCGCGTGTTTTTGAATCATTACCTGTAATTTACTCGTATCTTTGCATACAGATATGCACACCACAATTATTTTATTTATTTATTTTTGTGTGTGTGTGTTTTTTTTTGGGGAAAAAAACTTGTTATCTGCCTACTTTACCTGCCTATGGATATAGTTGTGTACCTGTCAAAGATTATAGAGTATTTTTCAAATACCATAAATATTTAGCTCTCTTTATTCGAAACTCACTTGAAAAACAAATCTTATTTTCCCTAGCTAGATTTGACAGCTTGGAGGGGAGAGAGGGGAGGGGGGAGGGAAAGGGGGAAGGGGAGGGAAAGGGGGAAGGGGAGGTTAGGTGAGGGGAGGGGAGGGAAGAGGAGTGCATGGAAGGGGAGGAGAGAGGAGGGGAGGGAAGGGAAGGGGAGGGAGGGGACTGGAGGTATGGAGAGGGGAGAGGAGAGGAGGATAATTTTTACTATTTATTATGTTTTTATTGGGGGATTCATGACCATTTTCCCTTGCTAGATTTGACAGCTCGGCAGGGAGGGGAGGAGGGAGGGGAAAGGGGGAGGGGAGGTTAGGCAAAGGGAGAGGATGGGAGGGAAGGGAAGGGGAGGGAGGTGATTGGAGGTATGGGGAGGGGATAATTTTCACTATTTATCATATTTATTGGGGGAGGGGGTTGTCACAATTTTATTTTTTTCTAAGCACATTACAATGGTTTATAACATCTATACACACACACACACACACACAAAATTGACTTTGGTGACTTTAGTACGTATTTTTGTGAAGAAAACAGGTGCAAGTGGCGTATTTTCTTTCTTGCCAGGGCCGTGATGGGTAACTATTACCAACTTTGATGGGCCATAGCTCAGTAACTATTGGGTCTAGGAGGGTGGGGTTTTCAGGTGTGTACATTCAAACTCTATAAATCGGACATAAAACTTTTAACCTTTGAGAAAGTCGAAAAATAGGCCTGTTTTTGCGTCCTGGGGGGCAGTTGAGGCTGGAGAATTGAGTACCCTAGGGGTTAATGACTGACAGATGTAACTGCCCTGTTCCACAATGAAGGAGCAGACCTATGGAGACATCTTTAAAACACCAGTTTTTATATCACTTAGTTCTTGCAAGTTTAGATGACGAAGTGCTTGAAAGGGTACAACAAGGAAGAAAGGTTGCTGGTTCCTTGAAAGCAGTGATAAGAAACAGAGAAGTGAGATGGAAGTGAAAAAGTTTCTGCATGACAGTATCGTGATACCAACTCGTTAACACATGGAAGTGAAGCTTGGACCTTGTTGGAAGGACACATGTCAAGAGTGAGAGCAATGGAAATTAGTTATCTGAGAGGAGCATGTGGAATCACATGGAGAGACAGACTGACAAATAAGGAAGTGAGGGAGCATTGTGGTGAGGATGAAGATGTGATAGGAAGCATCAGGAGAAACACACTGAGGTGTTTGGCCATTTGAGGAGGATGGAGAGCAAGAGACTGATGAGGAAAGTGTATATGAGTGAGGTGGAGGGGGGCAGATGTAGGGGAACACAAAGGATGAGATAGAGGGATGGTGTGGAGGGGTAAATGAGAGAGGGGTGTGTGGGCTGGGAGCAGGGCTGTAAAATGTCAGGGGACAGGGTGACATGGAGGTGATTTGTTTGTAGCCATCCCTTACGGGATTAAGGCACCTGTCAATAGATGTACAGATAGATAGTTCTTGCAAACAGAAGACTGAAAGTGCAACCACTATCCATAAGCACCTTAACAATGTTCTCATTCAAAATAATAAGAATGATGTCTAAGTCGTTCAGGGAAAGAGAGGGGCCTGTAATGATTACCTCTGGTGACACTTTCCTTGGCTCAGATATGTGGTGAACAGCATAGGATTTTTTTTTTTTAATGAGATAATTATCCCCACTGCCAATGCCTGTGGCAGAGAAAAACAAGATCTCCTTAACATTCAGAATATATATATAGAGAGAGATAGAGGTATATATATATATATATATATATATATATATATATATGGGTTTACAATGGAAGAGTTGAGAGGTAGGATGGGACTGGAGTGTATTGGTGTTGTGATGAGGAGAGGTAGATTGAGGTGGTTTGGACATGTGGAGAGGATGGGGGATGATAATTGGGTGAGGAAGGTGAGAAGTGTTAATATTGGGGGTGGGGTTATGAGGCGTAGACCGAGAAAGACATGGGACGAGGTCATTAAGTGTGACCTTAGGGTTAAGGGACTGAACAGGAAGGCTGCAATGGATCGTGCAGCGTGGAGAGCCGCCATTAGGTGACCAAGGCCGACACATGCAAGCATGTTGGAGCCTTTAAAAACGAAAACGAAACAATATATATATATATATATATATATATATATATATATAAAATTCTGAGGCAGGGGAAATGGTAAACAAACTCATTCAGGAGTATGGCATGGAAATACAGTATTCAGATGACTGATCGAGTTGAGCAGAGGGTGTTGCGATGGTTTGGGCAAATGGAGAGAATGGATTTTTTTTTTTTCTTTTAATGTGCTCAACTCTGGGCATAGGCTTCACAGCCTGCTCCCAAAGCCCAGTAGTCCTCCTACATATCATACACCTCTACATGTCAGCACTTCAGCGCTAACACCCACCATCCATATTGAATACATGCTAGGGCTATCTCATACAGGACTTGTGTACAGGTATTAGCAGTGGTATTTTTATGTCGGCGGGTCTTCTGGTAGATCAGGAAAGTCTGATTTACATGAAATTCAAATCCTTAAACTGTTCCCTGTCCCAGCAGGGATTTGAACCTGGGTCCGGTTGGAATACAGGCCACCTCTCTACCGATTAAGCCCGGTGAAAACGATAACTGGATCGGACGTGAGAGGTGTATGGCTGAGAGGAAGACCACGAATAGGACGGGTGGATAGCGTGAAGAAAGCATTGGATGCAAGAGGGATGTCTGATGAGCAAGGAAGAGTGGCTGCGCACGATAGGAATGACTGGAGAGAAATTGTGAATGAATAAATGATGAAGCAGCACTGAGGGGATATTCTCCCGCATATGGTCTGATCAGATGATCAGGTTAGGTGTGGGTAAAGGGATGGGTCCATTATGATGTGGCAGGGGTAAACCACCTCTGCTGTCAGGCCCTGCTGCGGATGTCGCTGACTGCACTGCACAGTTGACCCTCGTGTGGTATGGTGCAGTGAGGATCTGTCCCTTCTCCCCTTGGGGCTAACATGCGAATGAATGAATGTGTGTGTGTGTGTGTGTGTGTGGATGAGTAAATTAAGAGAGTGGCATTCTGTCTCAGCTACTTCCCTTTCTTTGGGGGCAGCAGCCTAGGTATATAGATAAACAGATTTTACAGTAGCTATCGACTGATTTGTGATAATGATTAGTATGGAGAGGTAGGTGGGGGCACTCGCCATCCACTCATTCAGTGTAGTGCTGCTTTGGGGGTCTGCCCTTTTGACTTGTCCTTCCTTCCTCTTCTGTCTTCTTTCCTTCATTCTTTCCACTTCCTTCTGCCTACAGGTGACTTTACACTCCCTCTTCTGTCTTTCTTTTTTTCATTCTTTCCCCTTCCTTCTGCTTATGGGTGACTCTACATTGAGTGACAAGCCAAGTGGTTTCCTGTACATCGGGAAACCATTTACTACACTGGGTAGTAACCATAT
>NC_137051.1:28720282-28792782 GCF_032717465.1 Coenobita brevimanus | reverse complement strand
GTTGCTGCTCAACATCCACTATTGCCCTTGTGTGTGCCGTGGACTGTTCCCTTGCTTTCACAATGCTTGACAAATCTCACTGTGGTATTCTTTGGTGCATCACGTGTCCTGACGTGGTACTCGTGGCAGAACCAATGACGGACCATGATGTACGATTTGGTCTCAAACCATAATTGAACAATTTTGATTTTTTGCTCAGCTGTAAATGCCATTTCATGAGGAGTCAACAATATGAAAAGAAAAAGTATGTAAGTTAGATTATACGGAATGACATTTAAAATCGGTACACTTTATTTCAAACACCCTGTAGTTATATTTTGGGAGTGTGTAGGATTCTGTTTCATTTTCCTTCTAACAGATTATGAGAGATATCGTTATTATATCCAGTCATGTGCACAGACATCACATTTATTTACCTTTTATGCACAATTATTTTAAATAGCCTTTTCTTATAGAGATGCCATATAATAGCTGACATGGTGGTGACTATAGAGGGAGTATACGAGTAGCCTATACCGAGAGGATGATCATATTTACTGTGGACACAGCCATGTTAAAGGTTGCATATAATATTTAGTTCCAAAAACTAATTCCATATAAGGGTAGAGGGCGTTTCTTAAACAAACATTACGGAAGTCAAAGCCATCCAGATCCCATTCTGCGTCCGAAGTCAAAATACACGGATAAGCACAAATATCTGGCTCCTCACTAATGTATGATCTGTCACGTCAGTACATTCCTCTCACGAGCCAGCCCTTGATGTCACCGCCTATCTTAAGTTTGTTATCTGACGCCGCTATACAAGGTGCTATGCAGCATTATCTACCGAATATTAACTCTTCTATATCATGCCCTAAATGAAAGAAAATAGACAAATTATGTGGCCACCACTTCGCATTTCATTCTCCCTCCCCGACCTCCCCTCCTTCACTCCACCCTGCACCATCGCTCATCCCCCCACCCACCTCCCCTTTTCTCTCTGGCCCCTCCCTCTCAGCCCCTCTTACTCCAGTGTGACTTGCCGCGCATAAAGGAGCCAGCCTGAAGCAAGGGGTACCAGAAGATAGGTGATTATTTATGACCACGACTGCACGTACTGTACAGTACCTACACATCGCAGGATCACAAAATTGCAGATATCATATCCTTGAAGCAAATCTTTTACATTTTTGTAAAATTTCTTCAATCTTCTTACTGTTAAGAATCTAGACTGCTTGTTCTGTTACATCTGTAATATCCCCATTCCTACAGAGTGAGGAGACGACAGTGTAGGACATAACGTAGTAGTGTGTGGGCGTCATGACCACCACACACCCTACATTTTCTATCTACATCTGCCACACGGTAGCCATATTCCCAAAAGAACTTATACCCTAATCTCAGCCTCATGGTTACTATTAATTAACACGTTTCCGTGCCTCCCATACACAATGCCTATAGCCTGACTGACATATATGCAGTGTTTAAATGTTGAGCAATTTTCAAACAACACTGTTCTCTCCAATGCAATGGTTTGTTGCTCTTCACATATTACAGTCCTTAGCTGACGATTCGTCAGATAGCATGGCATGTCTGCATTTTCCCTCTCTGCTGCATTTTTGGCCAAAATGTCTACTCTTTCATTTGGCGTCATACCCACATGGGGCGGTAACCAAGTGAGTATGACATTATTTCCGCCTGACTTTATTAATTTTACTTTATTCTTACAAGTTGAGGTTAGTGAATTATGGCTGTTTAAGGACTCAACAGCACTTCTGCTGTCAACAAACATAAACATCCGTTCCAACAGAAGCAGCCTTAGAAAATCCCAAATTTAACCCTTCAAGACTGCAAATCTCCCAGTCCTCCTATCCTCAGAATCGCACAAAGGGTCCAATTTTTGAACTATCACCAAGGTAAAATTTTTCTCACAGGTTTCAAGAGCTTGAGTTTACACACCCGAAAACGTGTTTCTCATATGACTTACGTTTACCGCAATATCAACCGTCAAACGTCAAAAACAAAAATTGTTACCCATCGTGTAGAGGAAAAAAAAAATGCACCAAAGTAAATTTTGGTCCCATAGATTTGAAAAACTTGGTTTTACACACCAGAAAATGTATATTTCACTCCCATGTGCCTAATGGTTACTGGTCAATCGACCATCAAAACTTAAAAAGAAAAAAAAAAAAAATCCTCACTACGAGCGAGAAATAAGGGGGAATAGGTAGGTGGAGGGAGTGTGGGGGGGAGGCATCAGGAGGGGTGGAAAGGGAGGGAATATGTCAGCCACATACACCCAATATGGTCTAAAGAGGGTATGGTTGTAGTTTGGGTGGGGGGGGGGGAACAGAAGGCAGGATCCAATAGGGCAAAGGTAGGTGGAGAGATGGCCTGGGGAAAGGAAGGGTTCCCAACACCCGGGGAGGGGGCCGGATCATGCCTCCCACCACCTCATCTCTTAGTTTCCATTGGCCATGTCCCATATATGTCATAAAAGAGGTGGTGCTACCTACCGCCAGTTTTTGGTAGCCTCAGTACCATCGATAGACATAGGATTTTATGCCACATTTTCCATGACTGTCGTTCGACAGCCATAGGTCTTTAGGAGTTGTGGTCTGTAACTCGGGTTGGGTCAACGAAATGTGGCCATCTTTTATCATGTCCTTACAAGCTGAGGTTAGTGAATCATATTCAGAATTGTGGCTGTTTAAGGACTCTACAGCACTTTTGCTGTCAACAAACATAAACATCCTTTCCAACAGAAGTAACCTTAGACAATCCCATGTGTAAGGCCTGTAACTCAGCTTGGGAGGACGAGATGTAGTCACCTAGTCATAGGCTGAACTCTTGTCCTGCTTTGTTCCCGTCGGTGTACTCTCTCATTAGTACTCCACATCCCACATTCCCATCCTCACTCACAGACTTGGCACAGAAAATGTGCAAACTGTTCACCCTTGGTAGCTCGCTGATAATGCCACTGTATATGTATTTCAGCTCACCTGGCATATAGTTCTCTTTTTTCATTACTAATGGTTTGATGTTTACCTCCACTGAGTCATCCTCCCAAGGTGTATGATCAGGTTTCTCGCCCTGCAGGACTATACATTGCTCTTGCAATTGATAAAGTTCTATACTTTCTTTAATTTGCTTAAAATGCTCTGTATTATTCTTTCTCTCAGCATTCACAAAGCATGGTCTCAGTTCTCCACCACTTCCTGCTCTAATTAAGGCCATCACATTGCTCACATTACTTACATTTATTCTATCTAGGACACTTGGTAGATTTAATTCCATTCTCATTATTTTTCTTATGGCATTCTTCTGACACCCCAGTATAATGTGCATAACCTCATTCTGGATCACTTCTAATTTTCCCAGCCTCCTACTACCATTACAGACAACAATAGTGCAGAATAGTCCATTAATGACCTCAATGTACTGATGTATATCATATTTAGCATAGGGATGCCAGCTCTTCTTCCTGCCCAAGCCAGAGATATTAGCGGCTCAAGCCAAGACTTGCGCATGGTAATATGTTTTGTTGCAGCTTCTTTCCTTTTATTTGAATATCCTACATAAACAGCACGATATCTGTACCCTTGTGCTCTTTCTGATTCGTTCTCATTTAATATGAGCCTGACATCACTAAGCTGTCTACATTGATATATTGTTTTACTTTCGTTAATCAACAGCCCATGAAATTTGCACGACTTTCACAACTGCTCCAATGCTGTCTGCATACTAGGGACCAACTTACTTTGTATGATGATGTCACCTGCAAAAATGATGGATCGTACATACTGTGAATGCTTGTCTGACGCAAGCCTGTTCATGAGGACACTGAAGAGAGTAGGACTGAGTACCCCACCCTGTGGTCTCTCCAGTTCCAGTGATATTTGTCCCAACAAGTATCACTAGTATCACACCCCAGCCTCCATATCACATACGTGGTGAGCTATCCAGCGCAATATTCGACCAGACACTCCAAGATCTGCCAGCTCATATGCTACTGTCACTGTTAGTTTCGTCAAACACTCCTTTGAAATCTACAAAAACTCTATATTTCTCATTGGCTTATGAGGTACAGTCAGGGAAAGTTCCGCATTACCCACTGTTCGAAGCATTGGTGGTCAACGAATGCTCACGAAGCAGCAGCCACAGCCTACATGTCTGGTAACTGTGTGTGGGAGGGAGGGTGGCCGGGGGTGGGAGGGTTGTTGTTGTTGTTCCATAGGCAGTTTGGCCGAACAGCCCCGAGTCCCTTAGGAAGGCCATGGCCGAGACCGGGCTTTCCCACGAAGCTCTCAAAGAGTGTATGTTGTGTTGTTGGTGTAGGTGATTGTGTGTATATGCAGTTTTCCATAATGTGCTTAATAGTATGGGGTGCTGTGTTGCATCCTGGACAGGCATCAGCGACGGAGTCATCCAGCCTCTTCTGGTAGCTTAAGAGGGCTGGATGGTGCCCACATCTCAGCCTGGCCAGGTGGACCCTGTCCTCACGAGGAAGATAGGATTCAGAAGGGTGGATGTCAGGAGGCCGTGCATGCAGCTGTGTGTTGTCTTTAAGTGACTGAATGGAGCGGCGAGTGATCTGAGTGTGGATATGCTTCTGGAAGCTGGTCTGAGGTGGGCGAGGGGAGAGAGATGACAGTATTTGTGTATGGTATCGTGTGCTGGGTGTTGTTTTGATGTTCCTTGGTGTGGGTGGATGTGCTGCCATGTACTGTAGTGGATGTTGTGGGTTTGTGGAGGCTGCAGCAAGAAACTGGGTGCCTCTCATGTCTAGGTGATCCTTGACTTTGAGGACTTTGGTTTCTTGATGTAGGTGGTCTGTGGGTGTAGTAGCTGTGCAGAATGTGATTATTTTTAGGGTCTTGTTCTGTATGGTCTGGAGTGTTGTAGTGTGTTTTGGTTATGTAAGAAGCCCAGGCAGGGCTTGAATAATTCATCACTGAACGTATGTATTGTTTGTATACCGTGGTGGTGGTTTCTTTGTTGTGTCCGAATGTTGTATGGGCAAGTGACCTCAAAGCATTGAGTCTTGGTGTTATTTTATTTTTAATGTTTGTGATGTGTTGTTTAACCCCTACACCGTGGGCATGTTTACCAATGTTTTGCGTGTGCCGCGGGGTTATTCGGGCTCCGACAGACTCTCAAAAAATATTTGCCAAAAATCGGTTATTAGTCCTAGAATATTAAAATTACATATGCTTATGGCACTTACCTTCAGCTTTCTCCTGGAATGTTTGTTGAGCCTTTGTCGGTTACCGTAGGACTTGTGGAGACCTCTGAAGTTGGGTAACGAAGTCTCCACTTTACAGTTCCCGACAACCCGTAATATGATTACCACAGCCATATATTAACACTATGAACACTACTCTATGATTTTTTAAGTAGTTTGGGATCCATACTCAAAAAAAAAAAAAACACTGTGAAAGCAATGAAAATTACAAGCGCGTCTGACCATCGTACTTGCTCTAGTTCGCTCTTGGTACTCTGTCATTTATTATTCATAAAACCCCTCACACTTTATATTTCTATTACTATATAACACTTATATATATCTACGGTCTTTATCCATAAGTTTTCTTCAGTAGTATTAGTTTATTGTCACTGTAGGGATTCAATTTCTTTCAGTAAAATACGTAGCATTCACTTTCTCGTCCTGTATACTAGCATTGAGAGTGAATGTCACTTTCACCTTCACTCTCATAACTCATAGTATTTAGACATGCTAGAGTGAAACTTTCACTTTCATTACTCCTACGGTATATACTCATATTCTTATAATACTACTCATTTACATTTCTATTTACGTTCTCTATTTTATTTACGTAATTTACATTTCTATTTTATTTACACTGTGTTATGCACTGTCACTTGAAGTAACTTATAAAACTATTTTCCACTGTTCACGTATATTTACATTCATTACTTTCACTTGCTGTTTACACATTATTTACAATTCCACTTGCACTGTTTTACTCAATAGAAAGATCGAAGTCACTCTTTTATCAATTGTCAGCCCTTTACCTCTTTCCACACGAGGTTTAGTAGGGGGTAAAGGTCACAGGGCCCTTTGCATGGGGGTGAAAAGTCCCTGAAGCTAGCAAGAGCGAACAGACGTACCTCCATACTGGAAGATGAGAGTGAACTGATAAGGGTGGGCCGGGGTGGTGGCCTACCTAGGGAATTCATTACTCCCAACGTTAGCCTCTTGACACAGCTATACATAGCAGTGAAATGATTGGCAGGAAATCTAGACAATACATTATAAATTAGGTAGTTCCAGGTGAATGTAAATATCACTTAGGCTTCTCCCTTCCCTCCTTATATGTATATTTATTACGAACATAGATTATACGGCATATTTCAAGGGGAAATAAACAGTGAAAATTAGCGAACGAGTGCACGTGAGGTGTTGTCAGGTGATAATTAGCCAATTCCAGGTGTATGGCACTCTCACTTACCTTATTTCTTTCTTGTATATATTATTTGGTATAAGAATAGGGCATAGGGCTTATTTCAATGGATGAAATCAGTGAAAAATTCCAGGGAAGATTTACTTAGCGTAGCACGGCCGGGCAGGCGAGAGGATAGGGTAATGGAGAGGGGGTAGGGAGGGGAGTCAAGAACGGGGAGAAATGGCTAAATTGTCAACAATGGATGGGAGTACAGATGAGATTAGGAGTGCTGACTAGTGTTGGACATTGGCAGTACTGATAGATGGTACAAGCCCCCACTTGGAAGCCCGGGTGAATTCAAAATAACACAGAATCACAAAAGCGATGCCCCGCGGTATGATCCGTTGCTCCCAAGCGTCACGATAGTGACGCCCCGTGGTTAAGGGGTTAAATGACATTGATGTATTGTATGTTACACCAAGGATTTTGTGTGTGTGTGTGTGTGTGTGTGTGTGTGTGGTAAGAGAGTGTTGTTTATGGTGAGGTGTGGGATGTGACTGTGTTCTGCTGTCCAGTTTGTGAGAAGAGTCACTGTAGATTTGGCTGGGGCTATTTTGAGCCTGTTTGTGGTGAACCATTTGTGTTGTGTGTTGAGGTAAGGTTGAATGATGTGTGCAGCTGTGTTTGCATTTTGGTGTGTACATGTAAGTGTTATATCATCTGCATAGGAAGCTATGTGTATCTGTGGTGTGTGGGGTGTGGGTACGTCGTGCATGTATAGATTAAAGAGTGTAGGGGACAAAACAGATCCTTGGGGGACGCCGTTTGTGAAGTTTCTGATGTTTGAAGACTGACCGGCAAATGTTACGTGTGCACATCTGCCTGCTAAGTAGTTTGCCAGCTATCTTTTTGTGATATTGTGCATGTTTGTGTTGTGTATTTTGTTTGTGAGGTTGTGGCGGGGGATGGCATCAAAAGCTTTGCTAATGTCTAGTGTGACTACGAGTGTTCAGTGTGGTGCCCTGGCTGAATTCATGCCATCAAAAACTTTCTGTGTAAGGTCTGTAAGAAGGGTGTTTGTGGAGTGTAGTGGCCTAAAGCCATGTTGTGACTGGGCTAGGGGAATGTGAGGCGTGACTAGTTGTATATCAGTCATTCAGTGACTTTAGAGGGGGTGCAGAGGAGTGTGATGGGGCGATGTGAGGAGGGTAACATGGGGTCTTTGTTGGGTTTAGGGATAGTGATGATATTGCCATGCTTCCAGATGTTGGGTATTATGTTGTGTGAGTAGCTGTAGTTTGATAAGTTGGTGAGTGATTGTATGCCTTGTGGTCCTAGGTGTTTAAGGTGAATGTTGCTTATGTTGTCTGGTCCACAGGCAGATGAGTGCTTGAGGCTGTTAATGATGTGCTTCGTCTGGTTGTAAGTGAAAGATGCGTAGTCTGGGTCTGTGGGAAACTGTCTCTTACGACTGATGATACGTTGGTCTTCCGGACGAGGGGTTAGATGGCTGACTTGTGAAAAGTGATTAATGAGAGTGTTTGTTTGTTGTTTGTTTGAGGGTATGGTGTCTGTTGTTGTGAAGGCAGTGTGTGATTGTGTGGTGTTGCTGTTGGAAAGTGTGATGCTGTTTAGTGTTTTGTAGAGTTTGCTGATGTTTGTTTTGTGGTCAAGTATTTGGAGGTAATTTTTCCAGTTTAGTGTTTGCTGTTCTGATATTTTACTGTTTATCTGAGTGCTGAATTCTTGTATTTGTTGTATGGTGTCTTGTGTATGGGGTGTTGGGGAGTGTCGCAGTGTGTCCCACTGTCTGATGAGGCCTTGAATTTCTGGTGTGAAGTTGGGGTTTTGTCTCTTTCTGTTGCCTCTAGGGATGTGTCTTTTGTCTGCATTTTGTATGAGCGTATTGAAGGTGTGCATAGCGGTGTTGATGTTTGTGATGGGTGTACTGTTTAGTGTTTCAAAATATTGTTCTGTTTCTGTTACAAAGGCCTCCCAGTTGGCTCTCTTATAATTAGTGTATGTGTGTTTGTGGCCAGCTGGGATGATTCGGTGGGAGGGTTTTGGAGAGTTGCTTAAGTCACATTATCATTAGCCAATGATAATGCATCTGACGTATTCTCAGAGTGCAAAAGTGTATGTTGTTTGTATGGTATCACACTGTTCTCTGAGGCTGTCTACTGTACATTACTGCAATACATGTTTACTGACAAAGGTATGCTTCTTTGCCTTCGTTTTGTAATGTTCGATAGGAATAATAGCTACAGAGACTGATCATATACTTAGGACTTCCCATGTCATTCTGTCTAAAGGAATATGAAAAGTCTGTTAATCGCACATATAGATTGGTTTTATTATTATTATTTTATTATTATTATTATTATTATTATTACACACCCCTACACTCTAAGTCCGAGATGAAAAATTACCAGAATAAGACAGGAATGTTTGCATCCCGATATTTACAAATAATGAAATAAATTTATAAGCGTTTTCGAGTCAATACAAAATATATGTTATATCGTTACGAATATCTCTTGGAGAAACGTCTCATGTTAACCCGCCCCATCCCGACGTTTTCTGGGCAGTGGTACGCCCCAGTCCCAACATTTTTGGACCTTTTTTTTTTTGGCTCAAACATCCGCTTTTGGTGAGAAACATCGAAAATTCATAGAGAAATCACTCACCTGAGGTTTAAAATACTCGATACAGGTACGAGTACCTCCTTACCTGACTGGGTTTTCTAACAGGCTGGCACCAAAGAAAACGAGTTCTATGGGAGGGTAACTATTTTATCCACTCATAAACAGTATTTATTTACTTGGTACGAATTTATATGTAGTACAAGAGTATATTGGTTTTCAAACAGTAATATAGGCATTATAAGCATTGTTTCACTCACTAATTCATCATCATTCATGACCTTTTTTTCCCCACATTACCTGATCATCATTTCTGACTGTTTCTTCCTCTAATGCTATGTAAACTTTGTCCTCCCAACTGTCATCGATTGGGGAATCACTCTGGCCCTGAATGTCTTTATTGGCCAGGTCACTGGTAACAGGTAAATTGCCGAGACAATGGTGTGCAGGGGGGGGAGAGGTTATGCGGTGTAAGGCATTGTCCCTGCTTGGCATCTTGTAGAGCAGGGGTTCTCAACCTGGGGTACGCGTACCCCCAGGGGTACGTGAGAGGAATTTTGGGGGTACGTGACAGGTTTCTCAAAATACTTCGGTTTTGAATAACTGCAAACCTGTTTGTAGAAAGTGGCCTACATGTGCTAGGCTAGATGTGTCCTCCACTAGAACCAGGACACTAAGTGACAACGTTAACAAGGAAACTCTTGGAGTTATGTCACTTGAGAGAAAGCTCTCTTGGACTACACTTGCCACACAACCTTGCAAACCCATAATACAGTAGTCACCCTTGCTCGTTTTCTATCGATCACGTCTCTCCTCACGCGTACCGAACAGGTACCAAAGTGAGACGCACTGTCCGCCTCTCACTGTCACCCACTCACCACTCTTCCCTCACTACCCTCACCCTCAGGTACGTTGAGATCTGCTTCATGGTTTCCAGTGTATTTGTAGTCTGATTTTTTTCCCTCGCTTGTCATGGATTTTGCTTGCGGCTACGAAGTCATGTGTCTACATTGCAGCCATAATAACTGGTAATCGTTTCCTTCTACATACCGCTGTGCCGAGGATTGACTTGTTGGTAGCAAAGAAACAGGCCCAACCATCTCACTGAATTAATATATACTTGTATTTTAATGCAGTCACACACACTGACTTCCCTATGAGTAAGTAACTAGTTACTAATAACTAGTTGCGAGGCTTAACAATCAGCATTAGTTCGCAGTTGGTGGAACACAATGCCTTCTTAATTCTATTTTGTTAATTTTTTTTCATGCTAGTGACGCTAGTCACGCACACAGTAATTTCCCCATGAGTAACTAGTTATAAGCTGTATATAGCACCACTACCTCACAGTCACAGATATTGGAAAAATGTGTCTGATTTAGTTCTGTTTTATTATTTTATTTTATGCTATTCACACACACGGTGACTTACCTATCACTGTTACTAGTTACAAGTTGCAACTAGCTGCAAGCAGCACTAGTTCACTGTCACAATGATCGAAAACTGTCTGCTATAGTTCTGTTTTAGTAAATGTATTGCATGCTAACAGCCAGTCACATAGTGTTTCCCTATGACAGTAACTAGTTCCTATCAACACTACCTCATAGTGACCTACTCACATTAATTGAAAAGTTAGTCTGCTCCACATATATAACACAATTTAAACTTAATAAACTAAGTCAATAAACCATGCATTTCTTTTTACCCTTCCTAATGCTGCACTGTGGGCAAGGGGTACGTGACCAATACTGAAAGACTTCAAGGGGTACATAAGACTAAAGAGGTTGAGAACCCCTGCATGTGCCGCCCAGCCATAGTCCCAGGTGTTTCGTAGCATTTGGACAATAACACTCCCTCATAAAATTCAAAGTATGACGCACAACCGCATTGATGAGACGTACCCCAAGAACCACCTTGTCACCATGTGCAGGAGGAAAGGTGTGGCTTTAGTATTCTACTCTCACTCATAATGAATCTTGTCAAGAATTCTCTCTCTCTCTCTCTCTCTCTCTCTCTCTCTCTCTCTCTCTCCTGTTCCATATTCCCCAATTTCCCCCATCTCCTCTAGCTCTCTCTCTGCTTTGACGTACTGACACATGTCCAAATCACCAACAGAGGTCATGATATGGGTCATAGTCAACTACGAGAGAGGTAGTTTTTACAAGCAGTGAATGTCCTTTCTTGTAAGGTGTGTGTGTGTGTGTGTGTGTGTGTGTGGCGGGGGGAAGGTCATGGGATGCGGAATCAGTGTTGCTCAGGACCCTCCAAAGTACACAGCTTCTGTAAGCAGATACACAAACAGATAATTGTATTCAGGTGAGAGTGAGTCACAGGGACCTGACTTACCTGAGATATGTGATTACTTTTCATCAAAGTAAAGCAATACACCACCACTTTGAGTGTGAGTATAATGGAAAGATGAGATACCTGCAAACCAAGTTGATGCCTGGGCAACCACAGAGTAAGAAAGTAAGAAATTATCAGATTTATTGATTGGCTCAGTGACTGGTCTATTTGGAAAAACTTCGCCAGTAGGCTAGTTCTATGATAATAAAAAAAATATTACTAGATTTACTAATTGGCTCAGTGATGGGCTTGGAATAATTTCACCAGTAGTGCCACAATAATCTAATAAATCCCAACAGGCAACAGCATCACTGGTAAACTGGTGCAGTCATGACGTCAGGTGGGGATGAGAGCCTGGCTGGGGTGCAGTTCAGCATGGTAGACTACGTTCTATTCAGCCTCATGCTGGTGGTGTCAGTAGGCATCGGGGTATGGACCGCCTACAGAAGCCATGGCAAGGAATCAACCCAGGACTACCTATTGGGCAGTGGTGCCATGTCACTCTTCCCAGTGGGTCTCTCACTCCTTGGTGGCATCGTATCCGCAGTCTCCATACTAGGTCAGCACTTCTTGACCTCAAAGGCAGACATAAGCTGGGCGCACTCACAGTGTTAATCATTTACTGAGTGGAATATAAATTTTACTCCAGGTATTAGCTAATATCAGATATGAGGTGTGAGCAGTGCAGTGAAACGAAATGTGAGTGGAAAGTGAGGTGATCGAGTGGAAATAGGTTCAGCAATGAAGGAAAACTGAGATATGATATCCCCCACAAGCAGATGGTATGAATGGTGAGATGCGACAGAGGTACACTACTGACTGAAAGATGGAAGGACTGATGTAGGCTATGACGCAGAACAGTGTTTCCCAAAAATTTTTGGCCGCGACCCTGAACACTGATTTTTTTGGGCTGAGCGACCCTCAGGGCAGAAACAGTTTCAGTGTTTCTTCATTTAATTTCATCCAATAACATGTACAAGATAAAATGCAATGAACAGCTTAAAGTAAAATTCAGTAAAGTTTATTGAATAAATTTTACTGAATTTAATTTAATAGTCAAATTTCAATATTTCTAATGTTGGTCAAAGGAAATGAGAGGCACAACGTCATGTACAGTTACCTCCACTTCTAACGAGTACAGCGAGTGGTGTGTTTGGTGAAATGTGGCACCACTGTGTTTGTTTACATCGTAGTAAGTGAATGGGCAGACCCGGCAGAGCTACCCCTCCGCTACAGTATCTAGTACCCACAGAAACAATGTTCTGTCAAGTCATACTCTGTCTGCAAATACAAGTGTTTGCCACGTATGTATAGTGGAAGGTAGTGAGAAAAACAAATAGTAACGCCATTGGCTCCCATTGTTTCTCTGACAGGAGCTGACTGTGAGGCGAGGTGGAACGGAGGGGAGGGGGGGACAGGTGGTGGAGGTTCATGTATCGAAACTTTGTCGTGTTTCGTTTAGAAAGATGAACAAGGTGTGACTATACAGAAGCTCTAGGGTGATCTGTAACTCCGTATTCAATAACGTGTATTGGATGAATGTTGGAGTCTTAATGTTCGCCATACAATGTGGTGAACAATTGTAGTTGAACGTAAATGTTAGAAAGTGTGATGTCCGGTGTTTCGAAACGTGGTTCACCTGTCTAGTGAGTGTGTGACTCAACTGCTGTAACATTTTTGTGGCTGAACCAGGGTTGCCATAAATGATTCGTGATTATGCATGTGACACAATGGTCATACCATGTTGTGCACCATCCAGTCTGTTTTATTGTGAGGAAGAACAATAATTATATTCTCAAACCACGGTATAAGTAGATATCCTGTTGCATAGGATTATAGCTGCTTTGAGTGTTGGACAGCTATTGGCTTGTGCGAAAATGTTGTGCAGTCATCATACTGATGGATCACGCGGAGGTAATGAGATATGTGCTGTATTTGCATAATGAATGACAATTGAAATAATGGTGTTACGGGTGTTCAGTCCACAAATGATGTCGCTTTCTTCGAGGTGTTATTTCATTAGGCTGGATAGTTGTGAGAACATCCAGCAACACTGATCATCGTTTATTATCTTATCTTTAAAACATTCATGCATTAATTTTCATACAAGTATAACACATTCAGGCCCTCCTTTGCTCCAAACGCATTATACTGTTTAATCGTGTGTCTACACACACACACTGTTCATCCAGAGGGAGTAATAAGGCGTTTTTTGTAGCACCTCGGAAAGTCAAAAGCGTTTGGGTTTCCGCTGTTAGAGTTTACAGAACGCTAAGCAATAGCACAGCCAGACGAACGAGCACAGTGAGCCTCGGAAGAACTGTCGTACATAGCCAGTCTGCAAGGAAATGAGGTGACAACTTTTTCATAATGACATTTTATGCTCATAAGATAAACGTAGAGCATTACTTTCAATTTTCATTCCATTCCGAAACAGAAATTAAGGCCAGTAGGAACCGTTTACTCTCCTACTCATTTAAGCCCGACCTCGCAGTGGATTTGTTAACTTGTTTCAATGGCTGCAGTTCCTGCGAAAAGATGTATGATAAACTCGAAAATTTAGGGATCCAAGCACCTTTCACGGTTTGGAAATGCATCTATATCCCTCAAGAAACACATAACATGAAAATACTTATGACTGGCAGAGACGTTACGTCAGAATGTTGTAATTTTGTACTTTCGTTGGAACGAAGCCAAAACCACAGTCAATTCATCGGACGCGTCCGCCATTTGGGGCTGGAGGTGCGAGATGGTGCGAGACAAAACATTTTAATTTATTATCGTAATAAAGTACATTGTTAGAATTCCTTAATGTCACATAGTCATTAACATGATTATTTGTTATCCATTATAATATAAAAAATGACTGGTTATCTTCTGATACTGCGAATTAAACACCATGCTAAACTCCCTAACTGGCTACACTCCGCTACACAACACGCTGATTGGTAGTTTGGGTATGCACCACTGCAGAGGCAAACTCCTCGGTGAGGAGTTTGACTTTCCAACAGCGGAATCTCAAACCCCTTTGACTTTCCGAGGTGCTACAAAAAACGCCTATATTTCACATACCAACGCCAAACATCACATATGTTGGTGATGACCCTACTCCCACCAGCCCACCTCCTCACTTGCTCCTTCTCCACAACAGCCCACTTCCACACACACCTCTCCACCTAAACGGGTGGTCAAGCCCTCCCACCCTCTTTATTGCTGCAACATTTCCTTCCTCTCCTAATACCCCGTCCCATTGACCAACCTCTCCTCAAGCCCTCCCACCCTCTCTATTGCTTCAGCATTTCCTTCCTCTCCTAATACCCCGTCACACTGACCAACCTCTCCTCAAGTACCCCCTTACCTCCAATTATTCTGTTTCTAACTGCCTTGGGAATATCGTTTTCAATGTTCAGCGTCATGGGACACGGCATCACAGATATTCGTAATATCAAACTCTATTGTGGAACTTGAGGCTATTATGAATCTCGTTTGGCGGCCCTATACAACAATACCATAATGACGTTCTCTTCCATCTACAATCACCACCACCACAGTGCCCCATGCACAGGACACATCATTATATTTTACATCCTGCTTCCTTTTCTCCTGCGATTGATATATTGTGTCCATTGTCTGTCATGAAATTGCAAGGATAGTATCGGACTAATATTCACTGTTACAGAGGCATGTCAGTGGTGTGGTGTTGCTAGGAAAATTGCGTGGTCCAGCCTTGTTTGTGTAGGGGTCCAGTAATGCAACTGGCCAAACTAGATCCATGTTAACACAATATATGATGTCTGCAACGATTGTGTGATGAACGGACATGTAACAAACTGCGACATAGGCAACAATATGCATGTCTGTCCATTGTCTGCCATTATAACACAAGGTTTTAGTATGTGGCCACGGCTACACAAAATATATCGGTGGCGTGGTGCTGCTGGGAGAGTGTAAAACTGCGTATAGTCTACGTGTGTTTGTGCAGGGAGTCTGGTAATACACTTCACTGACTTCCAAGGCAGTAACCAAAGTCACAGCTTTTGTGGCCATACTGGCTGACCATTGAACGCCCTTTCACCTCCCAGCAGCCTGAATGAGGTTCTGTTTTCAACCAATTGAAACATTAAGTAACACAGTGAGCAATGCAATTTCCTTCTTGCTGGAAGTTTGCTTTCATTCAGCCAGTCCCGAAGAAGGGTGACCATTCCCAACCCTCTAACTATCGTCCAATTGCTTTAACATCTTGTGTTTCAAAAGTTTTTGAGTCTATTCTTAAGAGAAAAATTTTAAAGCATCTTTCCTATCACAACCTTCTTTCTGATCGTCAGTATGGGTTCCATCAGGGACGCTCCACTGGCGATCTTCTCACCTACCTTTCAGACTGCTGGTCATCCTCCTTTCGGAACTTTGGCGAAAGCTTTGCCATTGCACTTGACATCTCAAAGGCTTTCAATCAAGTCTGGCATAAATCTTTAATTTCCAAACTGCCCTCTTACGGTTTCTATCCTTCTATCTGTGCCTTCATCTATAGCTTCCTTTCTGGTCGCTCTATAGCTGCTGTTGTTGACAGCCATCGTTCTTCTCCTAGATCTATCAACAGTGGTGTTCCTTAGGGCTCTGTCCTATCACCAACCCTCTTCCTTTTATTCATCAATGCTCTCCTAAGCTGTACATCTAACCCTATCCACTCGTACACTGATGATTCCACCCTTCACCTTTCCATTCGGTTTCCACAATGTCCATCTCAGCAGTTACTTCAGCAAACAAGGGATGAGGCTATGGCACACCTAATGTCTGACTTGGTTTGTATCTCTGACTGGGGTAAAATTAATCTTGTTGTTTTTAATGCATCAAAGACTCAGTTTTTACACCTATTAACCCGTCAAAATCTTCCACAGGAATACCCACTAATGTTTAATAATATCCAGCTCAGTCCTGCGTCATCCTTGAACTTGCATGAGGTTTCATTCACTCGGGACTTATCTTGGAAAGATCATATTGCATCTCTCCTACGGTTTTTATCCTTCTATCTGTGCCTTCATCGCTAGCTTCCTTTCTGGTCGTTCTATAGCCGCTGTTGTAGACGGCCATCGTTCATCTCCTAGATCTATCAACAGTGGTGTTCCTCAGGGCTCTGTCCTATCACCAACTCTCTTCCTTTTATTCATCAATGATGATCTAAGCTGTACATCTAACCCTATCCACTCATACGCTGATGACTCCACCCTTCACCTTTCCATTCGGTTCCCACAACGCCCATCTCAACAGTTACATCAACAAACAAGGGATGAGGCTATGGCACACCTAATGTATGATTTGGCTCGTATCTCTGACTGGGGTAAAAATTATATGGTTGTTTTTAATGCATCTAAGACTCAATTCTTACACCTATCAACCCGACAAAATCTTCCACAGGTATACCCACTAATGTTTAATAATATTCAGCTTAATCCTGCATCATCCTTGAACATGCTTGGGGTTTCATTTACTTGGGACTTATCTTGGAAAGATCATATTACATCTCTTGTAAAATCTGCTTCCAAGAGATTGGGTGTGCTAAGCCGACTCCGCTCTTTCTTTACCCCTGCACAATTGTTGACTCTATACAGGGGTTTTATCCGCCCCTGTGTGGAGTACAACTCTCATGTATGGGGAGGCTCCCCACATACAGCTCTTCTCAATAGGGTGGAGTCAAAGGCTTTTCGTCTCATTAACTCTCCTCCTCTTACTGACTCCCTTCAACCTCTGTCTCTTCACCGCACTGTTGCATCTTTATCTCTTTTCTATCGCTACTTTAATGGTCACTGCTCCTCTGAACTGTCTGCTTGCATTCCTCCACCTCTACGACGGGCGCGTAGCACCCGTCTGGCAGCAAACTCTCATCCCTTTTCTGTCCAACTCTCTAATGCAAGAGTTAACCATTACTCCCAGTCTTTCATTTATGGTCGCTCTGGAACTGTCTCCCTCTGTCTGTATTTCCTGCTGCCTATGATCTCCAGTCTTTCAAACGCAGTGTGTCCAGGTATCTCGAAATGATCGGATCTTGAATTTGGCTCTCTATTGTATTTTGTTTTTCTCTTGGAGGGAACTGTTACTGCAGGCTCATGGCCTTTGGTTCCTTCTTCCTTGCATAAAAAAAAAAAAAAAAAATCTGCTTCCAAGAGATTGAGTGTGCTAAGCCGACTCCATGCCTTCTTTACCCCTGCACAGTTGTTGACTCTATACACGGGTTTTATTCACCCGTGTTTAAAGTACATCTCTCATGTGTGGGGAGGCTCCTCACATACAGTTCTTCTCAACAGGGTGGAGTCAAAAGCCTTTCATCTCATCAACTCTCCTCCTCTTACTGGCTCCCTTCAATCTGTCTCTTCGCCGCACTCTTGCCTCTTTATCCCTTTTCTATCGTTACTTCAATGGTCACTGCTCCTGTGAACTGTCTGCTTGCATCCCTTCACCTCTACGAAGAGCGCGGAGCACACGTCTAGCAACAAACTCTCATCCCTTTTCTGTCCAACTCACTAATGCAAGAGTTAACCGTTACTCCCAGTCCTTCATTTATGGAATGGCTCAACTCTGGAACTGTCTCCCTCTGTCTGTATTTCCTGCTTCCTATGATCTCCACTCTTTCAAACCCAGTGTGTCCAGGCATCTCGAAATGATCGTATCTTGAATTTGGCTCACTTTTGTATTGTTTTTGTTTTTCTTGGAAGGAACTGTTATCCAGGCTCAGCCTTTGGTTCCTTCTTCCTCACATAATATATATATATATATATATATATATATATATATATATATATGTAAAGTAAGGAGTGCTTTATGCACCACGTCATCATACAGGCTTATACAGTATAACACAGCAATGGGTTTTACCATCCAGGAGCCGGTGCACCAATGTTGCTTTTATTTTTTCTTTTATTTTTTTTATGCGAGGAAGAAGGAACCAAAGGCCATGAGCCTGCAGTAACAGTTCCCTCCAAGAGAAAAACAAAATACAACAGAGAGCCAAATTCAAGATCCGATCATTTTGAGATGCTTGGACACACTGCTTTTGAAAGACTGAAGATAATAGGCAGCAGGAAATACAGACAGAGGGAGACAGTTCCAGAGTTGACCTGTTGCATAAATGAAAGACTGGGAGTAACGGTTAACTCCTCCATTAGAGAGTTGGACAGAAAAGGGATGAGAGTTTGCTGCCAGACGGGTGCAACGCGCCTGTCGTAGAGGTGGAGGAATGCAAGCAGACAGTTCAGAGGAGCAGTGACCATTAAAGTAGCGATAGAAAAGAGATAAAGATGCAACAGTGCAGTGAAGAGACAAAGGTTGAAGGGAGTCAGTAAGAGGAGGAGAGTTAATGACACGAAAAGCCTTTGACTCCACCCTATTGAGAAGTGCTGTATGTGGGGAGCCTCCCCACACATGAGAGTTGTACTCCACACAGGGCCGGATAAAACCCCTGTATAGAGTCAACAATTGTGCAGGGGTAAAGAAAGAGCGGAGTCGGCTTAGCACACCCAATCTCTTAGAAGCAGATTTTACAAGAGATGTAATATGATCTTTCCAAGATAAGTCCCAAGTAAATGAAACCCCAAGCATGTTCAAGGATGATGCAGGATTAAGCTGAATATTATTATACATTAGTGGGTATACCTGTGGAAGATTTTGTCGGGTTGATAGGTGTAAGAATTGAGTCTTAGATGCATTAAAAACAACCATATAATTTTTACCCCAGTCAGAGATACGAGCCAAATCATACATTAGGTGTGCCATAGCCTCATCCCGTGTTTGTTGAAGTAACTGTTGAGATGGGCGTTGCGAGAACCGAATGGAAAGATGAAGGGTGGAGTCATCAGCGTATGAGTGGATAGGTAAATGTACAGCTTAGAAGATCATTGATGAATAAAAGGAAGAGAGTTGGTGATAGGACAGAGCCCTGAGGAACACCACTGTTGATAGATCTAGAAGAACGATGGCCGTCTACAACAGCGGCTATAGAACGACCAGAAAGGAAGCTAGCGATGAACGCACAGACAGAAGGATAGAAACCATAGGAGGGCAGTTTGGAAATTAAAGATTTATGCCAGACTCGATCGAAAGCCTTTGAGATGTCAAGTGCAATGGCAAAGCTTTCGCCAAAGTCCCGAAAGGAGGATGACCAGGAGTCTGAAAGGCAGGTGAGAAGATCGCCGGTGGAGCATCCCTGATGGAACCCATACTGACGATCGGAAAGAAGGTTGTGATAGGAAAGATGCCTTAAAATTTTTCTATTGAGAATTGACTCGAAAACTTTTGAAATACAGGACGTTAAAGCAATTGGACAATAGTTGGAGGGTTGGGAGTGGTCACCCTTCTTTGGGACTGGCTGAATGAGAGCAAACTTCCAGCAAGAAGGAAAGGTACAAGTTGACAGACAAAGGCGAAAGAGTTTGCCTAGGCAGGGTGTAAGCACAGAAGCACAGTTCTTGAGAACAACAGGAGGGACCCCATCAGGCCCATATGCCTTGTTAGTACCGAGGCCAGTGATGGCAGAAAATACATCAGCTGAAGAAATTTTAATGTCAGCCATGAGGAAGTCAGAGGGGGGAAGTGATGGAGGAACAGCACCGGAATCGTCTAAGGTGGAATTGGAGGAGAAAGTCTGTGCGAAGAGATCTGCTTTATCAGTAGAAGAAATAGCTACAGAACCGTCAGAAAAGAAGAGGGAAGGATGATGAGGTAAAGTTGTTAGAAAGATTTTTGGCAAGGTGCCAGAAGAAGCGGGAAGAATTCGAGTTGGAGAGTTGAGAGCATTTAGTATGGATGAAATTATTTTTAGCAGAGCGAAGAACAGACTTAGCACGATTCCGGGCAGAAACGTAAAGATAATGTGATTCAGGGATGGGTTGGCTCCAGTACCTTTTGTAGGCCCTCTCCTTGTTGCGAACAGCATCAGAACAAGCGTGATTAAACCAAGGCTTTCTTGTGTCAGTCAAAGGATATGAGAAAGGAATGTATGCTTCCATGCCCGAAAGAATAACCTCCGTAATGCGCAAGGCACATTCAGATGGCTCACGGCCATGGAAGCAATAATCATTCCAGGGAAAATCAAAGAAGTACTGCCTGAGGGCCTCCCATTCCGCAGCTCCAAAATGCCACAGACGACGTTTCCCTGGAGGGTCCACAGGCCGTACCGGAGTGATAGGACAGGTTAAGGTAATAAGGTTGTGATCGGAGGAGCCCAACGGAGAGAAAATATTAACAGAGTAAGCAGAAGGATTAGTTGTGAGGAAGAGGTCAAGTATGTTGGAGCTCTCTCCAAGGCGGTCAGGGATACGGGTAGGGTGCTGTACAAGCTGCTCTAGGTCATTAAGGATAGAAAAGATGTACCGTAGGCTTGTTCACCAGGTGGATCAGTGGAAGGAGAGGAGAGCCAAAGGTGGTGGTGAACACTGAAAGCTCCTAGAATGGAGATTTCAGAGAAAGGAGAAATGGATACAATGTGTTCCATCGTAGAAGTATGATAGTCGAAGAATTTTTGATAGTAGAATTAGGGGATAAGTAAACAGCACAGATATATTTAGTCAGAGAATGACAGGAAAGCCGAAGCCAGAGTGTAGAGAATTCAGAAGAATCGAGTTCAGGAACACGAGAGCAAGATAAGTCGTTGCGTATATATACACAACAGCCACCTTTGGCTTTGAAATGAGTATAGAGAAAGTAGGAGGATACAGAAAATGGTTTGCTGTCAGTTGCCTCAGACAGCTGAGTCTCAGTTAGAAAAAGAAGGTGAGGTTTAGAGGAGGAGAGGTGGTGCTCAACAGAGTGAAAGTTAGAGGAAAGGCCGCGAATGTTGCAGAAATGAAGAAGAAGAGAGTCAGACAGTGGTTCCAGGCACCTCGAGTCGTCACCGGGAGAGGGGCGAATGGTGGGGGCATTTATGGTCCACCCCCCTGGGGACTCCGAGGCTTGGTGATGAGACGCCATTTTAGTTGAATTTTGAATAGGAAGTGTAGTGTGTACTGTGCATGTAGTTTGGTGTAGATAGTTAGAGAAATTTGTACTGGAGAGCATGCTGGCCTACTCTCTGTGTAACTGAGACACTGAAAAAGTTCAGCAAAGGGGGATGATCAGGAACTAGTCCTGAGGGCTGATGAAACAGGAGCTCCAGCACTCCCTGTCATCAGCTTTCCATCCACCTCGGGAGTACTGCCCTGCTTACGTTTACTTGGATGCTCCAGCAGCACTCAACCTTTATCCTACTGTAGGTCCAGCTTATCCTTTGCTGTGTTATACTGTATAAGCCTGTATGATGACACGGTGCAAAAACACTCCTTACTTTACATATAAATTTACATTATTCACTGTGTTGCTTAATGTTCCTATTGGTTGGAAAACAGGACCTCATTCAGACTGCTGGGAGATGAAAGTGTGTTCAATGGTCAGTCAGTATAGTCATCAAAACTGCGACTTTGGCTGCTATCTTGACATGAGTGTGAATAAGTCGGTGAAGTGTATTACCAGACTCCCTACACAAACACACGTAGACTATACGCAGTTTTACACTCTCCTAGCAGCACCACACCATCGATATATTTTGTGTAGCCGTGATTTCATACTAAAACCTTGTGTTATAATGGCAGACAACGAACAAACATGCATGGTAAAGGAAATATTGCTCTCTCTGGACTAACAATGTGTGAGTGTAGACACACGATTAAACAGTATACAGTAATGCGTTTGGAGCAAAGGAGGGCCTGAATGTGTTATACTTGTATGAAAATTAATGCATGAATGTTTTAAAGATAAGATAATAAACGATGATCAGTGTTGGTAGATGTTCTCACAACTATCCAGCCTAATGAAATAACACCTCGAAGAAAGCGACATCATTTGTGGACTGAACACCCGTAACACCATTATTTCAATTGTCATTCATTATGCAAATACAGCACATATCTCATTACCTCCGCGTGATCCATCAGTATGATGACTGCACAACATTTTCGCACAAGCCAATAGCTGTCCAACACTCAAAGCAGCTATAATCCTATGCAACAGGATATCTACTTACACCGTGGTTTGAGAATATAATTATTGTTCTTCCTCACAATAAAACAGACTGGATGGTGCACAACATGGTATGACCATTGTGTCACATGCATAATCACGAATCATTTATGGCAACCCTGGTTCAGCCACAAAAATGTTACAGCAGTTGAGTCACACACTCACTAGACAGGTGAACCACGTTTCGAAACACCGGACATCACACTTTCTAACATTTACGTTCAACTACAATTGTTCACCACATTGTATGGCGAATATTAAGACTCCAACATTCATCCAATACACGTTATTGAATATGGAGTTACAGGTCACCCCAGAGCTTCTGTATAGTCACACCCTTCATCTTCATAATTTTATGGCCGAGTTCTTCTAGATTCGGTTTTATGTTAATAGACAGAGCACAGCACAAATCATGCTGTGGATCCATATAGTTCCTTGCTTTAGCCCTGATCATCATAAGGGCTGAAAAATCCTTGTTCAGAGGTATATGGCTCGAAAAAAGAGAAGAGCCTTTTCATCCTCACGAGTCAGAATAGGCTTATCCTTGAGCTGAGCCCAGGATTCAGAGTACAAGAGACTTTCAAAACACTGCTTCTGCACCTGATATTCCTGGAGATCTATAAGTTCTTGAAAATCTGGGATATCTTCTACAATTTCACTGATATTCGATATTCACACTGAACAATTTCTGGCAAATATCTGTCCATTTCCTCCTGAAGCTTCTTGAAATGATCTTGAAAAACCACTTTAACATCAGCAAGGGCTATTTCTGGTGAATCTTCCAGTACTGCACTTTGTTTTGGAAAAGCAACCATTTTTTCTCCTGGTTAATCTTTCCCTCCAAAGTGCAAGTTTCTTCTTGAATGAGGCAATTTTTCCACTAAGGTCCACCATAGTTTGATTTTGGCCTTGCAGGCCTGAGTTCAATTCATTCAGGTGCCTGAAGCCTAAATAAGCTAGCTTTGCCACCCATGCAGCATCTTTGAAGCAGTTGGCCAGCTTATGCTTCTTCTCTTGAATAAAAAATTCAATTTCAGTTTTTACTTACTAGGGTTGGTGGCGGTACTGTCAAAGACGAGGGAGAGTGGCCATGTGCAGTTTGCCACAAGGGCGTGGGAAGTAATTCCATCTTGTGCGGTGTGTGTGATAAATGGGTGCATAAGAGATGTAGTGGTATCAGAGGTAGACTGCATGATAATGCTGATTTTATGTGTACGGCGTGCCGGGGTGAGCAGGTGGAGATCGTCAGACGTGAAAGAATTGAACTTGCTGGTGAATCTCTTGAGTGTGTGGAAGAGTTTTGTTATTTAGGAGACATGTTGTGTGCTGGAGGTGGGGCTGGAGCTAGCTCTGTGGCTAGGGTGAGAAGTGGTTGGAAGAAGTTCAGGGAGCTCTTGCCTCTCCTGACATTGAGGGGGCTCTCCCTACGTGCTAAGGGGTCTTTGTATGCAGCGTGTGTTAGGAGTGTAATGCTGTATGGCAGTGAGACCTGGGCAGTGAAGGAGGAAGACATTCGCCAGCTCAGACGTACAGAAATGACAATGATTAGGTGGATGTGCAGTGCGTCCCTGCGTCCAAGGCCTGGAGGGGCTGGGTTTACAATGGAAGAGTTGAGAGGTAGGATGGGACTGGAGTGTATTGGTGTTGTGATGAGGAGAGGTAGATTGAGGTGGTTTGGACATGTGGAGAGGATGGGGGATGATAGTTGGGTGAGGAAGGTGAGAAGTGTTAATATTGGGGGTGGGGTTATGAGGGGTAGACCGAGAAAGACATGGGATGAGGTCATTAAGTGTGACCTTAGGGTTAAGGGACTGAACAGGGAGGCTGCAATGGATCGTGCAGCATGGAGAGCCGCCATTAGGTGACCAAGGCCGACACATGCAAGCATGTTGGAGCCTTTAAAAACGAAAACGAAAACAAAACTTCAATAACCCATCCAAGAATGCACCCTCGAGACAGCCAGGAGACATCAGAGTGGAAAAGTAAGTCCTGGTGACATGATCCCATCTCTTCACACAGTTTATGGAAAATGCATGAGTTCAAAGCTCTGGCCTTGATAAAATTCACAATTTGGATAACATCGTTCAGAACCATGTGGAGCTACGGCTGGAGATCTTGAGAGACCAAGTCTTCCCGATGTAGGAAACAGTGAGTTACGGTAATCACTCAATTATCCGAACCCTCCGTATCAGGACTTTAGGCCTTGGTTCTTTTACTCCTGTATCTGTACCGGTATAGCTTTGTCCGTATCCCAACATAAAATTTCCAACATGGCCAGTTGGGTGGCCTACAAATTAAAAAATAATCAGTTGGGTGGTAGGCCATCCTCTCTGGCCACGCGCAGGTAATACACTGCAACCCACCAGCTGAGCAAAAATGGCTGTCTGGCACTTCATCAAACAGTCAAGGTCCACCAGCCGCCTGGATCACTCAGCCGCGTGCGAGTAATACAGACCCTGCCCACAAGCTGATCAAAAATGGATGTCTGCCTTTTCACTGAACGGTCAAAGTCCCCCGGTCGCCTGAATCACTGGGAATGTACTGGCCGTGAGCAAGTAATACAGACTCTAGCTCACCGGCAGAGGAAAAACGCCAGTCACCCTGCTCACCAAACGGCCAAAGTCCCCCGGTCGCCCTCACTTCTCCACCCCCCATCCCTCCTACATTCCCCTCCACACTCAGTGATGCCAAGCAAGTCTCCCTCCTCGTCCTCCCACCCTCTCCTACTGCAGTTTAACCTGCCGCGTCCCAACCACTTTTCCACCACTGACACAATCCCGACCATTTTTGGAAAAATTTTTTTTTGGCTCAAACCTCTGCTTTTGGTGAGAAACATCGAAAATTCATAGAGAAATCGCTCACCTGAGGTTTAAAATACTTGATACAGGTAGCAGTACCTCCTCACCTTACTGTGTTTTCTATCAGGCTTTCCCCAAAGAAAACGAGTTCTCTGGGAGGGTAACCATTCCACACCACTCATAAACGGTATTTATTTATTTTTTTACTTATTTGGTATGAGAGACAGGCTGACGAATGAGAATATAAAGAAGCGTTGTGGTGTTGATGTGGATGTGATAGGAAGCGTTATGAGGAACACACTGAGGTGATTTGGCCATGTGGAGAGGCTGGAGGGTGAAAGACTGACGAAGAGAGTGTATGAGAGTGAGGTGGAGGGGGGAAGAGAGAGGGGGAGGCCGAGGATGAGATGGAGGGATGGGGTGGAGAGGTATATGAGAGAGGGGGGTGTGAGTTGGGAGCAGGTCAGTGAAATGGCAGGAGACAGGGCGACTTGGAGGCGATTTGTTTGTGGCCACCCCAAATGGGATTGAGGCGTCTGGCAATAGGTAGATAGATAGATTTGGTATGAATTTATATGCAGTACGAGTATATTGGTTTTCACACAGTAATATAGGGAATATAAGCATTGTTTCACTCACCAAACACTTCAACATACCTGACCTATTTTGGCGACATTACCTGATCATCATTTCTGACTGTTTCTTCCTCTAATGCTATGTAAAGTTTGTCCTCCACATTGTCATCGATTGGGGAATCACTCTGGCCCTGAATTTCGTATTGTGGCACGACATGTCTTTACTGGACAGGTCATTGGTAACAGGTGAATTGCCGAGACAATGGCGTGCGGGGGGGGGGTCATGCTGGGTAAGGCATTGTCCCTGCCTGGCATCTTGTAGAGGAAGGTGTCTCGTGTATACGTACCAAAAATCACTCGTGAAAATTGAAAATTGTGCAAATTAGGGACCTTGCAATTGATTCGCGTTTAAGTACGTCAATGGGATTAGCAGTGACAAAACGTGTGGACGTTTCTTCACGTCAACGGGATGCGGCAGGTTAATGTGCTGCCTGCCTGGCATCTCACCACCTTATCTCCCTCCATCACCACAAGCGATATTTTTTTTAGTTTTTGGCGATTTAATTTAATACTATTGGTCATACCAAAATTCCAAAAACACCCTGAGAAAGCTCGTGAAATTCTACATCTAGACACGAGCTTAGCCCTTGTACGACGAGGGCAAAATTTTGCGCTGGGATGTTGGGAAGCCATTTGAAGCTATTCTTACCCTTGAAAAGGTTTAATCTCACTGCATTTTTGTACTTTTACTTATCAGTTTTGTTAGTTTTTACTAGGTTTTCTTATAGTATGAACACCAGCAAAGATGATGGTATACAATTTATACCAATGTAACCAACTTCCAAGGGCAAATTGGTCCTGGAAATGTTTTTCCTTGTGCATGCGGGAGCAGCCATAGCTGGGTTTTCGGCTCTGCTGGCGTCCCAAAACTTACTGTAAACTTACCATTCCAAGAGGGTTAAAATTCTTTTTGCAACCATCATCTTCATTTAATTTTTTGTGGATTTTTGTTGTTTGTACATTGTTTTCTTAGTGTCTAGCATTATACCAGATATTCCCACGTGTGTTTTGATGTCTACATAGCTGAAAGACCAAAGACGACTACCACAATTAGGAGGGGTGCTGTACATATAGGTAGGGTATTTGTGGATTTTTATTGTTTATGCATTGTTTTCTTAGTGTCTTGCATTATACTGGATATTCCTATGTGTGTTTTGATGTAAACAAAGCTGAATGACTGATGAACACTGCCACAGTCAGGAGAGGTACTGTACTGTACATATAGATAGGGTATTTGCGGATTTTTGTTGTTTATGCAATGTTTTCTTAGTGTTTAGCATTATACTAGATATTCCTATGTGCGTTTTGATGTCTAAATATAGCTGAAAGACCGGAGAACACTGCCACAATTAGAAGGGGTACTGTACATATAGGTTGGGTATAGGTAGGATACAGATACTGTAGAGGGTATTCCTCCATACCGGTATCTGGATTTCGTCCATATCCAGACATGCCCTTGGTTCTACTACGTTAGAAATTGAGGGATGTTATGGCATCGACACTTTCTCTTTCAATTTGAGTGCCAAAACTTACACGACTTGCCATCATAAATGGAGCTCCATTAGTACACACAGCCAAGCAGTTCAACCAGTCTAAGTTTGAATTAATTGAAAAAAAGTTGTGCATCATAACAAAGACGTCTCCTCCCTGTGGTGGTTATTGACATGGCACTACAGAACAGAAATTCCCCAAGAATTCTGTCCTTTCCCCTATACCTCACAAAATCCATGAGTTGGGTTCACCAGCAATGTCCACAGATTCATCTATCTGCAATGAAAATTTTCCTGCTTTTTTTCAGTGCCACAATCAGTTGCTCCAAAATATCTAACAGCATGAAATCAATTCGACATTTTTTTTAGAAACTGGCACAATTCAACCTTCTTAGCAACATCTGCTCCACAAGTATTCATTGCTACTGCTGCTGGTTTAACCAGCTCCTCTCCAATGTTATGAGGCTTTTAGCATCTTGCAATAAGTCATGCCACTTCAATGGATGCCAAGGAAGCTTTCTCCAAAGAAAATGCAGAGCCTGAAGAAGCATCAGTCCAACTTCATTTTACCTGTTCTTCCTTTTCCTTCCAATAACTTAGTGGCTTATCAACAAAGTCTGGATGAACTGAACACGTTTATTTTTTTTCCTTCTTAGATTCATTGGCAAGGACTTGCAGGCTCTGGGCACAATGAGGACGGACATTCCCTGATCTCTCTCTCTCACCTCAGTGAAGCCGTATTTCAGAAAATCAGGTTTATACTGCAATTGTTGTTTGCATTCAGCCATTGTTCCCTCTGGAATTCAACCCTGAAATGCATATCTATATCATGTCTGCTAACGAAACCTCTGTTTTAACAAAATGCATTTTGTTTGTGGACAACTGGTGTTCTAATAAAACACGACTTCCAACGACAAAACACAGCAATGCGAGCAAAACTGAAATACCCAGTGGAGAGATATCATATATTAGCCTATTGCAGGGCACCACCTGAGAATCGTTTAAGCCACATCCGTGTTGTTATGGCGTGTTGGAGCACAAGGGATAGAAGGTCAGTTTAGCTGATTTAGAGGATGAGAGAAATTGAACCAAGGGAAGCCTAACAACAGTTCCAGAAAACTAGAAACTACTGTGTTGTGTTGTTAGAAGACGAATTTTGTTAGAACCCCAGTTGTCTGCCAACAGAACGCATTTTGTTAGAAGACAAGTTATGTTAGCAGAAACCACACACACACACACACACACACACACACACACACACACATGGTACATATACAGTAATCCCTCCATTATCCAACGTAACAGAGCCAAAGGCATGTCCTGGTAGTGGCAATGTCTGGATAATGGACAATATCCGCTCTACTATACCCAGACCTAACCTATGCCCCAACCTCCAAACTATACCTAACCTATTTGTACAGTACCTCTGCTTACTCTGGCGATGTTTTCCGGTCATTCTGGCATATCTGGACATCAAAACACACACAGGAATATCCAAAGTCATGCTAAACACCAAGAAAACAATGAAAAAAACATTGAAAACCAAAAAACACCCTACTTATACACTACTATATGTACAGTACTCCTCCAAATTTTGGCAGTGTTCAGGTCAACCTGTCATGTTTAGACATCAAAACACATAAAGGAATATCCAGAGTAATGCTAAACACCAAGAAAACCATGAAAAAAAACACTGAAAAGCAAAAACCCACCCTACCTATTTACTACTGTACGTACAGTACCCCTCCCAATTTTCTAACTATTTTCAGGTCAATCTGCCATATTTAGACATCAAAACACACATAGGAATATCCAAAGTAATGCTAGACAAAAAAAAAAATAATAATAAATAAATAAATAAACACCTTACCTGTACACTACTACATGTACCATACAGTACCCATTCTAATTTTGGCACAATTTTTAGGTCAATCTGCCATATTTTGACATCAAGACACACACATGAATATCCAGACTAAAAAAAACACACACACACACACACACACACACACACTGAAAAGCAAAAAACACCCTACCTATACACTACTGTGTGAGCAGTACCCCTCCTAATTTTGCCACTATTTTCAGGTCACTCTGCCATATTTAGAAATCAAAACACACATAGGATCTATCTATTTATCTATGGCCAGACGCCTCAATCCCGTTTGGGGTGGCCACAAACAAATCGCCTCCAAGTTGCCCTGTCCTCCGCCATTTCACTGCCCTGCTCCCAACTCACACACCCCTCTCTCATATACCTCTCCACCCCATCCCTCCATCTCATCCTCGGCCTTCCCCTCCCTCTTCCCCCCTCCACCTCACTCACATACACTCTCTTCGTCAGTCTTTCACCCTCAATCCTCTCCACATGGCCAAACCACCTCAGTGTGTGTTCCTCATAACGCTTCCTATCACATCCACATCCACACCACAACGCTCCTTTATATCCTCATTCGTCAGCCTGTCTCTCCATGTGACTCCACAGGTTCCTCTTAAATAACTCATTTCCACTGCTCTCACTCTTGACTTGTGTCCTTCCAACAACGTCCAAGCTTCACTTCCATACGTTAGAGTTGGTATCACAATACTGTCATGTAGTAACTTTTTCACTTCCATGCTCACTTCCCTGTTTCGTATCACTGCTTTCAAGAACCAGCAACCTTTCTTCCCTGCTGTACCCTTTCAAGCACTTCACCCACCAAACCTCCATCCTTACTCATCACACTACCCAAGTACTTAAACGTACTCACATTTTCCAATTCCTCACCATCCAACCTCGCTGTACATTCACTGACTTCACCTCTCTCAAAGACCTTCTCTTCCCAACAATCACCTTTAGATTCCGTTTCTTACACACTCTCCCAAACTCATCCACCAAGCCTTGCAGCTCCCCTTCGTCTTCACTCAACAACACAGTATCATCTGCAAAGAACAGTACAGGGAGTTTCCAAACACTATCCTCTCTCACCTGGGCCACTCCAACATCCACTACCCTACCTTGTACCTCTTTTATTACCCCATCCATGTACAGATTGAACAACCATGGAGACATGACACATCCCTGTTTCAACCCAACTTTCAAAGAGAAAAATTCACTTAGTTCACCATCCACACGCACTGCAGCCTTCGCACCATCGTACATACTCTTCACAGCATTCAACAACTTCCCATCTACTCCATATATTCTCAACACTTTCCACAATCCTCGTCTATCCACCCTGTCATATGCTTTCTCCAAATCCATGAAAGCCGCATACAACTTCTTTCCCTTCTCTAGAAACTTTTCCACTAAAGATCTAAGAATGAATATCTGATCTACACAACCTCTTCCCTTCCTAAAGCCTCCCTGTTCTTCTCCAACTAATTTCTCTGTTCTTTCTCTAACTCTGTCAATAAGTATCCTACCATACACTTTTCCTATTATACTAAGAAGACAAATGCCCCTATGATTACCACACACTTCTTTTTCCCCTTTTCCTTTGTACAAGGGAATAATTATACCTGACTTCCAATCCTCCGGGACTCTACCTTCCTCCCAGGCCAATCTGCACATCTTCCACATCCATTCTACTACTATCTCTCCCCCATGCTTCAGCATTTCACCACAGACTCCATCAATTCCTGGGGCTTTCCCCGATTTAACTTTCTTCATTGCTTCCACAACTTCTATCCTATTGATTTCTTCCTGTCTTCTCACCTCCCTCCTTCTCCCAGCCATTCCCCAGCCTCTTATACTCGCATTACTTCCATCCTCTATGTTCAACAATTCCTTAAAGTGTTCTCTCCATCTGCTCACTTTTTCTCCCTTCTCCACTAGTAATCTACCATTTTTATCTTTCACTCCCCTGCTAACATAGGATTATCAATATTAATCCTAAACACCAAGGAAACTGCATAAACAAAAAACATCCACAAAAAGCCTCACGACGGTTGGAAAATGCAGTTATCTGACACCAGTGACAGCTGCTTCTGGGCCACAAAAAAATTCCACAGCCAAATATGCCAATGGAAATTGGTTAAATTGGTATAAATGGTATACCATCATCTTCGCTGGTGTTTACACTACAGTAATCTCTTTAAGACCCGGACATCCAAGTCCTGGATACCTCAAGTCCCCAACATTTTGGGCTCGGGCCTTCGGAAACGAAAAATGGCCAAAAAACGTAAAAAAAAAAAAAAAAATCCGAAGTTTTCAACCGTACTTTGAAATTGCTGCACAGCGACGAACAGCTGTGTTTTGCCGCGTAATTCCGCCGACGTCCAGTAAAGCGTCCCTGCCTCCTCCCCATTTCTCACCTATTCATCATCGTGAGTGCATGCTCGTCACCATGGCTGCCCTCAAGCTCACTTTTGTGGTGGTGCCCTACCTGCTGCAGGCCTGCTCTTCCTCTGCTGCCTCTTACTCGTATGTGTGACGATGGCCCTGCTGCCTGAGAAGAGGAAACGAGTGGTTCTGACTCTGGAGTAGAAAAGGGAGATATTGGAGAAGGTGGATGCAGGATGGTTGATGTCCCGTATCCTCCGAGAATTCAACCTGGCCCGCTCTGCCTTGTTCAATATGAAGAAATCCCAGGACAAACTCACCCAGTACACAGCTGACTTCGCATCGAAGACCAAACGCAATGTGCAGACTATGTACCCTCCCAGGTTTGCAGAAATCAACCACTCCACGCTAATTTGATATCATCAACAACGTGCTGCTTGTGTGCTGGTGCATGGTATGGAGCTGAAGGCTGCTGCTAAGATGTTCTCAAGGTTACACAACACACCAGACTTCAAGGCATCGCAGGGCTGGCTCTTCGCTTTCAAGTTAGGCCCCATCGTGAAACTTTGGACGCCAATAAGGAGAAAGTAGAAGAGTTTCAGCAGAAGGTGAAGGGCTTGATCAAACGGGAGGGCCTCACCCTCGGTCAAGTCTACAACACTGACAAAACTGGTCTATTCTATTGCTCACTGCCAACGAACACCCTTGCTGAGGAGACAGAAAAGCGTGTACCTGGACGCAAGCTCTCCAAGCAGCGAATACATGCTTTGTGTTGCGCCAGAGCTAACGGCATGCACTGACTCAAGCTCGTTATTGCTGACTGTGCAAAGCAGCCTCGGTGCCTTTGTGGGATGATGGATGTCCTTCTTGTCATTTGATACCATTCTGTGAAGGCTTGGTTCACAGCCAAGATCTTAAAAGACTGGTTTCACCAGCACTCCATCAATGAGGTCATCCATTATCAGACTAAAACACTGAGAATCCCACGTGACCAGGTAAAAGTCCTCCTCCTCTTGGACAATGCACCTGCACATCCATTTGACAGGGAGTTGGTGATTGAGAATGACCGCATTAGGTGCTTGATTTTGCAACCTAATAAGACTACTCTCATCCAACCAATGGACCGAGGAGTGATCGTGGTTACGAAGAGACTGTACCGTCGGAAGTCCCTGGACAAGGTGATGAATGTTCTCGAGGACGACGATGAGCGCAGGGAGGGACGGGACACGTGAGGCCAGCAGACTGTGGAAAACCTTCGCCATGACAACCTCAAGCCAGCCATCTACAACCGGGCCAGTGCATGGAAGGAAGTCTCTGTCAAGACTCTGGAAAGTGGTTGGTCTTGCCTGCTTCTCAGAGCCAATGCAGTGCACAACTTTCTAGGTTTTGACGTGGATGACTTCCATGCATGTCTCCCTGCGGCTGGCGATGAGGTGGATGTGGACGAAGTGTGTGAGTGGTTGGATGATGACAAGGGCAATCCTGGGTATCAGATCTTAATATCGAGATCGTTCTTCAGTTGCAGGTACTGTACAAGTACCCAGCTGGAAGATTCCGATGAGGACAACAAGGATGATGCAGACTCCTCTCAGCGCGCCATTGCTCCAACCACCCCCAAGCTGAGCACACTCCGGGAGCATGTCGAGTTCGTTCTGGACTACCTTGAACACCCGGACTGCGACCGGGAGATGGGGCCCCTGGGACTTGTGAAGGAAATGCGCGCTTTTAGGCAGCGCATCATCACTCACCAGACTTGCCGTTCCTTACGTCAATCAACCATTGACACCTTCTTCAGGCCCGTGACTCCAGCCGTGCCCAGCCCTGGCTCCACACCACTGCCTCACCAAGGCATGTCTTCCACGTCTGAGCCACAGTCCAGCAAATTGGCCATGGTGGAGTCGCCATTAGACGTGAGTCTGCAGCTTTCTTCAGAGTCGTCTGCAGTGGGTAGTCCATCACCACGTCCCAGTGAAGCGCCCCTCGGCTGCCTGCAACACCTACTCTCGGACTCTGAGAGTGTATAAATAGCAAAAACTCACCACTAGACCACATGGGAATTTACAGTGTTGTGCAGTGCCAAGGATTAAGTGCAACGTGCAACACTGGTGAGTTTTGAGTGCAGCACAAGCAAGAAAATAATGTGCAGTGTTATGAAATTAGAATTCAGAGCGCAAAGGATTAAGTGCAGTGCAATACTGGATTACTGTACATGCTTCAGGTGCACCTTTGTATTGCCAGAGTCTGAGAGAAGGGGGGTTAATCTTCGCAACGGCCATGGACATGTTGTAAGTACCCTGTACACAGCTAAATATTTTCCATACTCACTTCTAATTCCTCATTCTCTGGTTCCTTTTCATTTATTTCATGCTTTCTGTCCCTTATTTGTGTGAATAGGGTCTTAACCCCTAGGATACGCAGTTCGATTGACCGAACTACCCTGAAAACCTGTGCTGTATATGGAACCGATTTTTCTATTCTTACAGAGGTAAAAAGTGTTATGTCCAAGGTTTAGAGTGTGAATTTACACACCTTATTCCGCAAACAAGAGCATTCTAGACCAACTGGTTAATGAGCTATAGCCTGTCAAAGATCATCAAAAACTGATACTGGCAACTCTTGCATATGGAGAAAGAAAAAAAAATTGCACCATTAATTAACCACTGAGGTGGTTTAGCCATGTGGAGAGGATGGAGGGTGAAAGACTGACGAAGAGAGTGTATGTGAGTGAGGTGGAGGGGGGAAGAGGGAGGGGGAGGCCGAGGATGAGATGGAGGGTTGGGGTGGAGAGGTATATGAGAGAGGGGGGTGCGAGTTGGGAGCAGGGCAGTGAAATGGCGGGGGACAGGGTGACTTGGAGGCCATTTGTTTGTGGCCACCCCAAACGGGATTGAGGCGTCTGGCAATAGATAGATAGAATGAAAGATCTTGATTTTACACACCAGAAAATGTATATATCATTCTCTTATGTCAAATGTTTACCACTTAGCCACAGCAAGAAAGTAGCTGGAGGTGGAGGGATTATGTAGCGGTGGAAAGGGGAGAATGAGAGAGGATGGTGGGGGGAGTGTGGCATGGAAAAATCAGCTTTATAGAGTTGGTAGGAGGAGCTGTGAGTCCATTCACATATGAGAGAGGGGGAGAGGGAACAAAAGGTTTGGGGTAGAGGTAGGTGGCAAGAGGGCGGTGGGGGAATCACTCCCCTCACCATGGGTAGGGGCCCAGATCCCCCCCCCCTCCCTACTCATGACTTAGTTCTCATTGGTTTGCATTGATATATGTCACAATCGGGCCGAAGCCTTGTGTCTGCAGTTTTTTACAAAGGCTCCTCTATCGATCCTATTAGGCATCATGCAAAATCCTGGAAAAGGATTGATCAATCCTATTAGTACTTTAGGGATTGAATAAATGCTATGCATGTCTGGCAGGGAGTTATTTAGGTGGTTTTCAAAGTTAGATTGGGTTAGGGTCCATAAGCACCTGTCCGGGAGGCATCTTCCCAAGTCCCGGACATGCCTTTGGCTCTATTACGTCAGGTCTTGGAGAGATTACTGTATAAGTTAAGCTAATAAAAACACAGGAAACTGATGAGTAAAATTACAGAAATGCAGTGAGAATAAACGGTTCTGGAATAAAACTTACCTTCATATAACTTCCCACCATCCTGCTGCAAAATTTTGCCAGCACCTTCCTAGAGCTAAGCACCTATCTAGTTGTAGAATTTCATGTGCTTTCTCGTGGTCACTTTGGAATTTCGATACTACCGTTAGTATTCAAATAAACTGAAAAAAAATTTAAAAACTCATGAGTCAGTGCTATCCATGCGAAGAAGGGGAGGTAGTGAAGGGGGAGCCGGGAGGGTATGGAGGAGGGACAGGGGGGGGGGGAAATGAGGCTGTGGCCTGGAATTTCACCCTTCTGTCACAAGGCGGACAGGCACTTTTACCGTATATTTACTCGTGACTTGTGGAAACACAAGACACCCGGTGGCCATGCGGAAACACAAGATGCCCAGTGGCCATGCGGAACAAGGCGCCCAATGGCCATGTGGGAACACAAGACGCCCGGTGGCCATGCAGAAACACAAGATGCCCAGTGGCCATGCAGAAACACCAGATGCCCCGTGACCATGCAGAAACACAAGACTCCTGGTGGCCATGCAGAAACACAAGATGCCCAGTGGACATGCAGAAACACAAGACTCCTGGTGGCCATGCAGAAACACAATATGCCTGGTGGTCATGCAGAAACACAAGATGCCCGGTGGCCATATGGATACACAAGACACCCGGTGGCAGTGCGGAAACACAACTCCACGTGATTGGGTGGTTTTGGACGTTCAGCAGAGAGGCAGACGGCCACTGTCACCAAGCACATAATCATGGCTTGCAGTCTGTGTTACACCGTCAATGGCACTTAGGAAAGACTTAGCCCAATGACCACGCGACTTCGGACACAAGGTGGGGATGCGTACGGACGTTTTGACACCACTTGTGTATTACAGTCATATTACTCGGGTGCTAGAGGTTCGTTGGGAGTGATTAGATGACCACGCGACTTTGACCATTCATTACATGGGCGAATGGACATTTTAGCTCTGGTTGTCGGTTATGGCCTATTTCTCGCTCACGGCTCGAGCCCAGCGACCATGATACCAAGTGTTTGAACATGTCGGCTGCCTGGCTGAAGTTCTCGGGGACTTTTACATCTGGATAATAGCAAGTAAATTTGAATAATGGTTTAATGCAGCCAAGGTCCAGCGTCCAGATAATGAACAAGTCCGGATACTGCACATCCGGATAAATAAGGGATTATTGTGTGTGTGTGTGTGTGTGTGTGTGTGTGTGTGTGTGTGTGTATATATATATATATATATATATATATATATATATATATATATGTATACATATATATATATATATATATATATATATCCATCCATCCATCCATCATCCAATCCTACATTGCCCCATGAGGAGCGTAGGAGCCCGGGGCTAGGCAGTTGGTCTTGACATTTAAGATGAGAGTGACCAGCCTCTCTCATCCCTGAGTGGCATTACATGAGCAATCAACCCCAACCACCCCTGGGATATAAACCTTCACCGGCTCAATCCGACTGGAGCGCAATAATTACCCACTAAACCACAAGGTGCCAAAATTTGGTTATATGGTTACCACCGAGCGTAATAAATGGTTTCCTGGTGTACAGGAAACCATTTGGCTTGTCACTCAGTGTAGAGTCACCCACAGGCAGAAGGAAAAGGAAAGAATGAAGGAAAGAAAGACAGAAGAGGGAGTGTAAAGTCACCCATAGGCAGAAGGACAAGGAAAGAATGAAGTCAAGAAAGACAGAAGAAGATGGAAGGAAAGAAGGATGGAAGAGAGGAAAGGGCAGACACCCGAGAGCAGCACTACATCGAGTGAGTGGATGGTGAGCGCCCCCACCTACCACAATTATATATATATATATATATATATATATATATATATATATATATATATATACAGTATATATATATATAGATTTATATTTACATCAGAACATTGCTACTCCTCACCCTGCCTGAGGGTGGGAAAGGAGGTCCGGATGATGACGATGATGATATATTTATACGTACGGTAGCTATATATATTTCAAACCATCCCCGGACACTCAGGAGCATCCTTACGACCCCCATTTGGTTCAAGACCATGGGTTTGGGAACCACTGACGTAGAGGGTGGGTATGGGTTGTCCTGAGCTCACATTTGCATTAACATAAAGGTGTGAGTGACAGGATACAGAAGAGGTTAGTAATAAAGAGGAATACCGTAGTGCACTATTGATTGAGAGGCTGATGGCAATTATGAGAGTTGGTTTGTGATTTACAGGGTGAGTTCAGGGCTGGCATGGGGTGTATTGGTATCATATTTACCCAAATGAAAACTTTTAAAATAGATGATGGTGTTACACAGCATTTATGGATCTGGAGAAGGGCTATTGGATAGTGTAGTAGATCAAGTTCGGGACTATTAGGCTGTATTATTTTCAGCCGTGATCCTGTTAGGCACTTAGAATTTTAGGTTGTTTGGAATTTAGGCCATAAGACGTCTAGGCCATAAGACATTTAGGCACCACAAACCTCTAGACCATGAGATGCTGAGGCCGAAGGGTGACAAATCTATAAAACTGAACCAACCTAACCCATCTTGATGGAGTTTGGTTATTTAGGCTGTATACAATATGGGCCGTTTGCCAGTTTGGGCGTTACGGCCAAAATGACATGGCCGAAACGACTAGGACCAGGTTGATCTGTAGGCACTGTCTAATGTACTTAGACAAAGCGGAAAACAGATTTCCCAAAGCCATAAAGAGTAAGTACAAAACAGCAAAAGATTTTGTGAGGGTGGATGGCACACTGAATGAGAGGTTCTCTTTACATGCTAGACTGAAACAAGGCTTGCTTCAATCTTACAGTTTTTGAAAAGATGATTTGTCGGCAGATGTGCACTTCAAGGTCAGGTCATGGTCTTTCTGGTGTCGCATGCACGGAGTGACTTATGGTGGAAATTACCATTCCGCTCAGCGCTCATGCGCCGAGTGCCCATTAGTTTCAGCTGCTATGCTCAAAGTATCCACATATTACCTCAAGTATTGTGCCATTTATCAACAACAATTTGTGAAATACATGTGCCAGGAAGATAGCTGGATGTCATCTCGACCTATAGGTACCCATTGGTCGATATACAGATATCTATTCATCTATTGCCAGATGCCATAATCCCGTAAGGGGTGGCCATTTGACTCTGAGTTATTTGTTTTACGGGGAGGGGCACTAACCCTCCACCAACCCACTTGTTGACACGTAAGGAGCACGTATGGTTTGGTTACATGGTCACCACCCAGCGTTGAAAATGGTTTCTTGGCTTACAAGAAACCATTTGGCTTGTCGCTCAATGTAAAGCCACCTGTAATGGAAAGAAAAGCAATAAGAAGTGACAGGAAAGATGGGAGAAATGGGAAGAGAGGAGGGCAGGCACACAAAAAGAATGATAAAGGCTAAGGATGAAGTAGGCAGCACTACATCAAGTGAGTGGATGATGGTTGCCACTAATATACAGATATACGGTATATAAATTAATATACAGCATATACCGGGTATGTGTTACAAACAGATTGTGAAATCAGTCACTAGGTTAGGTTGATCTAGGATAAAGTTAGCTAAGGTTAATTTAGGTTAGTTTGGGTTTGGTTAATTTAGGCAAAATAGAGAAGGAAATGGTAACTTCCTGCATAAGTCAATCTGTGAACACAACCGAATTAAGGGTTGTTAAGGTAATAAGTTTTGCTAAGTATCGATCTTTTCCCAGGATTATGACTGACAATACTTAATTGCAACCAGATCCCGTCATAATGCTGGGTAAACAGGGACAAGGGGGAAACAAACTTTTCCCAAGAGTCTGACAATCCTAAGAACCCCTTTCAGTTTTCAGCTGATTGAACTAACAATATAACACTAGCTCCTCTAACCATGATTTCTCCCTCAGGCAACCCCACAGAGGTGTACCTTTATGGAACGCAACTGTATCTCTCTCTGGTGGGCATGATCTTCGGTTGCATCATAACCTACTTTGTCTTCCTACCACTCTTCTACAACCTTCATATAGTTTCCATCAACCATGTAAGTACCATGCCATACAGTGCAGTTGTTATGATCTCCACTGCTGAGCCCCTTGTGAAACCTTGTGCACCCTCATCAAAAAAATCTTCAGGCCGTTGATTTGTCTTCAGCTATTCATGTGCCCAAATGTATAATGAATAAAAATAATTATAATAGCACCATCATCCAGTTACTTTATGTAGTGCTGCTTACTTCTTCCTTTATCATTATTTTTCTGGGCCTGACCAGCTTCTTTTCTATCTATCTATTGCCAGACGCCATAATCTCATAAGGGGTGGCCATTTGACTCTGAGTATTTGTTTTATAGGAAGGAGCACTAACCCTCCACCAACCCACTTGTTGACACGTAGGGAGCACGTATGGTTTGTTTATATGGTTACCACCCTGCGTTGTAAATGGTTTCTTGGCTTACAGGAAACTATTTGGCTTGTCACTCAACGTAAAGCCACCTGTAAAGGAAAGAAAAGCATTAAGAAGTGACAGGAAAGATGGGACAAATAGGAAGAGAGGAGGGCAGGCACAGAAAAAGAATGATAAAAGCTAAGGAAGAAGTAGGCAGCACTACATCAAGTGAGTGGATGATGGTTGCCACCACCTACCACTATTCTCCTTTTCCTTCCTGTCAATTTTTATTACTGTACTCATCTTTCCACTTCAGGTGGCTCTACACTGAATGACAAGTCTAATAGCTTCCTATAATCTAGGCAACTATTTATGATGCTGGGTGGTATCCATATAACCAGATCACAGGGTGAAGTGGAGCCTACTGTGGTGCCCCTGATAACTGGATGGACACAAATATGGCATTCACCCAGTAACCAAAGCTTCACGCGTTTCCCTGTGCCTTGCCATGGTGAGGTGCTGTCAGCCACAGACTGCACGGGGCACTGGGCCCTGGGCAGTTGCTTGGGTGTAGCTGGTGGGTCTGTTGGCCAGACAGACTGGGGTTGATCAACAATATCAGTGACCCCATTGTATGGACAAAACGATGTTTAAAATGTCAGCTTTTTTGGGCAAGATATTCATGCTCAAATGTGGATATCTCACTGATTATTGTGCAAAGTATCAGACACAATATACTGCATCAGTTTTGTTGGAATACTTGTCGATTAGATGTCTGAGGACTTTTTAACCAATTCCTGCCTACAGTACTTGGAGGCGCGGTTTAACTCGAAAGCAGTGCGTCGCCTGGGATGTATGTGTCTGCTTCTTACCTATCTCATCTACATGGGTGTGTGTCTATACGCTCCATCCCTGGCCCTCTCCACTGTCACCAGCATGTCCTCTTTGGGCTCAATGGTGCTCATGGGCCTCGTGTGCACCTTCTACATCTCAGTGGTGAGTTAAACAGAATGGATGGTTGTGAGGTTAGATTTAGAACTGTAGAAAAGTGTAAGTGGTGAGGAAATGGAAGCATGAACAGAGGATCCTACATGCTTAACCTGCTGTGTCCCGTTGACGTATATATACGTCCAAACATTTTGTCACTGTCAGTCCTGTTGACATATATAATCGCGCATCAATTGCAAGGTCCCTAATTTGCACAATTTTCAATTTCCGCAAGTGATTTTTGGTACGTATACACGGGGCACCTTCCTCTACAAGATGCCAGGCAGAGACAATGCCTTACCCAGCATGACCTCCCCCCCCCCAGCACGCCATTGTCTCGGCAATTCACCTGTTACCAGTGACCTGGCCAGTAAAGACATGTTGTGCCACGGTAGCAAACTCAGGGCCAGAGTGATTCCCCAATCGATGACAATGGATTTACGTAGCATTAGAGGAAGAAACAGTCAGAAATGATGATCAGGTAATGTCACCAAAAAGGGTCAGGTATGTTGATGTGTTTGGTGAGTGAAACAATGCTTATATTGCCTATATTACTGTGTGAAAATCAATATACTCTAATACTACACATAAATTAGTACCAAATAAATAAATAAATAAATACCGTTTATGAGTGGTGTGGAATAGTTACCCTCCCATAGAACTTGTTTTCTTTGAAGTGAGCCTGATAGAAAACCCAGTAAGGTAAGGAGTACTACTACCTGTATCGAGTATTTCAAACCTCAGGTGAGCAATTTCTCTGTGAATATTCGATGTTTCTCACCAAAAGCAGAGGTTTGAGCCAAAAAAAAAAAAAAAAAATCCAAAATTGGTCGGGATTGGGGGGAGTCAGTGGTGGAAAATCAGTCAGGACGGAGCAGGTTAAGATTACTGTATTTGTGTTGATACTGCACCAGCAAAAATTGTAAAGAGCAAAAGGAATGTAATAAGAGAATGAATGGTGAGACTATTTTATAAGATGATTTCACAGATGTTCATTTATGGGTGCTCAGTTATGGATACAGAATTCTCTTAATAAGGGATAAGGAGACAAAGGAGTGAACAAATATCAAAAAACACTGCCAGATGACATGAACTAGTGGGAAATGATGAGGAAACAATTATTGATAATGTACTGGAAAGAGACAGGTGTTATGTGAGCTAGGTTACTGCAGAGCTTGCATGAAAATCTGGGAATATCCGATGAGACTGTAAGTAGTTAAACTGTAATATCAAAAGAAATATGGATGGTGAAAAAATTATGATAATTAGAGTACCTTATGTCAGGAATGAGTGATATTAATATAAAAGTAAACAAGTTTTGTTGATATGAAAAATGAAGTGACATACTTGAAGGCTGATTATGTCTTCATTGTTACCTTAATAATATATATCAGACCTGGTGCTGAACTCTAGAAAAATGTGGAATATATGGAAATAAAAATATCTCTGTGAATGTGCTTTGGGAAAAACCTGTTCTTTTCCAGTGGTGATTGTGGTTGTGACTGCACACCACTGTGAAGGCAGTGGTGTACAGTGATGTTATTTACACAATGCTCATGTTTATGGATGTAGTTGCAAGGTGGTGTGTAAGCAGTGGTGTACAGTGATGTTATTTACACAATGCTCATGTTTATGGATGTAGTTGCAAGGTGGTGTGTAGGCAGTGGTGTACAGTGAGGTGATGCAGACATATGTTTATGTTTGTGGGTGTGGTTTGCAAGGTGGTGTGTAGACAGTGGTGTACAGTGATGTGATGCAGACACATGCAAATGGATGTGGTTCAAGGTGTGGTGTGAAGGCAGTGGTGTACAGTGATGTGATGCAGGCACATGATTATGTTTGTGGGTGTGGTTGCATGTGTGGTGTGAAAGCGGAGGTATATAGTGATGTAATACAGATGCTGCTTATGTTCATGGTTGTGGTTCCAGGTATGGTGTGAAGGCAGTGGTGTACAATGATGTAATGCAGACACATGCTTATGTTTGTGAGTGTAGCTGCAGCGTGGTGTGAAGGTGGTGGTGTACACTGATGTGATGCAGACATTGCTCATGTTCTTGGCTGTGGTTGCAGTGTGGTGTGAAGGCGGTGGTGCACAATGATGTAATGCAGGTGCTGCTCATATTCATGGCTGTGGTTGCAGTGTGGTGTGAAGGCGATAGTGTACAATGATGTAATGCAGATGCAGCTCATTGTTCATGGGTGTGGTTGCAGGGTGGTGTGAAGGCAGTGGTGTACACTGATGTGATGCAGACGCTGCTCATGTTTGGTGGTGTGCTGCTTGTGGTCATCATCTGCTGCAATGAACTTGGTCTGACCAACATCTGGACCATAGCCGACCAGGGCTCTAGGATAGAGTTCTTCAAGTGAGACCTTTTCTAGTCTGTCTAGGGAGAGATATAAAAATCCTAGTAGCCTAGTAAGCAAGTGAAGTACCCTTCTTGGTTTGATTACACTGTATTGTGAAATGCTATCCTGCTGGGTCATCGTCAGGTTCCTCCATCACAGTAAATAATATAAAGTTTCATTTATAACACTTATGTACAACAATGTGGGATATGAGGCAAGGCTTGGTGATGACAGTATGTCTTGGTAGAATGATCCACACATGAACTGGCCAATGTCCTTGTCCTTGCATCTCAGGGATAGATCGTAGGGTCAGTGGTGTCCAAAAAGCAGCATTACTCATGGTGGTCCCGAGGCTACTCTAGCATACTCTAGGATGAGTTCAAAAGTCACACAATCATCACTGGGAGAAAAACCAGCACTATAATGAAGCATAGAAGCCTGTTTAGTCTAGAAGACAAGCAAAGTACAGTAATCTTCTTGGCTAGGTGGTTACATCATGAACTACGGTACTATCCAACGAGGGTACGATTTATTTTCCTCTGGGAGTGTAAATTTATCAAACTATGTTTTTGTCATTATGCAGGTAAAAAATGTACATGGGAATAATTTCTGTATTCAGATCTATAAACATATTGAAAAAGCTGTTCTGATGCTACAATGATTAAATTTTGACCAGTTTCAACATGGGCCCTACTACTGACCAGGTAAAGCAGGACTTAGTTCCCAAATGCATTACATACAGGGAATACATATACAATACTGTATTTTCAACGAACCACACACTTAAACTTGCAACAGTTGTTCCTTTCAAAGAAAGTAAAAATTAAGATGCCTTCTTTTAAAATGGTTGGACACACTGAATTTAACAGACTGGAATTCGTAAAAAGAAGCAAAGACAGCGAAAAATTCACCTACAGCTGACCAGTTATGTGTCAGGACAGATAATACTGGAAAACTTTTGCATCTGATATTTGCACAGGAAAGAGATGAACATGGGTGGACAGGTGCTGTGTAATCACTGTAATGGAGAGAAATGCAGGCAGCAATTTCAGAAGTGTATAATATCATTAATGTACTGTGTGTGGTGAGAACTTCCTTTCAGAAGTGTATAATACCATTAATGTACTGTGTGTGGTGAGAACTTCCTCTTTCCCCACAAGGATGTATTCCACACAGGGAATAAATTCAGTTAATGTGCAGAGTTAAAGCAATGCAGTTAGTAAATTACATTTAACCTCTGAGATGCAAATATTGCAAGAGTACTGACATAATCCTTCCAAAATAGATCATGAGAATAAGACACACCAAGGGTAAAGAAAGATGAAGTATTCATATGTTTTTGAGGGTAATGGGATAGTTGTGTGGAAGTGTGTGGTTAGCGGGATGGTAAAAATATTACTTTTCATGCCTTAAGAACAACTAGGGTCTCTCTTTCCTCAGTGTAAAGCTAGGTATTCCATAACCTTATCACGTGATTGTTGGAAAAGGTGGTAAAAAAATGAAGGGCTGAATAATCAGCATATGCATGGACTGAGCTTTGTATTGCTCAGAAGTACACTGCTGATTTGAAAGATGAAAATTGGTGAAAACTGGTGAAAGGACAGAACCCTGAGGAATCTCACTGTTAAAAGTTGTAGAAGAATGGTGACCATATACAACACCTGCAATGAAACAACCAGAAAGGTCACTTACAGACATACACATAGATGTAGGATGCTATTACCTAGAGATGGGAACTGCAAAAAAATAAGTAAATAATCATGCCAGATCCAGTCAAAGACCCTGAAAATGTTTACTGCATTAGCCAAAGCCCTGCCAAAATCAAAACTTCAAGCTGAGCAAGACTATGAAAAAAAAAAAAAAATTAGGTCACCTGTACAGCATCCATGACAAGTTATAGTAATGGACAGAAAGTAGCTATGAAAAGAAAGGCAAGAAGAACATGGAGACATTAAGATTCAAAATATCAAGGCAACTTGGCAAAAATCAGAGGGATGGGAACAGCCACCTTTCTGTAAGACATGCAAAATGGGAAGGTACAAATTGACAACAAGTACTCTGAGTGTCAGTACAGAAGCATATCTCTTGAGAACAAATAAGGGACCCAGTCTAATCATATGCATTTAACATTAAGGGTTGATTACGTAGATAATAAATCTTACTATTGAAATTCAGTGCTAGGCATTAGAGAATGGAGGGAATGGAGAAATAACAGAATCGTTCATAATGGAATTATAAACAAATAAAAACAAATGATTCAGTTTTCATATGGGAAGAAATACCAGTTTTTACAATATATATGTAATTTATTTGAATAATATTAATACTTTCTGTAAGCTATATGCCATAGTAACCTAGAAATCATTAATCCTGTTATTATAATTACTAAATAATTATGCATGGCCAATTGCCGTGGTATTAACCTCTTACGCTGGTTATGTATAATTCTGATTTTAAATCTTCCTGCCATAAGATGATGTTACTGAGAATCAGAGAGCCCCACAGTATCTGTTGTTGTTAAGTGACCCCAGTCTGTCTGGTCGAGCAGACCCATCAACCACAGGCATGCAACAGCCCCTGCAGTGCCATCTCGTACAGTGCATCAATGTTTCCACATGGCAGAAAGCCTCCCCACAGCGAGACGCAAGGAAGGGTGTGAATGGATGCTGCATTTACGTTTCCCTACCCACTTAACCCTTTAACCGCGGGTGTCATTCCAGAATGACATTGCAAAAACTGGACCAAACCGCGGGTGTCATTCTCGAATGTTTGTGAATATTTTGAATACCCCGCGTTTTTTCTGTGCGCCAATTGTTTCAAGGGAGAGTAGCTATTAAGTTCTTTCACTCCAGCCGACCCCCACCTCCCTCCTCCCCCCCCTGGGGCCCCACCTCCCACCCCCTGGGCCCCCCGGACCAAACACGCATCAGTATCTGTCCAGCTGTGTGAGTGAGAACACTGCTGATGTGGCAGTGAAGTGCAGGCAATTACAGTGCCTTTTACCTGCCTCAGTGAACACAGAGTGGGTGTTTATCGTATGTGCAGTGTTCATATATGTTTATAGTATTATTATCAGAATGAGGTTGGCATTTGGTAATGGTGTGTGAGCGAAAAATAGTGATTACAACACCGCTGATATGGCAGTGAAGTGCGGGCAATTACAGTGCCTTTTACCTGCCTCAGTGAACACAGAGTGGGTGTTTATCGTATGTGCAGTGTTCATATATGTTTATAGTATTATTATCAGAATAAGGTTGGCATTTGGTAATGGTGTGTGAGCGAAAAATAGTGATTACAACACCGCTGATGTGGCAGTGAAGTGCGGGTAATTACAGTGCCTTTTACCTGCCTCAGTGAACACAGAGTGGGTGTTTATCGTATGTGCAGTGTTCATATATGTTTATAGTATTATTATCAGAATGAGGTTGGCATTTGGTAATGGTGTATGAGCGAAGGTAATGGTGTGTGAGCGAAAAATAGTGATTTTAGATCGCTCACTTCTAATGGCACTGCCCATCCAGTGATAGTCAACGAAATCATGAAACCTACATCATTGCAAAGCCGAAGGTTAGTACTTTCTAATGGTACCTTATTTTTCGCTCTAGATTTATTCTGTGCAGAGTTATAAAGGTTTAAAGTTTGTTTACATTTTGGTCGAAACCCCCGGGGAGAGACCAGTCGGGGCAAAACAATGCCCGCAGTTAAAGGGTTAACAGAAGCACCATAATAGGCTCCATATCATCCCATTTACTGGCCTTATGTTTACCACCCAGCACTGTAAATGGTTGCCTGGGTTAAAGGAAATCAATAGGCGATGCTCAGTGTAGAGCCACCCAAAGGGGGGGGGGGGGAAGGATGGGAGCAATAAGAAGAGAAAATGAATGGAAAAGGTGCACGAACAGGTAGGCAACACTACATCATGTGAGTGGATGCTCACTGCCATGTCCATCCACCAACCATAGTAGTGAAGAGGTTAAAGGATGGTTATTTCTAATTACCTGCTGTTCAAAAATTCTATTCTGGGCAGCATATAGCCTTCTGAAGAGAGGACATATGCAGCCAGCAGTCTAAACAACATTTTCCTCCTTTTGTCCTAGCATGAACATCAGTCCCTTTGAGCGCCACACCTTCTGGTCCACCACCGTGTTTGGCTTCTACTTCACTATAAACGCACTTGGGGTGAACCAGGCCAGTTACCAGAGGTTTGCCTCCGTTGGAAGTCTTATTACAGCACGAAGGTTAGCTGTTACTGGTAAAACAGTGAACCATATTGTACTTCTGCAAAGTCAACTGCAACAATGATGAAAACAGTATACAGTATGCTCTCAGTTATCTGTCATCGCATTATTTGGCCCAGTGCATATCCGGCGCTTTAGGCTCGACTCTGTTAAAGCAATATCCGCCAAAAGTATGCAACATCTGGCACTGAAATGGGAAGCAACTGGAGGTTCAATGCAATATCCAGCTGCGAGGAATATCAGCCAGCTCATACACAGAAGCCAACGGGCACCTGTATTACTGTACTGTATCATTACAGTACTGTATTGTATATGTATTTTATGCTTAGTTTTCATCCTTTACTCATGGGAAAGTTTTTAGAATACAGGGTCGAGATGGATAGTTGCATAATATCCAACTCAGTAAAAATATTTTGCCGATGGGGGTTACTACACAATATCCTGCATTTCACTTTGTTCAGTGTTGGGGTTGGCTGAATTACGCCAGATAATTGAGAGTTTACTGTAGTTCACTATTATTTACATTCCACTGGATATAGTTAATGGTTAATATTAATAATTCAGAACCGTTCTCTCTGCTTTTAATGTATTTTACATTACTTGAACAGAAGGGTGAATACTTCATTGTATGTGTATAGTATTTTGTCTGCTTTTAACTAGCCTTAATGGATGTGTTCAGTTTTTTTTTCTCTCTCTCTCCAGTCAAAAACACCCTGACTGATTCTTTTCATTATACTGAATTTGCTCACATCTTTCTCTTTCTTGATCTCCCCAACTTAAGTACTCCATCTCATTCTATATTGATTTAACACTTTTATATCTAAATAATTCCTCGTTCTTTCATGTTTCTGCTTTCAAAGCTCATATCTCATATCTATGGAAGTCCATGCAGCACCCATTACCACTAGAAGACACACTAGTAAAGTATATATATATTATCCTTTGAGCCAAGTTCTATCTGCTTTTCATCCCATACCAAAGAACTCAATTTTCTCCACTTCTTGCAGAGTTACATTTAAATCTCTCACTAACTAGTTTCAGTAGCCACTATTTACACTTCATCACTTTTTTTTTCATTCACTGTCAAATTCCTCCTCTTTCATGTTCTCCCAAACTCAGACACAGTGTTCCATAGGTAAACAATAGGCCTTCCCAAAGCTTAGGAACTCTGTTTGTCCCACCTTAGACCTGTCTTCTTTGCTATAGGTTGCTTGTGTTCTACCTGGTGGGGGTTTGGGTAATGTGGACTTTGTTCTACTTCTCTGGACTGGTGGCATACGCTGCCTACAAAGATTGTGATCCTCTGACCTCAGGCAGGATACAGAAGGCTGACCAGGTCCTCCCTTACCTGGTCATGGAGAAGCTGGGTCACCTCACAGGCATCCCAGGGATTTTTGTGGCAGCCGTCTCTGGAGGTGTCCTCAGGTTGGTGTTGGAGTGGCCTTCCCTTTTCTTCACCATCACTCTCACATTCTACATAATAACTGTCTGCTTCATTATCACAATCATTTTCAATTCAGTTTACTTTATGTATTATCCCTCCTCGTACCTCTTATTGTCTCCCTCTTACATCTGCTTTGCAATTCCACACTTTCACTGTACTGTTTGTGCAAGGTTCATACTAAACGGTACCTAGATAACCAGATATTGCATCCAAAAATTGAGATTTGTTTGGGGGAGTGGGAGCTGGGAGGTAGGGGTGGACCTAAGACCATGAAATTCACTAGCTTTCACCTTTGACATATGCCCATCTGTGCAGGGTGGCTACTGAGGTATGTGTCCACAATCTGCTACAGTGTGAGTCAGTGGTGAAGTGGGGAAAAAGGGGAATCAGAATCTTGATAATTAACAGTATTTATCTTTACCACAAGCACAAACTGTGTGTGTGTGTGTGTGTGTGTTCTTACCTAATTGTTCTTACCTAATTGTATCATTACAGGAATGAGTCAAGCTCGTACTGTCCCGTGTCTTAAACCATATTTATCGTACATATCCTTAAATTTGTGAATTGTTTTGGCACACACTATTTCATTCGGTAGTGCATTCCATTGATCAATTGCTCTGTTTGGGAAACTGAATTTCCTTATGTCTTTATCACCTCTCTTCTTATGCAGTTTTTTGCAGTGTCCTCTTGCTGATGCTTCTCCATATGTTAAGTAATCATTTATGTCTATTTTCTCCTTCCCTGATATGCACTTATATAGCATTATCATGTCACCTCTTTTCCTTCTCTCCTGTAGTGTTGGTAGATTCAGTATATTTAGTCTTTCTTCGTAGCTTAGGTCCCTTAAGCTTGGTATCCATCTTGTAGCTGCCCTTTGAACTTTTTTTTATGTGTTTTTTGTGTTATGTGTTTTATGTGTTTTTTGAGATGAGAACTCCAGACTACTGATGCATATTCCAGGACTGGTCTAATGAATGATGTTATTATCCTTCTTAACATGTCTTCATTTAAGTATGTGAATGCTGTTCTCATATTTGCAAGCAGTGTATACATGTTCCGTACCTTCTCGCTGATGTGTGTGTGTGTGTGTAATCAGAACCTTGAAAATTGACAGAATTTATCTTTACCATAATCACAGATGTGTGTGTGTGTGTGTGTGTGTGTGTGTGTGTAATCAGAACCTTGAAAATTGGCAGGACAGATCTTTACCTTAAGCACAGACGTGTGTGTGTGTGTTTCATACCTAACTGTTCTTACCTAATTGTATCTTTACTGGAATTAGTCAGGCTCATACTGTCCCATGTTTTGAACCATTTTTACCATAAACATCCTTAAATTTATGAATAGTTTTGGCACACACTATTTCATTCAATGATGCACTTCATTGATCAACTGCTCTATTTGGGAAACTGTATTTCCTCTCTTTTTATGCAGTCTTGTGCAGTGTCCTCTTGCTTTTGCTTCCCCATAAGTTATATACTCATTTATGTCCATATTCTCTTTACCTGTGATGCATTTATCAGTATCTAGTAGGAGTATCATCGTGTCTCCTCTTTTCTTTCTCTCTTGTAATGCTGGTAGGATTAATTTTTCTAGTCTTTCTTCACAGCTTAGATCCCTTAAGCTTAGTGCCCACTTTGTGGTGGCCCTTTGTACTTTTTCATTTTTATCTATGTATTTTTTGAGATATGGATTCCAGACTACTGATGCATATTCCATGGTTGGTCTAATGAATGATGTGATTATCATTCTCAGCATGTCTTCATTTATATTATATGAATGCTACTATAAGATTAGCAAGCAGGTGTACATGTTCCGTACTTTCTCACTGATGTGGTCAGCTGGAGATAGTTTGCTGCTGATAATCACTCCTAGGTCGTTCTCCTTTTCTGATATGTGTAGAGTTGAATTTCCTAGCTTATAATCCCATTCTGGTCTTTTTTCACTTTTACCAAACTTTATTACATGGCATTTGTCCACACTGAATTCCATGTGCCATCCATTGCTCCATTCATGAATCATATTTAATTCTTCTTCTTGCTCTCTGCAAGAGTCTGTGTTTGTAATTCTCCTTTTTATTTTTGCATCATTAACAAACATATTTAGATAGCTTTCATTTCCAGTGTTGCTGTCAGTGTCATTTATATATACTAAAAACATACATGGTGGCAGCACTGTGCCCTGTGGGACTCCACTAGTCACTTCTCCATGATAAGTAATTTCCCCTTAGTACTCTTCTCATTTCCCTTTTACTGAGAAAATCTCACATCCAACAATACAGATTTCCTTGTGTGTGTGTGTGTGTGTGTGTGTGTGTGTGTGTGTGTGTGTGTGTGTGTGTAATTCACCGGGTCGGTCAGGATCACTTGATGGTCATGATCGTCAGCTTTTACCCTCCCGGAAGGGAGCTGAGAGCTCATATAGTCCGATCTAAGGGCAAGGCTGTGACCTTCACACACGCACACACCCGTCCCCTTGCTCAAGGGGGACAGTAACCACCCACTTCGTCAGTGAAACTTTTCGCAACCTGAGCGAGGCGCGAACTCCCGTCCACCAGTTGGCAAGCGAGAGCGTTACCACTGCACCAGCGAGCGGTGTGTGTGTGTGTGTGTGTGTGTGTGTGTGTGTGTGTGTGTGTGTGTGTGTGTGTGTGTGTGTGTGTGTGTGTGTGTTTAAAACCATGAAACAAACGATATCATGGCATGGTTACCAAAGATGTGGTATCCACAACCTGCAATTCTTGGGGTGGTGCTGGAGCCTGGGAAAAACTAGAACCTGAACCTTGATAAGCTTCACTTTTACCATTGACCTGTTGTGTGTGTATGGTACAGTTGCATAAAAGGTGACCTGGTTACAGACCTATGGCATCCACATACTGCGATGTCCAGTGCTGGATCCAATGGCATCCCTCTATAAGTGGGGGACACACATATGCTATACTGTTTTTAGGTACATAGGTACAGCTACTACATGACAGTATTGTGATACCAACTCTAACATATGGAAGCGAAGCTTGGACCTTTTTGGAGGGACAGAAGTCAGGAATGAGAGCAGAGGAAATGAGTTATTTGAGAGGAGCATGTAGAGTCACATGGAGAGACAGACTGACATATAAGGAATTGAAGAAGCGTTGTGGTCTGGACGTGGATGTGATAGGAAGCATTAAGAGAAACACATTGAGGTTGTTTGGCCATGTGGAGAGGATGGAGAGTGAGAGACTGATAAGGAGAGTGAATGTGGATGAGGTGGAAGGGCAAAAGGGAGGGGAAGGCCAAGGATGAGACAAAGGGATGGAGTGGAGAGGTACATGAAAGAGAGGGGTGTAAGCTGGGAGCAGGGCAGTGAAATGGCAGGGGACGGGGGGACACTGAGGTGATTTGTTTGTGGCCACCCCTTTCAGGACTAAGGCGTCTGACAATAGATAGATAGGTAGAAAACCTTTATAATTTGGAACCCTTTTAGTTGGAATTACGCTTAAGTCGGAATGGCATATGATATCCGTTGATGTAAATAACGTAAATTTTTCAGAAAAATTGCTATAAAAATCCTAGAAAAAACTCCCTTGAGTCGTAAAATGTTGTCTAATGGAAACCCAATCTTGGCATGATGCACTAGGTTCATCATGTTTTAGCCTGTGAGGGCCCATCATCAGTCTTAGCTAGCATCTGCCACCACCCGTGCTGGTACTCTCTCGCGCCTGCTTCTGTTGTGAGTCATGTTCTGCACTTTTATTCATTACCAGCATGGCTTCCAAGGCTCCCAGATGTTGCACAAAGCGATCATGTGCCTTCTTAACACCTCTGTATCCTACTAAAAGGCCCTCCTTATACATGGATTACACCCTCTGCAAACATGGCCATTTTATTTTATTTTATTTATTTTTTTCCTGGTTAGGCTGGAGGCCTCACATTTTCCATAAGTCGGAATTTCAGGGAAGTCGGAATGGCCCCAGCCCCTATTATTCCAACTCAGAGAGGTTTTTCTGTATTAGTTTGTTTTAAGCAGCTTTCTCTTCTTACAGTTCATTGTCAAGCTTTGGTAATGGATGTGCATGTCTGATCTGGGAGGACTTGCTAAAAGACATGTCATACTTTAGAAGGATGTCCGAGGCTGAAAGCACAAGAATCCTCAAGATCCTCTGTAAGGTTTTCCATTCAGTTTCTCATGTTTTTACCACTAGTAATACTTGCACACCCGATAACACAACCCAAAACTATCACTACCGTACCACTAATGATTGTACTCACTGTAAGTCAGTATCACTACAATATTACTTACAGTAATTGCATTCCTATCAAAACACTCTTACTACAGTATACTACCAATGATAACTGCACTCCTCATAATCTCACTACATTACTACACAAACAAGCACTGCATGCATTTTAACACAGTCATTACCAAATGGATTTATCACATGTATGAAGACAGAGAGGATGGAGATGGTGGACTGTCTGCTCTCTCTGATTAATCTGCTAGCCTACATAGCACGAAAATAATCAACATGCTGTTAATTATAAGGAGTAATTATTTCCATTTGTAGATATAATTATCAGAGAATAAATGCTTGCTTTAAGAATATGGTAACGAAAAGTTAAATTTGGTAATGAAAACTGAGGAGTTTGGTAATGGGACTGAGCTCAGATCTGGCATCCCAGGTCGTCACTCGACCATGTGATGGTGAAACACTCACTCAGGTTGGTGAGCTCATGACTGTGCATGACAGGGGTAATAGTAAGGGTCTTGGGTGGAGCCATGGTGGTGCTGTAATATTCCACGAGGTCAATAAGAAACACAGGATGAAGAGGCAACCGATCTGCAGGGCATAGTGCAGGAGACAGGCAGCTCAGCCGGTCTGTTAGGCGGCGACAGTTTGAACTGTTGAAATGGTGGGGATAACCATGTCGAACAACGAAAAAGGTTACAGGTTTATATGTCAAAACAAAGAATTGCCGAATACCAATCGGTCGAAATATGAGGGCTTGGTGTATTTAGTTATATGGTTACCACCCAGCATTGTAAATGGTTTCTTGTGTTACAGGAAACCATTAGGGATGTCATTCACTGTCGAGTTACCTTAGGAAGAAGTGGGCAGCATTACAGTGCCTACCTCCATTATGGACATAAAATATACAAAAATTCTCAGGAATTGCCTGTAACCCCATGGTGCTTTGTTTCCATCAAGCTGTTATTAGTTGAGATAATGATATAATTGCCAATGACCCTATAATGTGCAAAAACAATGCCATAGTGCAAAAGGTCACTTAAGAGGGAAAGATGGAAGGAAATTAAGTACAGTAGCAGCAAAAACTGTATTCAAGGTAGATTGTTATGACTTCTGCCTTTCCTGCGATTGGAAGAATTTGAATTCTTCCTTGACATTACCAAAATAACTTTCAAAATGCAATCAAAACCTTAATACCATATTTTACTTGGGCTAATAATTAACATCTTCCAACCCATTCATTATGACAATCATGCATCATTTCTAAAACAGCATGAATATCAGGTTATGAATATTTCAAGAGCTCTGTGGCATCACATACCTGTACTGTGTTTTTAACTTATTTATCAGTTACCTACAACAATGACAGTAAAACATAATCCTTTGACAAAAAGAAGGCATTTCCTGAATAATCATTCATAAAAATTAAATTTCAATACAACAAGCACTAGTTCACCTGGCAGTGGAGATGGCAACTCTCTTATAACTACGTTAAATCATTGAGATCCTTCAAGAATTACGGACATCTATGACTCTGGCATGAAGTAAAAACTGCATTTCTAGAATCTCCCATATTTTGATAATACATGTTTATGCTAATGGTGACAGCTGCGATGACATGCATTCTGGGCATCTTCCTTGCGATGGCTGCAGGCCAATTAGGCAACATCTTCCATGTCCTCAACAGCATCATGGGGGCCATCAATGGGCCACTACAGGGGATCTTCCTGGCCGGCATGTGTACACCCTGGGTCAACACTAAGGTGGGTATATGCTGACACACACACATTAACAAAACCAACACTTACAAACACTAATTACTAGACTGTATTCATTGAGTATATCAATGATCAGTATTAACTGCAATTACTTGTAAAATATTACAATACTGAATTAATAATAATAATGTGTCGGGAATGTTTATGCAGTGATAATTCTGCAAAAGTTTGTTACTTCCTTGTACATTATGGAAATAATTGCAGCTACCTTGTATCACACCAAACACATTACACAGCAGACGAAAAGGATGAAAGAGCATAAAATAATGTACCTCCAGCTTTTACTGGCTTGGCATCCACCTATACTAAATTGCATAATTTTTTATAACAGTCCACATTACAGCTATGGCAATTTTGTCATGATAAAACCATGTCTGCATCAGGGTGCAATGTTGGGGTTCCTGGTGGCCTTCTGTTACAACCTGTGGGTGGTGGTGGGCAAGTTCTTGCGAGGGGGCGGCAGCCCCCCTAGCCTCCCCCTCTCTGTCGATGGCTGCCCAGAGAAACTTCTGTACCTCACCAACACTTCCACTGCTGCCTTTATCAACACCACCACCAGTGTGTCTGACATCAGCCTCATCACTAACCTCACCACAAACTTTGACACTCAGCGACCCCACACTAACAGGTTAAAAATCAATGTCTTGACACATAAAACTCTTTCCAACAAAATAAACACTTTAAGTGACAAAAATGCAGAAAATAGCTTTGAACAATATTTGAAAGTAACTCTAAAGATGGTGGTGAAAGCTTTAGTTTTCTTGATAGCAGGGAATTACAAATGCAAATGTGTGAAATAGTATGATGTGTTGTCAACAGGGCTGAGGGTAGGACCATGTATGATGTCTCCTATTGCTACTTTGGTGTCACTGGCATCATCATCACCCTCATCATCAGCAACCTTGTCTCCCTTTGTACTGGTGAGTCATCTTGCTCCTGTACATTCAGTTAGGAACGGTAGCACTGGCAGAGTCGGATGGTGGTACACTAAGTTTCTTGTACAGTGCTTGGTGAACCATACTTACCCCTACCAATGCTTCCAGTTCTAACAGGACTGTATGCAGTGGAAAGTTTGTCACTCTTATCTTTTTTAGCTAATCCAGCAGGAAAGTCCCCTCAGTCGCGTTATTAGCCGTTAACTGAGCTGTAACAATGCAGGCCTGAAGCTAAGCACTTCTTGATCATTATAGATAACCGATAGAGTCATCACTCACTTCAAATTACTCTGTTCTATACATGGCTCCTACTCTCCTTGATGTCTAGGCTTCTGAGTTTCACTCTTTCACAACTTCCTTCCACCTCATTCTTGACCTTCCCCATGGTTTCACTTCCTCTCTTTCAGATATATATATACTATTTACCAGTCTGACACTACCCATTTTCTTGACAGTTCCATACCACTTTAGCATACTCTGTTTATCCTTACCATCATACTGAATTTACTTTCATACTTCCCATACGGAGTCACTTCTTGCTCTTTCAAGCCATCTCACGCCACAAACAGACTTCAGGTGAGATGGTTTAACAGAGTGTTTGACACAGCAACATTAAGATGTGGAATCATTCACTGTATCTGAAAAAATTTCCATAAAGTATGGTATTCCATAAAGTCTGGTACAGTACCACAGCATTATTTATACCGTTAAGTATTCAACCTTAATCTTAGGCTGTGAAGCCTGTTTCTCAGGTTTAGTAATCAGTCAACATACCAGCAAATGACACTGCCTTACACACAAACAAACAGGCACAAAATATTTATAGGTAACTATATTTTATACTAATTCTCTGAGCTTGTACTGATATGGGAAGAGATGTCATTCAGGATTATTGTACTGACATTAATGAGGGAATTATACTGATGCTGACATTTAACAGGGCATAAGTGGATTAGCAGAAACCCAACATACCATATATAATACATAGTGTATCTCATCATCACAGTGGGTTACAATTTCGGTCACTGGCAGTACTTTTCTACTGGTATACCACTAGATCATGCTGCCTTCAGATGAGGAGGAAATTTCCTTCATTACATGCTAAGTGTTCCAGGAAATGCCATTATCAAATGTAAACCTCAGCTGTAACTTCCAGTAAGAATAGGAGGGCAGGGTGGCACAGTGGTAGGGCGACGGACTCGGGACCGGGGGGTCGTGAGTTCGAGCCAAGCCCGGTAGCTGCCATGCAGGGAGGGGTAGCGCTTTCCTGTCACCTTGCAGGGCTATATGATCTAATAAGGCCTAGTTCGAGGGAACATTTCCCTTTCCCTTTCAGCAAGAATATGATCAGAAACAATTTGTTACTGCCCTCCTCTTAAACACTGAGCTCTTTTCTCTGATGAAATATTTGTGTTCCATTATTGCTACCACCAGATGGTTTTAGTCTTCTGCAGAGAATTTGAACCGGAGGAGTTTGGTATGACCTTTATACACTTCATCACTATCAGAAACCTGTCCTAAATTGAATAAAACTGTCTGGTGGCTGCAAGAATAAAGTGAACATTTTGTTACCAGCTTAGAAGACAGACATTTCTTGGTAAAATATGGTATGTCCATAGGTCCTCTGAGCCCCAAGAATATGGAAGATGGTCTGTCAATCCCCGGCTGTGGTAGATTCCACCGGTGGCTGTGGAAGATCTGCAGTGGTCCAGCGAAGACGCCAAGGCGAGAGATGTGCACCGTAAGACTGTAATGACCATGATATCTCCAAACAGCAATCAGCTCAAGGGTGGTCACTTCTAGTTCACACAGACTTATCATCAATCGAATTAATAAAATCACATGATTAGACACATTGCAGATCACACCACCACATCGTCAATTATACAGCAATAATGCCAGTGCAGAATTATTATTATGAGATATATTTGATAGTGGAAACCAGAACCAGTGTACTATTCACTACTACTTCAAAGACTACAAAATGAGAGATGTACGAGATACACGAAAAATTATGATCCAAAAACAACTTTACAGTGTACAAAACAATTAACACCACACACCTGGCACCATTAAGTACATCAGGGTTTATTATTTCACAACCCGTATGCCTGGCATACAGGTTTATTACAGAATGAAGCAAAATAGCTATCAGAGAGGCAAAACGCAAAAAGTCAAGAAAAAAAAAATGATAAGTAACAATGAATCTGGAACGTGGTGTGGAAGTGTAATGCAAGGCAGCTTGCTCACAACTTCAGAAAACAGAAGAGAGGGAGAAAGGTTGGAGTGGGTGGCGAGGGAAAGAGAAAGAGGATAGGGAGAAGACAGGCAGGGTAGAAGGGGGGGGGGATGAAGGAGAGACGAGTCAATGGTGAAGAGAAGTAGAAGCGAGAGGGCTGAGTAAGGGAAGAGAGGAGAACGAATAGGAGGGAAGAAAATAAGGAGGAGAGGGAAAGTGAGGGCTGAGTCAGGGAAAGGACAACTAATAGGAGGGGAGAAAATGAGGAGGGGAGGGAAAGTGGAGACAACGTGGTGGGAGGGAGAGGGAGAGGTAGACAGAAGAGGAAGGAGTGGATCGCGGACGAATGAAGAAGGAAGAGGGTAGAGAGGAGAGAAAGGGAGGGAGAGACAGACAGAAAGGGGAGTGGGAGAGAGAAGGTGAAGCAATACCAGACAATAAAGGGGGAGATGAGTGAAAAGGGAGTATGATGGAGGAAAAGAAATGCTGGAGGGAGGGAAATGGATGAGGAAGAGGGGTAGCGGGTTGGGGAAGAAAGTGGAGACGAAGGAGATTAGAGAAGAGGTGGAGGTGTGAAGAAAAGAGGGAGAAAGAGGGAAGGGAAAGGCAGGCACTGAAAGGGGGAGGGGGGAAGTGAGAAACGAGGTGACGGAGAAACGGAGAGTAGGAAAGAGAGGGGGAGGGAAAGGGTGTGGAAAATACAAAGACAGGAAGGAGAAGACTGTGTGAAAGTCGACACAGAGAGAGAGAGAGAGTAATGGGGAGGATAGGAGATGAGAGGGTGAATGCCACTTAAAGAAGTTGGAGAGAGGGCAGGGAAATAAAAGGAGAGCTGTGGGATGAAGCAAGGAAAGGGAGAGAGGGGAAGGGGAGACAGGAGAGGAGAGGACGGAGAGGGGGAGGGGAAAGAGGAAAGAAGAGAGGATAGTGATGATGGGAGGAATGTCAAAGTCAATTTTTTATTTGCCAGAGTACCATACAGACATATATTGTTCATACATAGAAGAACCTATTCTGGCCAGGTTTGCTGAGCCGATGGCTCTTACAAACTAAAGCTTTACAAAATAACTTGGTTCATCTGTCTCTGACAATACAAAATTATTAATTTTATGAAACAAAATTATATACAATGTATTTCCTAATTAATGTTTAAGAATCCACTCAATTTTATATTTAACTGCCTGTATAAAGCAGCGAAGATTCTTATTAGTTTTAAGGTGATAAGGTAGGCAGTTCCACATAACATTAGGTTTGTAACGAAGGAAGAAAGCCACACTCTGAAGAAAAGGTGGGGATGGAGGGGAAGACAGGTGTGAAGGCAGACGAAGGAAAGTGAAAGTAAGAAGTCCAGACGTTGAAGGAGAGAGAGAGGGGGGGGGGTAAGAAGAGGCAAAACAATGAAATGCAAAGAAGGGCGAGGGGGAGGAGAGAAATTAGAGACAGGGATCAGGGAAAGAACAGGAGGAGATAATGAAGGCAGGCATGGGGATGGGAGGAGGAGGAGACATGAGGCAGGAGTGGAAAAGCACAGGAAAGGGGCATGGGAATGAAGTGAAGGGAGGAAAATGGGAGAGAGAGAAGAGGGGAAAGAGAAACGGAGGTGGGGATGGAGTGGAAGATGAGAGGAAGGGATGAGGATTATGAGAGGAGGAAAGGGAGAAGAGGACAGAGGGAAGGGGGAAGGGAGGAGGAGGCGAAGAAGAATGGGAGGGAGAGGCAAAAAGCTGGAGGGGAAGTACAAAGGAATACACGGGAAGGTAAGCGTCAACAGGGCTATTGGTTCTTCTTGGATGTTTGTTGTTAAGGAGGTTGTAACTGTGGCACCTGTTCTGTCAAGAAAAGATAGCAAAGCAGAAAGACCCACGCCATCTACCAGTCCCTCCGGCCAAAGTCACTCTCCTAAACCGTAGGGAAATGTAACGTCAAGTCAACAATACTCTTAAGTGCATAACGATACTGTTTTCCGGTTATCCTCCACGTTTTGCACTGCAGGAAACAGAAACTTATTAAAGAACGAACATGCTAAGGTGGTAAAGAGAGAAACCTATACTTTACAAAGGAAAAACCATCTATTACCACTATGCCGGAATCGAACCTGGGACTTTCAGGTGAAAGCCAGGCAGCAACCCACTACGCCACGACCAGGTAAAAGTTATCTCATATTGTCACAACCTTATAACCAATGTCCCTCTGCCCCCATGGTGAGCATGAAGAGGTGAGATAACCCCCTGGTCCGAGTGCCAAGGGGTTATCGCACCTCTTCATGCCCACAGTGGGGGCGGAGGGACATTGGTTACATGATTGTGACAATGTGTGATAACTTTCACTTGGTCGTGGCGTAGTGGATTGCTGCTTGGCTCTCACCTGAGAATCCCGGGTTCGATTCCCGGCATAGTGATAATGTACTGGATGTTCAGGTGGTGAATAGAATTCGCTTACTTATCCTAAAAATTTTAAATTGTAATTACTTTATCACAGTTTACCGCACTGGAAGGCTATTTGTTTCATATATTTACAACTAAGCTCAAGAAAAAATGCTAAGCATTATGTGACAGGAAACATTTTCCAATAATTAAGCAGCCAATACCTCTGGTACAATTCGACCAATCTATCATGAAGTATTTTTCGACTGTCTGATTATCATGCCATTGGAAAATTTTGTATACAGTATTTGGATTAAGTTATCTTGTATGCACTTGTCAAAGTTAAAAAAAAAATAATAATAATAATTTCCTGTTAATGTCCTTCAACTTATTTTTCAGTCCAGGTGTTTTTGTCAACCATCTCTGGACTCTTTCGAGGTTTTCCGTATCTTTATTTTAGTAGGACCAGAAATGGATACAATACAGTAAATGTGTGCATGCCAGGGATTTTACAAGTGAGAATGATCTTATCCAATTTTTATTTGAATGCACAACCTGTATATATATATATATATATATATATATATATATATATATATATATATACAATTAATGCGATGGCTTTGTTAACAGCCTCTGGACAACGTTTGCTTGGTTTGAAATAATTTGTTATTATGAATTTCTGTATGCTGCTTGTGATTTACATTATCAAGCTGGATGTTATTCATAGTATACCTGGCTTTTTCATTTTTACTGACTGAATAATACTTTGCATTTACTAACGCTGAAGTTCATCTGTCATGTGTGGGCTCAGTTGAACAATTTCTCAAGATCGCTGAGAATCACCTGCCGTTTAAATCGTTCTTGTATCATCATCGGTTTGAACACGGCATAAGTCTTTGTCAATAACATTTCTGTAAAGCAATTGCCTCGATATCCCCAGGGAGTATTGAAATGGGCTCTTGGGGGTATCCAGAAACGCATTCTGAAAAAAAAAAGAAAAAAAGAAAAAAAAAAGTTTCGTTTATGGCATGTTGGACACGTTATAACAGTAAAGAAGTATAATTTGTATATCAATGTTATTTTGGGGGAGGCGGTGGCTCTAATCGGTAGAGAGGTGGCTTGCGGTCCTACCGGACCAAGGTTCAAATCCCCGCTGGGGCAGGGAACAGTTTAAAGATTTGAATTTCATTACGGCAGACTTTACCGATCTACCAGAAGACCCGCCGACATGTAAAAATACCCCCGCTAATACCAATTCACCGGTCCTGTATGAGACAGCCCTAGCATGTATTCAATATGGACGGTGGGTCTTAACGCCGAAGTGGTGACATGTAGAGGTGTACGATATGTAGGAGGACTACTGGGCCTTGGGAGCAGGCTGAGAAGCCTATGTCCAGAGTCGAGCACATAAAAAAAAAAAAAAATTGCTGAAAACAAAAAAATCCTTAGAATTCAGTGGCTTATTCATAGCCATTCTCTCTTTCTTTTTAAAGGAAATTCAGAATGAAATGAGTAACAATATTAGGGAGGGGTTATGAGGATGACTTAGAGATGAAATTTGGGGGGGGGGGTTAAGGGCCAAAAAAAGTTTAAGAACCACTGATGTAAAGCAAATACAGAATAGGATCGAACACTAAGCCCTGTGTCTCCACCTGTACCACTTCTTCTGGCCTGATTATTTTCCATTTAGTGCAACTCTCTATCTTCTTGTTCGTATTTTTAGTTAGATGTTTTCCGGGGAGGGGCACTAACCCTCCGCCAACCCACTTGCTGTCACGTAGGGAACATGTGTTGGGTGGTTATAAGACTACCACCCAGCACTGTAAATGATTTCCTGGTTTACAAGAAGTCATTTGGCTTGTCACTCATTGTGGAGCTACCCTAAAACAGAATACCGCAACATTAAGTGGGTGGATGATGGACGCCCCCACTTACCATTATCTAACAAGGAGGGTGTATGTGAGTGAGGTGGAGCGGGGAGAAGGAAGGGGAGGCCAAAGATGAGATGGAGGGATGGAGTGGAGAGATGTATGAGAGAGGAGTGGATGTAAGCTGGGACCTGGGCAGTGATATGGCGGGGGACCGGGCGATTTGTTTGTGGCCACCCCTTTCGGGATTAAGGCGTCTGGCAACAGATAAACAGACTACTGTATGTTCCGTAAGCCAATTTTCGATCCACCTGACAACACTGCCATTGAAACCATGTGTCTTTAGCGTCTGAAGAAATCTTTTGTGGGAAACTTTATCAAACACTTGAAAATTGAAACGTCGATAGATCTGGTCAAATATTACATAAAAAACATAACTTTGGAAGACCTGATTCGTAACGCAACAGCACTTTTTTTTTATTTTTTAACCATGCTGTCTATCTTAGATGATGATATTTCTTGCTAAATATATGACAGACTTGTCTCTGAAAAGTCTCCAACAACTTCCAAACCACAGATGTTAAGCTAACTGGACAGTAATTTTCTTGCTCTAAAGTAGGAGGGGAGGGGGGAGGAGGAATACAAAGGAAAGCAAACAGCAACAGACCTGATGGCCCTTTCAAGGCTGCTTGTTACAGAGTGGACTATGACTACGAGATCTAATTCTACATGCTGAAGGATAAGTATAGTAAAGCAAGAAGGCTTCCCCCGCCTCCAAACCCTCCAGTTAAAACTGGCAGGAAAAATTGAAAAGGACCACCATGCAGCATGGAAAAACTGACACGGATATTTCACAGGAAAGACTGAAACAGAAGTTACATTCCATAACACGTTATCTATATGCTACCAGTTTGAGTAACCTGAACGTAATCAAGCAAAATGAATAGCCTAATCAAATAAACTGGTAACTAAAGCATGACATTATGTACGGTACGGGTACACTGAGTTAAAAGGGCGTCTGTAGACAGTGTGGGAAATGTAGCGTGGAACTTCAGGGGTGGTGCGGCAGCCTTGCTTGGCGCTTTTAAGGTAGGTAGCAGTCAATCAGGCCCCAACTCCGTTCGCTCCACTAAGACAAACCTTCCCATGCAGGACAAGTACACAAGTTTCCTCCTGAAGCAGTATCCCCTGGTACATTAAAAAAATCCCGATGGTGGACACTTAACAAGGACCCTCAGTGATCCACAGCCCATCACAGGTCGAAATTAAGAGTATTGACTGCTAACGCAAGGGTATCTGTGTGATCCTATTTTGTGCTTATACTACTTTATTTGCAGTTAATAAATTGATAAATATATAATGACGTGAAGCGACGCTATGTAGGGTACCGTAGCTACGGGGTGTCTTGTAGACAGGAGGGGAATGACCTTACGCGTAGCTGGTAAAAGTGAGTTATTTGCATAGAAACAGATTCACCTGAGAAATCTCGTGCAAGTACTTGTCTGTTTTTAAATGTCTTAAATGAGATACCGCTCAAGGTATATGAGGAGGAGGAGAAGCCAGAAAGGGGGAATGAAGAGGTAGAGAGGGAGCAGGAAAAGGGGAAGAAGGAAGGAGGGAGGAGGAAGTAGAGGGGAGGAAAAAAGAGTGAAATAAAGCAAGACACTGGGGAAAGGGGGTGATGGAGGGGAGGGAGGAGAGGAGCAGACGGAGAGAGAGAGACAGAGAGAATAAGTTAAAAATTTGAATCACAGAGTATGAGAAGCGAAAGGGGTAAGAAGGGAAGAAAGGGTAAAGAAGAAAATTAAGCAGAAGACAGAACAGAGCGGAAGGGGGAGTGAGAGGAAGTGAAGGTACAAAAAGAAGAGTGAGAGTAAGTGGGAGCAGTGGTTTACTCTGACCTTGATGTGTAGTTGGTTCGTGGGTCTATGTCCTCTCCTTCCTCCCACAGACTCTCCCCACTCCCCTCCCAGCCTTCCCCCTCTCCCTGTCCCTCCCCACTCCCTTCCCAACCCCTCCCCACTCCCTTCCCAGCCTTCCCCCTCTCCATCCTTCTCCCAGCCCTTCATCCCCCATCCCTCCTCTCCTCTCCTTCCCAATTATGTATTTCTCTCACTCTTCTCACTCCCTTCTCTATCCCTCTCACCCAATTCATTTACTAGTCACATCTTTCTCAGCCGTTCCACTCCCTCCTCCACCTCTCCGACATTATTCTACTCCTTCCACACACCTCGCTCAAGATTCTTCTACCCCCCTCCCCCAGCTCCTACATCCTCGGTCACACACATCCCCCCGCCGAGCCTCCTGTGTTGCTGGTGCTGGTATTATCCTCCCACAATAATCTGGGGCTACCACCTCCTGTGCGGACGTGGCTGAGATGCTGACACTCCCTTCACTCCACCCATCCCAGAATACCGCTCCAACTCTGACCCTGCCTGTGGACTAAGCTAAGCTATCTTATTTTAACAGAAGGAAAACAGCAAGTTCATATGTTTGTACTGGATAGCATGTGATGTAAACAAAGGGGTAAAACACTGGTACTTACACAATACACACTATGTACCGTACTGTACTTTAAATATGCAGCAGTGAGACTCTTCCGGGAACCTAAACAATATATATATATATATATATATATATATATATATATAGGGGAGTGTGTGTGTCAAGGATAACAACACAGCAACACATTATCGTCTCACTGTTGGTGATGGTGGCCCACTCTCCACATGCTTGTAGCGGCCAGTGTGGGCGTCAGCGACGATGTTGTTGTTCAGTCTCATCCTCTGCGTCTTCCACCTTCCATGTCATGTCAGCATCAGGAAGCAACAAGCCAGTGTCAACACGGACACTACAACACTGCCCGGGAATTTTTTTTATTCAAGGCGTCCTTGTACACCTCACACAACACCAATCACGCTTTTGCGCCTGCCACGCTAGGCTTGTGAGTGCGTTCTAAATTTTTATATTGCAGGACATTGAATGTTGGCTGCTTTGGGTACATGAGAAAATTCTTTCTTCACGTCATAGTAATTTTTGTGCTGCAGAAATATCCCGAATCGTATCCCACTCACTGTTGCATTTTGAGGGTGTGCTGCCTGCAAAAGCTGTCAAGTTGCTTGTCTCTTTGTTTCTTAATGAACATTAGGAGAGGATTACTGCATCTGGCTAAGCCAGTTGGCCCATATTAGGCAGCTACTACAAGAATGACTAAACTACTAGCATAAGACAAAGATGGCAAAGAAGAAGGCTCTCCCCCGCCCACCAAAACCCTTATTTAAAAACAGCAGTTAAAAAAAAAAAAAAGCATTGCAACAGAGGTGGTCACTGAAGACAGGCCTGAGCTGGTGGTAGTTTTACACTTTATTGCTCCTTGATAACCTGGGGTTGACTCAGCACTGGTCCTCAGGGCTGCTCCTGCCCTTAGACGGACCTTCACATTGAAAAGACTCCTAGCGACGCCTCCAGGTGCACTGGCATGGAACGACATTGTACTTGGGTCGGAGTACACCGGAGCACTTTGAGTGAAGGGATTACAGCAAACAGTCGACAGAACTGAGTGGAGGGGGTTTAAAAGGTGGGGAAGAAAAGAGTGGCAAGAAAACAGGCGATATTCTCACGGTGTGCAGGGGTGAGGGTAGGCTGACACACCTGCATTCGTATCGTCATGGTGCCCACATGGTGAGACATTCACAATTAAAGTGGATAAAGCTACTGAGGGCACTTGGTTGGTCACACTATTCTTCACAGCACCCTCTCACTCTTCCCTCAACCCTCCTCCTTCCTCATACTGTCCATCCTGTCACTTCCCTCAACTCTCCTCCTCCTCCCTCACACTGTCCATCCTTCCTTTGGTCTACCCCCTTAAATATCCGCCCACTCTTGCCATCTGTCCGTCATTCTACAACCTGCCCTTCACCACTCTCACCATTCTTTCACCCTTCTTCCCTTTCCTTCGTCCCGATTGCATTTCTTTCGCTTCAAACAGTGCCTTCACCCCAGCCACATACGAGTACACACGCCTGTCTCACTGCTAACGTCCTATTGCACTATTAAACACACACACACACACACACACACACACACACACACACACACACACACACACACACACACACACACACACACACACCAAAGAAAAAGAACGACGAAAAGACAGTAAGAAAAAATATATGTATACAAACCTGAAGTAGGAAGTCATGAGTAATGAGGAAGACAAGATGTGGAGAGAGAGAGAGAGAGAGAGAGAGAGAGAGAGAGAGAGAGAGAGAGAGAGAGAGGACGAAAGGATGAAAAGTAAAAACAAGACAAGAGACAAAGACAGTATGACAGGAAGGGGAAGTAAAAGCAGGAAGAGAGGAGAGATAACTATGGCAGATAATGAGCAGACGGTGATAAAGACATGGACCAGAAAACGTTGGTAAATTAACGAGGAGAAGTGAACAAGTGCTAGGAAGAGAAGGAAATGATGGTAAGATACAGAATGGCGAGTGACACGAAGATTAAAGGAAAGATTAAAAAGAAGGGAGTGACAGCACGGAAGGAGAGGAAGTAAAAAAAAAAACGAAGACAAGAAAATGACAAGACACGAGGCATGAAGAGAGAACGTAAGAAAAAGACAGAGAGGGAGAGGAAGAGGAAGGGCGACAGAGTTAGGACGAAAAGAGTGACATGAGAGATTATGACGAGAGTGAAGGATAGGGAAAGAAACAAAGTGATATAAAAAAGAGGAAGACAAAGTAATAAAGGAATAAGGAGACAATGAGAAAATAAGGTGGAGTAAAAATGAAAAAGGATAAAGAGGGAGTAGGAGGGCGCCTGACAAGAGTAATGGTTTAACAAGGGAACTACTAGGCAGTTCCTGTTGTTATTTTATTAGCTGTTGTAGTTGTTGTAGTGGCTGGCGTATTGTTGTTATTGTGGACGATACTGTTGCTCTTGTTGCTATTAATTATCATTGCTGTGGATACTTGATTGACCCATTTTCTTAGCCCGATACTCTTACGTTGTTCCCTAAGTTAGATTATTACTGTGGTTGCTGTTAAATACTGTTGCAGGAATTAAGTTGCTGTTGTTGCTTTTATTACCTAAAACTCTTGGTGTTACTGTATTATTACTGGTGTTTCTGTAGAAATTGTAAGCCTACTTAATGGTTACCGGCCATAGCTGTTGTACAAAATATTTACAGTTGTACTGTACTGTTGCTGTTGGTGTTATTACTGCCCACTGCTTTTATAGATACTGTTGAAAACACAGGGCAAAATGTGCCAAACTTCAGGAAGGAATTCTCGGGATATCTCTGACTGACAAAACTGTATATCAACATGCGTCCATTAGTCATCCATTTCGAAGCTACAAATACTGATAACCTTCAGGGCGAAATTAATCAAAATCGCAATTTAGGAGAAATACACTGAGGTGGTTTAACCAAACGGAGAGGATGGAGAGAGACACTGACGAGGAGAGTGTATGTGAGTGAGGTGGAGCGGGGGAGAGGGCGGGGTAGGCCAAGGATGAGATGGAGGGATTGAGTGGAGAGGTCACAGAGGTGTGCGAGAGAGGGGGGTGTGAGTTGGGAGCAGGGCAGTGAAATGGCGGCGGACATGGCGACATGGAGGCGATTTCTTTTTGGCCACCCCTTGCGGGATTAAGGCGTCTGGCAATAGATATATAGACTGACAATTTACCCATGAGGTCATCAGCAACTGTAGCTACGAAACGGTTGAGAACTGGGCCCTTGTTGACACAGCATTTATTACTCAAAATCATCCCAAGAATAACTACCTGATGTTTGTCAACACTTTTGTGGCAACTCTGTATAAAGTACTTGGTCCCGGGGGCTTTCCCGATGCATAATAAAAGTCTGGCCTTAGCCAGGATGAGTTGGAATGGGATATTAAATATACTTACGGTGTCTGTTGTACAAGTTGTACAGCAGTTACTTTAATACTGCTGCATTATTACAAGAACATATCCTACTACTGTATCACTTGTTCTGTTACCATTTGCTACATTTCCTTCTTCTGTTGTGGCACTTGGCTTGCTTCCACACAACTTGATGTAGTGATTCATGGTCGTGGCTACTGTTTTTGTTGAAGTTTGTTGCTGTGTCTGCCATTCCCACTAGTTTCTTACATTCTGGTAGGTATGATAGCTTACATGCCTTCTTTAATCTTGTATGTGTTAGTGTTGTCACTGCATTTGTTTAAGTTGTAAGTACAAACAATATCCAGACTTCCGTTTTGAAACGCTGGACTAAGAGTTGGCAATACTGTACAGTATGTTTGACTATATATCTGTACCCGTATACGTTATCATGCTGTCAATAATTAAAGTAGCAGTATTTAGCACCAACCTGAATTCTTACGTACTCAAAACTGCCAATTGCACCGAAACATAAGGCAACATTTCGCTGACCTCAATCTTTATGAGAGAGAGAGAGAGAGAGAGAGAGAGAGAGAGAGAGAGAGAGAGATGAACTGTACTGTATTCTCGTGCATTCTTTGTTGACAATTCTTGTTTTGAAATCAAGAAGTTTTGTTATTATTATTCTTGTTATCTTTCTTTTGATCTTTTATTCCCCCCCCCCCCATGAAGAGAGAAGGTTGAGGAGAAGAGTAGAAGAGGAGGGGAAGGGAAAGGGGGGAAGGAAGGAGGGGAAGGGAACGGGGGGAAGGAAGGAGGGGAAGGGAACGGGGGGAGGGAGAGAGGGAAGGGAAGACAGGCGAGGGTGGGTGTTGCAATGGCCCTGTGTTGATGTTACGTCCATGGGTTGGTCTGTCCTCGGTGTACCGGACCTGTCTACACCAACAGTACCAAACACCTCACTGCTTGCTAGTGTGTGTGTGTGTGTGTGTGTGTGTGTGTGTGTGTGTGTGTGTGTGTGTGTGTGTGTGTGTGTGTGTGTGTGTGTGTGTGTGTGTGAGAGAGAGAGAGAGAGAGAGAGAGAGAGAGAGAGAGAGAGAGAGAGAGAGAGAGAGAGAGAGACACTCTCTCTGAAGCCAAGACGTGGTTTTGGTCGGAAATATCACCAGGCCTTTACATCTTTTCACCCGCCCTCGAGGCCGAGGCCGAGACTTTAACGCATCGAGACCGAAGCTAGGCCTCAGTCTCATGCAGCCCCATGCAATCAATCAATCAATCAATCAATCAATATATATATATATATATATATATATCATCAGCCGTTTGAGTGTCCACTGCAGGACCGGCCTATCCCTACCTAAGTGGGGACGATACAGCCAATGTATCTCTACCAAGTGGCTTAGGCTGTCTAGTAGAGATTGTATGTAGGGTGAGAAGTGCTTGTATGTGTAACTGTAGTGTTGGAGTGGCTTTGGATGTGTGTGTAGTCTGTGAACCACGTGTAATCGGCCCGCGCAAGCCGGCTGGGTGCAAGCATACTTTACTGTATGCGACACTGGCTCAACCACAGCACCCCTTGTATCCGCCAATGCAGTACATGGCAAGAAGAACGCTCCCAAAGTTTATTACCCTGGCGGGGCGCGAACCCTCGTTCTTTAGTGTACGAAAACGCACACTTTACCACTGTTCCACAGAGGCTACACACACACACACACACACACACACACACACACACACACACACACACACACACACACACACGTCGTTTACATGACGTAGCTACCTCCTTCAATCCGTGGATATATTATAATTTTATTCATTACTATTGCAGTAATGAAAGGGTTAATAAATGCCACTGCTCATTACTTCTCTTCAAAAGGCATCCCGTAATCTGAATGCCATCCACCAGAGATAGAAAGAACAGCTTAAAAAATATGTATTGGGACTGATGGAGCTACTGGGGCGCGATGGATGAGTCAATATGGCGTCCAGGCCCGGCAGGAAGTTTGGTGTTAAAGGTGGTGGCCGCAACGCACTCTCTGACCTTCACCTCTGACCTTTCATGACCTATGCTGCCCTAGACGCGCGCGCGCACACACACACACACACACGCACTAACAGTAACAGCCAATTCCCTCTTATCCTCTAGGCTGGTACTTCGTTAGCAGCATTACAGGTAGATAACTAGACTATTCCCCTTGGTGGCATAGATGGTGGAAGGCAGTGGTGATGGACAGGATGAAGTTGTGAGCTGCTGTTCAAAAATACTCACAACCGTGCCCAGGGTGGAGTAGAAAACGAGTTCGTTAAAACAGTCTTAACTTACATATCACAAATCCACCGACAAGTCATTAATACACCCCCGCTACTGCCATCATACCTGTCCAGACTGATGCACCCACACCTTGTATTCAGTATGGATGGAGGGCATCAGTGTCGAAGGGGTGACATCAGAAGGTGTGTAACAGGTAAGACTGCTAGGCCTCAGGAAATGGACTATATAATGTATGTCCATATTCGAAGAAAATCAGAGTGAGGAAACAAAGATGATACAGGTTTCATTCTTCTTTCCTTTCTCCTGTCTCTTGTGTTTTTCCTTCTTCCCACTTCCTTTACTCTCTCTCTCTCTGCCTTCACATCTGCAACTCATTCATAAACAGTGTCATTATGCAGCAAAGCTCCAACCCACACAAACTGCATCTTAAGCTCTTGGGTCTAACAAAACATATTCAAAATAACATTTGCTACACTAATGACGCTGCTATCGCCTAATACTACTTAACAACATTCTAACTACTGTGGTAATTTTCAATTATTTATTATACCTGTGTAGTTGGCAATACCTAACTATATATTCCTTTTTACTTTCTCCATTCTCAAACACACACTGCCATAAGCTTCAGAACTCTCTCCATCGTCTCTCACTCCTGTCTGCCCTTCCCAAAGTCTGCATTCTCTGCATCTCCCCACCCCCACCCTTACCCCCACTCCTTCCCCTCAACACCTATACCTACCTTTCTTACACCAGTACACCCTCCCTCTTCTACACACCCACAGCTTCGAGAAAACTGTCACCTGTTCATAACACGCAGCCTATTCCCTCTCACAAACATTTGCCCTCTCCCACTCCTTCCCCACACCCACCCACTCTTTCTGCTAAGAACCTCTTTTCACTTCCTCTCCCCACAACATTCCCCCTCTCTGACCCCCTCTCCCTCACCCAAGTCATTTCGCCAGTCTCCTCCCTCCCCCTTCACCCCACCACTAATTTTCCTCCGTCTTAGTCTGGCATCGTTACCTTGGCCAAGTATCTGTGGTTGACTAAGTAGTCTACACACACACACACACACACACACACACACACACACACACACACACACACACACACACACACACACACACGCACGCGCACACACGGTCCTTTTATAAACCAGTGTCACCCAGACTTTCTTTTACACCACACACCGTACCAGAGCACATGCAAGGCCGCCGCACCACCATATACCACAAACCATACACCCTGCCATTCACACACCACACATTCTATCAAACATCGCCACAAATCAGACTAGACAAAATCACAAACCGAGGCAAACACGCCACAATCCCTATCAACCATCCACCACACAGCCTGCCATACACACACCACAACATACATACCACACCGTATATCCCAGCACACACCACCACACACCCTACCAACCATAAACCATCACACACCCTACCAACCATAAACCATCACACACCCTACGCTACCAAACATATCATCACACCACACACCATATCAAATTACCACACACCCTACCAAACATAATCACCACCACACACCTCACACACTATGACACACAAACACAACCAAACACACACTACCGTACAATCTCTTAAACATATCACACCATCATAAATCACACACCCTATCAATCATACACACTACAAACAACCACACACCCTTCCACACACAGATCGTACAACACCACACACACACACACACACACACACACACACACACACACACACACACACACACACACACACACAATCTTGCTCGCACTAGCTTCCACTCCATAACCGGGGCGTCCCACTCACTCTCACTCAGTCAAATCCACTCTCACACTCACCCAAGTTTCATTTTCACAGTTCCAACCACTCACACACTCCTCTCTCTCTCTCTCTCTCGCTCTCTCTCTCCTACCCGACTTCCTTCCTTATTTCTTCCGCTTTCCCTCCTATTAAATCTTTCTCCCTCCACTCCTCTGCTTCCTCCCTCTTTACTCTTTCCCTTCCTCTTCCTTTTCTCTCTCTCATCTCTCCCTATTTCTTTCCCATTTTTCAACGTTTCTCTCCCTTCCTTTGACATCTTCCTTTCTCTCCCCCTATTTGCTTCCTTTCATCTTCCTCTTTCCTCCCTTGCATCTTTTCCTCTCCCCCTTTCCTCTCCCACTTGCCTTCCCTCCCCTCCCCCCCTTCTCTACTTTCCCCTATCCCATTTCTCTCTCTCTCTCTCTCTCTCTCTCTCTGTTCTTCCCCCTACTTCCGTCTCTCCCCTCCCCCTCCCCCTGGTGATGAGAGGGAGAGAGTTTCCACAAGATGGCACCCTGTTTATAGCTCC